>NW_008795695.1:20552210-20591412 GCF_000699145.1 Aptenodytes forsteri | reverse complement strand
AACAGGCTGCCCAGGGAAGTGGCTGAGTCCCCATCCCTGGAAGTATTTAAAAGACGTGTAGATGAGGCGCTTAGGGACATGGTTTAGTGGGCATGGTGGTGTTGGGTTGACGGTTGGACTCGATGATCTTAGAGGTCTTTTCCAACCTTAATGATTCTATGATTCTATGTTTTAAAATAGATACTTTAGACTAATTATAACAGATACGTTGGTTGCGGATATTATAAAGTTCCAGCTGCTTATCAGATGAGGCATATCTCTTGACATGGTGGTAAGAAGGCTATCATTTCCATCTCTAGCAACTGGTAGCTGCTGGTAAACACTCTGTTTAAAATTGGAATGGTTCAAGTTATACTAGATTTATTCTTGTCATTTTAGCAAAATAATCTTCAATTCTGCCTAAGCCAAGACTGTCCAAACAAAATAGATCTTTTCCTTCTGCTCATTTCCTTGTTCTGGAAGTTTCAACAGAGGTTAGTCAGAACTATAAATCACAAGCAGGCAGTCATAAGAAAATAATTGTACTGTCTAGCCAAAACAGTCTCTCAAAGAGGCAGTGTACCAGAGTGGGGTGGAGAACAAGACTTGTCTTTTTAGTATTCACAGTATGTAAATATTTAGTCTGGGTTTTCTTCATCATGCTTCTGAGAGTCACAGCCCCACAAGCTCACGTATAGCCAGGTGTCTCCACCATCCTGGGGTTTAAATTTAATATTTATCATAGTTTATCAGAAATTAGTTCAAGACTGTGTAAGTTAGAGGTGAACATAACAGTCCTAATTAAAAACAAACAAACAAACAAAAAACCTCACACTTTTTTTGGTGAAGACCATAAAGTTTGGGTATTTTGTTGTCAGTTTGATTAAGTCCTGCAATGCATTTGTTTTTTGTAACATTTTTCTGGCAGGTAGTAAATCATTACACACTTCAAACTGTAATCTTGGACCTCTTCTACCTTTTTCCCTTGCCATACCAGTTCTTAACCATATTTGGTTATTGTAAATTATCAATTTTGAGTCTTGCAGTGTTCATTAGTAGATTAGAATCTGTTTGGAATAAAGGCTGTCATTTTAGCATTTTTATACTAGCTACTCTATAGGGAACAGTTTCTGATGTGGGAAGTTAAGTACTGCTATAGCATGCATTTTAAGTAATCAGACCCATTCAAAACTGGATCTGGGGGATGTTTCTGAATCATAAAACGCAGATGTCTGACTTTTATTGAAGGTTTCAGCTTAACTACTGTTTGTCTTTTTCGAAGCCTCACCTTATATTTAACAGTATTTAAAAAATAGGAAACTTAAATAATTTGGAGACTCTAAAAACTCTACTAATCCTTGAGAATTGTATGTACAGTATATTCTTCAGATTGTCTGTTAACTGGGAGACAGCTTTATAATAAAAGATAATGACCAAAAGAAAGGACACTAATTTTCAACACCTTCCCTATGTCATTTAGGAGAGCTTACTGTGAAGGAACAGTGTTGTAAAACCTCAACTGCTGTGTGCCAGGAGCATGGGTTCCTTTGCTTAACGTGTATTGAATTCTGCTTACACAAAGCAAGCATCAGTATTTTTCTTAAAAAGCAATGCTTTTCCTGAGGCCAGTATGAGATGTTACCTCCTGTATTTCTCAGTATTCAAGTGAATTTCATAAATTTTTAACATTTTGTGTTCTGTAGCACTTTAAGAATCAATAACATGGTGCCTTTAAGTAAAATTCTGTCTTATATTTTGCACTCTCTGTGTTAAATTGATAAAAGGGTTGAGAATGCAGTGTCCCAGGCATTCTTTACTGCTAATTATTTTCTTCAGAGTTCCTTCCTAACTGATATTACAGGCAATAAGTCAAAAAGAGATTTTATTTTTTTCCCTTTGTGTTGGAAGTGCCCAAAGCCTAACTCTGAAAATTGCTCTTCTGCTCTTCTGTCAAACACTCTTTTGTGAGATTGCTTATTCCTGCCACATCTCTCCAGAATTCAGCTGTGCATCTGTAGTTCCAGATAAATACTGGTCTCTAGCCTTAAAGCAGGTTTGCTAGTCTCCTATTCTAGTAATAGTGCTAAGTGGTTCATAGTCACTTAAACATAACAGCATGAGAGAAAGAGTCACTGTTAATGTTGTTTGACTGAAAACAACATTTGACTTCAGGTAGGTGGACCTTTCCAGTTCTGCATGATACTGTGCTGAAATTTCCTGATTTACCAAGTGATAGCTGGAAGTCTCTCCTCCTATCTCATGCATTTTATAAACACATTTCAAAAAGAAACCATCCTTTTAGTGAAACAAACAATTAGACATAATTTTCTCTCAGTAATATGTTCTTATTTTGTATATTTGCAATTTGCAAATTCCCAATATATTTTCCCTTAATTGACACCTCTATACATGTTTAACCTAGTTACCTTTCACTCTGTCTTTTTTTCTCAGTATTAATATCACTGTACACTGGTGATATACACTTACACTATATGGCACCTGTAACCTATTCCATAATGGGATGTGTGTGGCTGGTTTACCGTATCCTCACCTTTGCTGAAGCCCTGTGCATTCTTTCTGTGGAGAGGTCTTTAACCCAGAAACACTGTTGTCGTACTCCTTACCAGCGATACACAGAAACTGCTGGTTTGCAAACCCTTGCAAAGCAGTTTAGTCCCATGCAGCCCTAGTATGCTTTTCCAAATGCAAGAATATTTGTTCATGTTGCTTGCCGCATCACAAGCATATCCATGAGCTAAGCTTTTGTGGAATCCAACTGAAAACTTTACATATTTTAATTACAAAGTGCTCTTGCTGAGTTTTGAATCCTAACAAATTTACAAAGATGTCAGAGCACAAAATGCCCTACATGAACTTTGTTCTAGAAGTGGTGACTTATTTTTCTCAGAAAATTCATATATAAATCTTTATATGATTATTTACAGTTCATTCTTAATTTTTTTCTGAGATTTTTTTTTCCAGATTCAGCTATCATGCTGACTCTTCTTCAAAAAGTGTTGAAAAATTGTCTCTCTAACTTGTATCTGTTGCAGACTGTTCCATGTGCTACTTCTTTTTGCAAATTATCTGTTTCAGAATCTCTTATGTACAGTGAAGTAGTTGTTAAATTTTGCAGTATAATTTCAGTATCAAGTTATTCAGATAGTTATTGGCAGAAACATATATTTTATGAATATCTTTCTTCTTCTGCCCTTTTCTGGATTGGTCTTTCTGGGATCTCTTTAAAGTGAATTTTTTTTACAGGAGTGGGCAGATGGGAAAAATACTTCTTGCCATAAATTTTGCTGCTCTGTGTGCACAGATTATCCATGGCACATGAATATATTATTATTTTTAAGGCAGATTTTTTTTTTGAGACGTCATATCCTTGATGTAATTTACATTTCAATTAGTTTAGGATAAACTAGAAATAAAAGCAGAAGAAAGCCCCTGAGGGAAAGCAAATTAACAAGTTAGGCATGAGGTCAAACAGAAAGTAAATGTACAGCCTATAGGCACTTCAGAACCATCCTAGAGAAACAAATATAAGCACACATGGGTACCCCCATATATTACATAGCGACAAAAATAATAAAAAGAAATCAACCTTGAGCCAGCAAGGTTAAAATTAAAAAAAAAGAGAGGGGGAACTAAGGAGGAAAACATATTAGAATGTGTTGTGCTTTTCTTAAGTTGTTAGTGTATTTGTTCATCACTAGGTAAAAAGTATATTAAAAAAAAAGCTTTTAGTAAAGAAATGTTCCTTTCAAATTTTTTTTTCAGTTTCAAAGCATATAAGAAAACCGTATTTTTTCTCTTCCTTTATAAGTATGTTCAGTGCCCGTTATATATGCAGTAGATGTTAAAATTACATTAAAAAGCACTCAGTTTTCTTACCTCTAGTCAGTACATAATGGGTTTAAATAACAAATGATGTTTAATCTAGATATGTGAGTTTTTTCCAATGTTGTGAAGTTTCTGATGAAGTATGAACTTCTGGAAACTTCATTTTAAGAAGGAAGCCTGAGTATGGCTCATTAAAAAGAAACAACAAAAAAACAACAAAACTGACCAACCAACAAAACAAACAAAAAAGCAAAATAAAAAAAACCCACCGCCCAAACAACAACAAAAAAGCTTTAAATAAGAAATTAAGGAGTAGAGTTACATATAAGAGCACTTTGGTATTACATACACATTAAACTGAGAAACTGATAGAAACTGGTAACATCCGAGTTACTTTACAATCCGTGATTCAGTTTATATCCCCAATACTTGAACCATCGTACATTTTGAAACAAAATACAGATTGGAAAATATTCTTATTTAAGGTTACTAATTTCCTGTTGAACTGTGAAGCATGGGTATTCCTCTTTCCTCTAGGGATTTGCTTGTACTTTATCTGCTAGTTTTGTATAGATCTCCACTGCCCTGATGAAACAAAGAAGAAATAGCAATGATTAAGACCTTATCTGTCAAGAACACTGGTAGAACTTGGTTTTGGCAACCTCTGCTCATGTACTGCTGAGCCATATTTTATGAGTGATTTTATTATAGTGTGCAGATGTCTTGGTCTTAGTAAATGCATAAATATAATAAAAACCTCCCTGTGAAGATCAGTGGTAGAACATAGTAACTGCAGCTATTTGTAATCCAAATTAAAAAAAAAGAGAGGGGGAAAAAAACATGTGAAAACAGAATATGAATTTAAAATCATGTTGATGTTTTTTCATTAAGTCAAAATCGCATTTTTTTACATGGATAAGATTTAGAAAGCAAAGCCAAATTCAGAAAGGCTAGCAATGGGATCTCCCACTTGACTGATTCTGCCCCATTTCTGTTGTTTTCTATTGAATTTTTGACTGTGATTGCAATGTATCTGACTGCAGATACTTTCTTTCTGGAGGGGCTAGAGACATGTTCCTGGAACACTTATGAATGACAGTGACTCATTTGTTTCCACATTGATCTAGCTTGAAAAATTAAAGTACCAGTAAACACAACTTTGTAGTGAACCTCCTTTTGTTGCTGGAATCATATACCATAGTGTTTAAGTTTGTATCATCTCTGGCTTAGTTAAAAAGAAGAAGAAAAAATCCCCATATTTTTGAAAGGTCTAGAAAGACATAACTTTATTAAAATTAAAATTAGAGCTGCTTGTGTATTAGAACAGCATGTGCAGTGTAAAATAAGAGAGCTATAGAAACAAGTTACAGAAATGGACCTCTCATGATTAAAATAGCAGAAAATTCTAAAGAAAAGTCAAAACTACATTCCCATGGTTGCTTGTAATCCAGTTTATGTATGGGGAATTCCAAGGCAGACAGGTTTTACTTGCCCAAGGCCAAAGAGTAGATCAGTGGCACAACTGAGAATAGCTATTAAAAGTTCCCCAAAAACTTATTCTTTTAGACTATATGTCTCCTCTGGGACATAGAGTAATGTATTTTTACAACAATATACAGCTTAAAAGAACTTTTAACATATGTCTGGGAATTGAACCAGAATAAGCCAAAGCCTGGTTTGAAAATAATCAGCATGTAAATAGAAAATGATATATCTTTGCTTCCCAGAAGATGAGTTTCCATAATGAGATTATGAGAAATGTACACTTTTAGAAACTTTTTTCCTTAGCTATGCATCATTTTGGGTAAAGACACTGGTTTAATGGAAGTGTTCAAATACTATGGTGATAAGCATTTCAGAAGATACTGCATAGAAAATAATTTCACTGTAGGAACTAAATTCAGAAAGCTCGAAAATTATGGTACATGGAATAGACAAATTCCTGTAATTATGGAATTATTCTTAAAAGTAAGATCAAGGGCAAGATTACAAGGACTACAAACCTTAGGGGAAATCCCTAGCAATGTTTTGTTACCTAGTGTTTAATTGTGAAATGAGTTCCTCTTTCTTCCTGCTGCTGATGGCTGGCTACTGGGCAAATTATAAAGAAGGAGCAATATGTGAAAGGAAGTGTTTTACACAGCTAAATGAGCTGCAGTGTAAGCGTTCCAGAATTAGTATATCTATACTTGATGCAATATGTACATCCTGCTATATAAAAAAACCACACAGGCTAAAATACTGATATTTAATAAATGCATCAAAATGTCAGCAAAGAATATATAAAAACATATTTTATGTTAAAATTTATGTTAAACAAAAGGTCAGTTGGCATACTTTTTATGCCATATTTATTGCTAACATGCTGTGCTTCTCACAAAATAAATAGAATGTTCCTATCTTTGAGTCCAATCTTGCTTGCAAATCCTTTAAAAAATACTTTATTCCAATGGACCACACAGATCTCAATATACAAATTTTAGACATTTCAGCTACTCACATTGGAGCCAGCATTAGAGTTCTTTTATGGTCCCTAGCCCAAAAGAAAATTCAAAAGGGAATGATCCATAATACCAGTATAATTAACAAACCAGCATGCACAATCTCTCCCTTCTTTCATTCAGATGTATACTTCAAAGAGTTTGTCCTGACACTGTTTAGACATTAATAATTGAAAGGCAGGTACTGAAAATTGTGGAGAGCTATGATCTAACCATGGGCTAATCTTTAAATTGGTATGCATTTTCCTCTATGAAATAAAAGGGCAGAATCACTGATAAGTTGTTCCTTTCTTTTATTTTTTTTCTGCAGTTCCTAATCATCATTTCTCACATCCTATTCTTTCTGTAGAGTTGGTGAAAACTCACAGAACCCTCCACAGTTGTTATCATTACAAAATACGTACAAATTATAAATTATATATAAATCATTAAACTGTAAACTGTTTGAGAGACGAACTATCCATTTATTTTGCATTTATTTAAACCTTACTAAATGGTTATTACATGAGGTTGGAAGCAGGATTGTGAAGTTAAGAATGAAGCAAGGAATTAAGCAAGGAATTCCAAACTTCCATTTTATCTAACAATTTGTTTTATATAAATGTGTTTCTTTATATGCTAGGATCATTTCTTGGGTCCAAGGTGGAATTTTGTAATTTAAATGTAAAAAAGGATGTGGAGCGAGACTAAGGAATTCATTGAGAGTCACAATACTCCATAATCCTTCGGTGTGGTGATTAGCAAAATGTACTCAGGAGGTGGATCACTGGTCCCTTTTTTCCCCTATTACTGTTGTTGGAATGCTAACATATTTCAAAACGTCATAGTATTAATAAAATTGAGTGGTATTCCACTAACCAATCACTCACTAGTAGTAAGTAAAATATCAGGGCTTTTTTGAGATGTTACTGACTTTGAGGACAATCCTTATACTTTCAATAGCAAATATGGTGAGAACATCTACGCTGAGCTCTCTTTATGCCATCTCTTGAAATAGCCAGCTGAACATTGTTTATATTGTCAGAAGAATTCTTAAGCCAAAACAGAACTCTCTGTCCCATTGCTAGTCTATCAAATACCTCATTTTATCAAAATAGTTGACACAGGGAGAAGTTTTTATGTTTTGTGTTATTTTCAGAATAAATTGTGAATATAAAATAATAGAAAATTATATTAGTTTAATCTCAAGCAAATAGATTTTCTTTTTTCCTCAATACAGTTGGCACATATAGTAATTGCAGCTTGAACAAGTAATAATAAACAATTTATTCCAAAAACTGGGAAGGAAATATCTTTCCTGAATAACAAGATTTTCTAGGCATAAAATTTTCCCCTCAGATAAAGTGTATGCATGCTTGATTGCTTTTTAAAATTATGCTCTTTTCTTTCTATAATGTATTTCTATTGATACTGGTTTAAACTGTGTGTCATGATAGTTCTTCAGATCCCGTCTTCCAAGTTTGCTGTATCTTATTCATCATCTATTGGGGAAATTATGGGATTAACTATTTTAGCACTTACTCTCTTGTGAGGAGAATAAATGTAAACACACCTTACTGCTTGGTCTTACTAAGACCAAGATTCAGAGAAATCAGATGAATCACCTTCATGGGTAAAGTCAATAAGCCTAATTAAAGTTATTTTAAACACTCAAGATGTGGAGTGAACACGCATAAATTTAAGCACATCTAAATATATGCGGACTATCTCATTCAGAATTAAAGTGACTTTAGAAGGCTCTAGTTTATTATTCGACAGAGTCAACAGCAGCTGGGCAGTTACTTTACATAATAAATGTCTCCTATTTATCAGTAGAGGTAGTGGTGCTGGTGGGGATGCACAGGCAGCTGAAGGAAGCACAGCAGAGCTCTCAATCTGCTTCACGCTTCATTCTCCGGCGTCCTGCCTGCACAGTTTAGCTGCGCGCTCCCATTCCCTAAGGCCGACTGTAGTGAGGCTGTAAGCTAGTCTTTTCTGCTTCCTGACAGATAGCTATCAACAAGCTGTAAATTAACCTGAAGATAATTTTTAACGCTCATGAGAATGTTAAATATTATCTCCTTTAATACTGATTTTTTGTGCCTTAGTCATAAATACCTCTTTAAGATATTCTGAAAGGTTGTCCAGGTGAGTTGTCTTGATAGAATAAGATCGCACAAATATTGTAAGGGTATGACTTAAGTTAAAACTTTATTTCTTGTAAGGAGATGTATTGTGGTTCTTTGCTGTTCACTGTATTATTTAAAGGTCTGAAAAGCTCAATATCTTTTCCATGGGGAGAAAAAAAAAAGTCAATATAAAGTTGAAGAGAAAATATAAGCAGATGGATCTGCACTGTCAGGGGTTTTTAGAATCATGGGGTTTTTTAGAACTGAGCTGCCTTTGAGGTATCACTTTGAGAAAGTTTAGCTCCAGAAAAGTCAGGCATGCAAAAATTTTGTTTTTTTCTTTTTTTGATTCCCTGTAGCCCTCATGATATAAATACTGACATAAGGATAAATTAGCATGCAGTCCGTAATAGCACATTTTGTGTATCAGTTTTGTTGAATGATGAAATAAGAGAGAGATTCATCTTATGATGAAATAAGAGAGGGATTCAGGGGCATATGTAAGTATTTAAAGAGTCTTTAGAAAACGTATCTTCTAAAATTTTTAAACTATAAAATTGAGATCAGTTTTGCTCTAGGCTCCAAAAGATGCCACAATTTAATTAGTTACATGAAAGTGCTTTCAGATGATTTTCTGAAAATGGTCATGAACTGTCATTACATTTTCGTAATGCATATTTTATTTTGATTCTTGTTTCTTTTTCGTTTTTCTGTCTGAGCTGATTCAAGTAGCAAGCAAGTATTTCCGACTCAGCTGTAGTGCTCCATTCCATAGAGATGCTGTTGTTCCCAGTGGGAGCTGTCATGGTTTGAAGGTTATTGTGCCCATAGAGGATTAATCTATTGAGTCTAGAACATAAGAAAGAAGGTGTCTTGTCTGTAGTCCTGGCCACTGCGGGACAACTAACATTGTCAGTTAAGTGATTACATCCATACTGTGTGTAAATATTTTTGTATGGTGCTTCTTATCCACTTTCATCTATGATGTTCTTATTTTTTAAATTTATCCCAGTCCACACTTTTTCTTCTGTGGGTGATTGTTCTTTATGTCACTGTTTCAGAAATGGGATAATTTAGTTCCTTCATTTGTATTGTCACCCTGAAGATATGATCCATCCCCTGGAGTTTTCAGGTTTTGTAGACTACACTCTGTTCCTTTAGGTCTCAGTTTTCCTCACACATTTTATCCTCTTTATCCTTTTTGGTTGCTATTATTTGTATTTTATCTAACTCTTCTGTAGTCGTTTTAAACTGTGCAACCAGGCATCACAAAGTAAGACTTAAACGTCATAAAATTCAGGAAAAAAAGCCCCAAACCTCAAATCTCTATGCTCAAGCTTAAGGATACTCAATCTCACTGGGAATACCAGTCCTCAATAGAAATTGCTGTGTAACCATGGCATTTTCAACCTCTGACTTTCAAGCAAACCTAACTAAAATGCAACAAAAGACTTCTGAAGCAAAGTGCAATGCTTTTTCAAGTGTCTGTGCTACTCTGGGACAACATTTTAGCCAAAAATTTATGTGAGAAAAGTAGTGCAGCACTGACATCTATACTATGAGGTGATACCTGGGAGGTGCCTTCCCAAGAAGTTATATTCATCACCACTGGATCTGCATGTGAACTATTGTGATAAGATAAGGGGAACACAATTCTGTCTTTTTTTTAGTTTTTTTTCCTAATTTAAATGTAGAGGTGTTAAATCACATGCCAGTAAAAAAGCAAAAAATTGCCAATATTTTCAGAGTATGCAAATACCAGCTAAACATTTCTCTTGCATCAATATATTTGGTTAGTGTTTCAGTGAGAGATACTTACAACCAAATAACCATATAGTTTAAAACCCTCAGTGGGTTTATTCAAGCCTGGACATTTATTCTTATATAGGAAAATAATGCAGTCAGTTGTTTAAATTAGTTTTTTGTCCACGCTGTGAAATACAGAATAAACAAACATGGTTGCTATTAGGCCATAAACTGTCATAAATATGAAAAAATTCCTTTTCTATGAAGAAAATCAATGACTGTTGAAACATGACAATGCAACTCTCTCTTACTAATCAAAATGTTATGTTTACATCAGGTGTTATTTTTAACAATTGGTTTGATCTAAATACCAAGAGAACATACTATTTTGATGTGCTTTTCATAATACAGTGAAATAATTGTATTCTCTTCTATTTGTTGAAAAAGTCATGAACGTTTCTATGAAAAAGAGAATAAAAGGCCTTCATCTAAGGTGATTGCTTACCTCCTCAGCATTTCAAAATGAGTGCCTCCATATAAAATGTCATCACTTCTTCTTACAGGTATTTATTACAATAAGAGGTTAGGAGCAGTTAATGAATATTCAGGATAGTTTATAGGTACTTGGAATTCTGTTAGTTGACTTTTGACTACATACTTACTTCGGGGTTTCGTGATCTTTTTATGCTGCCTTAGGATTTAATGGAAATATAAGAACTTTATGAAACATTTTGAGAACCAGCATAATGTATCACTGAGTATGAATGAAGTACCAACAAATTCCACAAAACACTGGCACTCTTCCTGAACTTTAGGTGATATTGTGTACACAGTACGTTGTTCTTGTAATAATTATTAAAATAATTGTAAGACTCTATTATGAATATGAAATATTTTCATGTTTCTTTTAGATATGCTGGAAGACAAAACTATTACTTTCCATAGGCAGAGCACTGACTGACATAAGTTGGAAATACTCTGCTGACTTCACTGGAGATATTAATGTTTGTGTGAGATAAAAAAATGACTTTCTGGAATTTTAAAAATTCTACCAATTTTTATCTTTATTGACAACTTTTTTTTCCTAGTATTTATAGATGGAAATATATAAAAAGATATAAATTTTGCTTGTAAATAATTTGATCATAAGTATTTGATAATTATAAACTAATGTGAAACACTTTTCAGGTTTGACAGTTTTGCAGCTTTGTTCTCAGGTTCTAAATTGTACCAACTTTCCTGAAATAATACTCAAATACTGAAAGAAAACTTTTTTTTTGCTTTATTCTGCTTAACAAAACAACAAATGCCTGAGCCAGGCAAGCAGCAGAGTAAAAATTAGCATAATGCAGAAGAAGAAATTCACAAAGTCAACAAGACTTCATCCAATAAGCTGAAACACACACACACGCACACAGAGTAGAATCCCTGCTTCTTGCTCACTGTATGTGTAGAAATATAACTAGTAGCTTATGAAGACAGTGATTAAAAAAAAGGATTTCTGGATTCATATTGAAGATTTGATATTTGATTCACAGAAAACATACTGAAAATATATTTTCTTAAAAATATTATTTGGTTGTCAGAATACCTGTTTTTATTACATGTTTGTGTGTTTTGAATTTTGAGCTTCCATTTTAAAGTTTCTTAATTCCTTTTTCTTTTTGCCCATTCTCAACAGATTTAGATCATGCCTATCAAAACTGATAACAGAAATAACATTAAAGACTTGCAAATTGAGAAAATAGACTGACAATGCCAAGTTCTATGGAGGTCCCCAAGTACCTTTCTTATTCTGAATGATGGGAAAGATAAGCAAAAATTTAGAAAGTCTGAAATTAGAATTTTGATAATTTACATTCCAGCCAGGGAGTTATAGAACATGCAGTCACAATGATATAAATATATAGCCACCCTTTTATTCCTCCTGAGCCCAAAACAAACTGAGAATAAGGAGTACAGCCTTTCCTTCCACTTCATAATCTGAGATGTAGTCAAATGACAATACAGTGCTATATAATTGGAATTGTCAGTGGAATTTGCAGAATATTAATTACTGCTTTTTGAATTGTTAACCATTAGTGAGTCATAGGACATGTCTACTTTAAATTATTCAACCTGAAAATAATAAATTAAAAAATGTAGACTATTATCTTAAAATAATAGTGGGGCTAGAGAGAAACCTGATTCTTTTTCTAAGACAACTTAGAATTTACTGACAATAATGGAAATATCTGGAAATTTCTAAGTTAGTTTTTCATGAACATGTAGGCAAAGCAAAATGCCTGCAGCAGGGTGATTATGGGAGGTTAGGTTAGGTTTTGTGACTGAGGCACATGTACCAAAACTATTGATATAAATCAGTGCAATGATTAAGAGAAAATATGCTTCGGAAAATAGCATACTCAGTAGCTGAAAAAAGGGAATGCTGTCGGGAGAAGAAAAAATGTTAATGCTGTGAGGACCAACACCAGTCTGCTAGACTTGAGGAGAATGTGCTTTATGTTTAATTATTTTTATTTTAGCAAAGGAAGTAAACTCCATGGCATTTCTCTTATTCTGTGGAGTAATCCAAATATCCCTATAAAGAAGAAAAAAACCTTAATTTCAGGCCCATGTACCCCCTAATCCTGAAATTGAGTGATTTAAGTGAAAACAAAGAAACAAAACTTAACATTGTGTCTTTATGTGAAGCTGATGTGAAGCAAACCTCTTGAGGCTCATTAGATTACCAGTTATTGGTCACTACTGTGGAAATGGATGCATAGGTTTTATAGGTGTGCAACTGTTATGTATGGAGTAAATACCTAAGGAAAATGAAATTGGCTCTGCAGTGAAACAGAGGAAGTTCTCTCCTTGCCTTCTTACTTTCCAGACTCTGCGGCACAGGGATTAGCACTCAACTGCCTCAAGGCAGTTTTGTCTCATTTTGGTCCAAACAGGTGAGCAGATTTCAAGACAAAAAGCAGGGAAAAAGATACAGCTTTACCTGCCTAAAAGTAATAGTTCTGGCAGCTGTTTGTTGAAAAGGTCTAGCACATGTTACAGAGGAGAGACTTGAACCTTGCCAGGGATTTTGTACAGGGCGGCACTCTTGGCCTTCCCTGGAACTCTGTAGCCTGGCTGACGAAGGCATGGGCTTTGCACAGGGCACAACCGGCACTGGTGCAGTGGGAGCCCTGGACTGCCCGGAGCGTGGCCCGTTGGGGCGGAGGGAGGCTTTCCTTGGGCCATGCTGAGTCTAGATTCAGGCACCTGAACCAAAAGCAAGGAAAAGGAGACAAAGTCTTCCGTGCTGGCAGTAAGAGCCTCCTATCCTAAGTAATGGGCAGCATTATGCAGACAATACATTCATATCCTCACTCTCAGTGTATATAATACCAATGACAATCTGCTGTATTAGATTTTGACACTATTAATAATGAAATATTATTGATTGCAGTCCTCTTGCTCTCTTGCTGTACCTGCCCAGGGCTGATCTCAGCAATTCTGTATTTTTGCTGCATGGCCTCCCTGTTTTCCAAAGCAACCCAACCCCATCTCTGTAGGGTTACTGTGGAGCTACATGAACTCCTTCTTTTCTACAGCAGAGAAAGGCTGTAGGAGGGTCCTGTCTCCTTCCCTCTCTCCTGCATCCACCGATACTTGTCTCTGAAGTGTGACTGGAAGGGGAGGTCTGTGGGTCCCAGGGGAGAGGCCATGGGGAACAGCCCACCCTGAGGCACCCTGGGGTGGTGTGAGGAAATGGACAATGCTTACAGGGACTGAAAAACTCAGGGACCAGTCTTGGCCCTTTTCATGGGAGGTGACTTGGAGCAGGGAGACATGGGAGACGTCCTTGAAATCCCACTGGAAGGCTGAGAGACAAACTTGAGCAAGAGGAGGAAGAGAAGGGAAGAAGGCATTCAGGTGCACAGGTCTGATGGGGAGACCCAGGTGGACAAAGGGACAGAAGGGACTGAGGCTGTTGTTAGTGGATGCACGCGGGTAGTGCCTGGAAGGGGAGATGTGAGCAGGAGCGCAACTGTTGGAGCCAGTTTTGGGAAAGCAGATGCAGGAATGGGGCATCTGGGCAAGTGAACATGGATCAAGGAATTTGGGACAGAAATGGGGGAATGACTGTATAAGAAAAGAAGAGGAGAAACTAGGAAACAGAGTATGATATCTAGAAAAGTGGTGTTTGGATGAAGCATGTAAGGAAACCTGCCTGAGTCTGAGGCAAGGAGTTGAGACTTGAGTGAAAGGTCAGAGAGAATGGGGTAGAAAGTCTATATTTATTTGAAGACACTTGTAAATCCATGTTTCACCATTCCTCTGAATGTTAGAAAATAGACATATTTTTCGAGCACAGTGTCTCACTATGTAGTTTGTAGACAATAACTTGCTACTATTGCCAGTTACTCTGTTTCAGAAATCTGTGAATAATTCATATTTTTAGGCATGATTAATTTGATGTAATTTTTCCAACTCACTGTTATTAAAATCATAGAAATTAAGTGTATAAAATGTACTAAAACAATAGATTGAATGGTCTTTTAATTAATATTGTAGAAATATTGGAAGTCATTAGGAAGTTCACAGCTTCAGTTCTGCCGCATTTGCATATTTATTACAAATCTTTCATAAAAACACTAAATCTGTACAGATCTGAGTGGTCACTATGATCTAATTTGGCCGGAGCCTGCATGCAGGAGCAAGAAGAAAGATACTTGGAGGAGGCATTTTTTAAGCATATGACTTTAAAGATTGTTGAAATAGGAGCATGTCAGTAAGCAATTCCTAAAATAAAAAGCCCACCTTCATCTAAAAAAAATGTGGAGATAGTTGCTGGTCTACGGGTTTGTATTGGTGATTATTGCTGGAAAAGTAGTACAAGAAAAAAAAAATAGAGGAGATGGTTAAAGAAATCAAATATTGCCCTGTAGAGCTAGATTTTGTCCATCTCTGCCAGGGAGTACCTATGTAAGTAGTTTCTAAAACTGCCTTTTTTCTGTGTATTAATGAATGACTCTTTATTTTTAAATTTTGAACTTCAGATCTTGAAGTCTGATTAGTAACCAGTGGGAACATATCACTGAAAATATCAAGTGCTTGTTGTAAATTTAGACACCTGAAATTAGAAGATACTTCTAATTTTCTTTCTGTGCTTTTATTTCTCTTCTGTAGAATGGGATAGTAATGCACTCTTGTCTCGTAGTGGTGCAGAAATTAATTTATTGATAGCTGTGAAGAGTCAAAAAAGCTGATGTGATGTTGCAATTTCTTTTCAGAAAATGGTTTGAAGGGTCTAACAATGAGGAGGAAAGAGGGTGTTGAGTAATTTGTCAACAAACAAGCACCGCCCATTATACGACTGAATGCAGCAGGGATTCTATAGAAAAAAATACTATATTACCATGTCAATAAAACATGCATATGCAGAGGGGTTTGAATATTCAAGCCTGAGTTAGTTTTGCAATACTGTAAGTGTTCTTTTAGAATGGTTGGTTTATATCTAATAAATGTATCTTTATTCATGGTTTGTGTTCAGAGGAGGAAAAATTGATTTCTCCTCTACACAGGCACAAGTAAAGGCACAACTAAACAGATACATGTATAACAGAGGGAGCTGCTAATACCTCACTTATAAATCCTGGTTCCATTGACATCCATGTGAAACTTGAAACAAGTTACTAGTACCAGGATTTCACTCCAAGAGATTCTTTTTCTTACTGCTTTTAGAATGTGAAAACACAGAGTTAGGAATTACATATTTTATATTTTAAATAAACAAGACTGCATCTTGGGTGCTATTCAGGTAAACATCTTTTTGATGTTGTTAGTGTTTCTGTTGTTAATAATTTCTAATTCCAGTAAGAAACATAGCTATCTTTGTATAATTTTCTATGTCTTTAGAATACAGACAGGGAGAGTTACTTTTCCCTGGATAACCTACACTGTAAAACATGCAGGAAGTTAAAATCACTGGGACATGCTGTGAATATTCAGCAATTTGACCTGTATGTGCATTTTTTAAAAATTGTGCATAATATACATTTCAGGCCTGATTCTGGAAGTTCTAGTATGTTCCTTTTTTTTTTTTTTTTTAATAACACTCATTTCACTTTTAACTGACTTCAGATAGACCTGCATTAGTTACATGCTCCCTATCTCTGTCATTTCCATTAGCCTCATCTGACATGACTTTTGGTCTTTTTGTTATTGAGTTGTCAGCCTGGTCAGCAGCTGGCCCACACCCTTTAAATTCCGTGTTTCACGTGACTTCATTGTTCCTCACTAACTACCTTTGAAGGCTTTAAGCTACAAAGCAAATGCAAAGACTAGGTAAAATTGAAACTGATTGAATCAATACCTTGATGTTTTTGTGATTTTTAGTATGAGATTGTTGGTGACTCCTTATCTTCTTTTGTGGACTCCTGCTCTCTCTTTCCCTTCTTCCATGGACACGGTTGCTGGTTCTTTTTGAAATTTATGCTGATATGTCTTGTGCCTTTTTTCTCCCTCCCTTACATTTCTCCTCAATATTTCAGTTTCTCTTGGTATTCTTCTCTTGCAAGGTAAACATGTCCTAGTTTCCCTGGCTGAAAAGAAAACACACTTGACCTAACTTATCTCTCTAGTGACTGCACCATCCCTTTTATTGCTTTAGTCTCTTAAGTTCACGGAACATTGTTTTTAATGGATGTCTGGAGCTCCTCTCCTTTCATCCCCACCCAGTCCCTCTCCAGTCTACCTTTTGTCCCTGGCACTCCACTCAAATGGCCTCTTCCTCGCCAGGTAGCAGAACCATTACTTTGGTCTCACCATTCCTGTGCCTTCAGCACACTGGAAAATGCTTCTTTTCTTGAATCTTGTCCTTTTATAGCTTCTGTGATTTTGTTCTCCTCATGTTTTTCCTCTTCTCTAATCACTCCTCCAGTATGTCCTCATATTTTTAACATGGTTGTGCTTTAGCCAAGATTCAGTAAATATTTTAAATATATACACACCAGTATTTTTTAAATGTATCTCAAGCATAAAAATAGTAAAGAAAAAAAATCTACATTATGGGTATGGGAGAGATTTACCTCATAAGGCAATGCCTCCTTAAAGTATCCTTGAAATTCCTAAGCTAAGCTAAAATTTAGTATTTTCATCCTAGTATATTGGCAGTAAATAAATAAAAGCTTACAGATTTGCTATTAAAAATATTTTTCCTACCTTAAAGGACTTTTTGTGTGTGTGTGTGAGATTCTCATCTCTGCTTTTTGCAGAGTGAAATATTCCAGCAAATGTATTCTCTTACTTAATTCTCTGTTTTTCACATCTGCACTCTTATTTTTTTCTGAAACAAAATCAATCCAATTCCCTCTCCCCAGAGACCTGGACACCTAATGAAATCTATCGCCACCATGTCTCCAAAGGTGAAAGACTTTTTCCAGTTCTAGCAAGGCTTGTGATCCTGAGAACAAAGTATGCAGGATGGAAATCTCAAGGCTGAGAAAACAGCCAAGAAAGAGAAATCTGTCTAAATTTTTCTGCTTTATTTTTTTTATTTAATGAATGATTCTTATTTAATGAAAGATAATATACTGATCAGTTGCTTACTTTAATCCTTATGTAGCAGACGAAAACCAGAGGAATTCATAAGGGTACAACATTAAGCCATGATCTGCTTCAACATGGAAAGTAGCTAGCATTCAGATACAATGGTGGCGATCATAGTATCATTCCTTTTTTTTTTTTTTTTTAATAACACTCATTTCACTTTTAACTGACTTCAGATAGACCTGCATTAGTTACATGCTCCCTATCTCTGTCATTTCCATTAGCCTCATCTGACATGACTTTTGGTCTTTTTGTTATTGAGTTGTCAGCCTGGTCAGCAGCTGGCCCACACCCTTTAAATTCCGTGTTTCACGTGACTTCATTGTTCCTCACTAACTACCTTTGAAGGCTTTAAGCTACAAAGCAAATGCAAAGACTAGGTAAAATTGAAACTGATTGAATCAATACCTTGATGTTTTTGTGATTTTTAGTATGAGATTGTTGGTGACTCCTTATCTTCTTTTGTGGACTCCTGCTCTCTCTTTCCCTTCTTCCATGGACACGGTTGCTGGTTCTTTTTGAAATTTATGCTGATATGTCTTGTGCCTTTTTTCTCCCTCCCTTACATTTCTCCTCAATATTTCAGTTTCTCTTGGTATTCTTCTCTTGCAAGGTAAACATGTCCTAGTTTCCCTGGCTGAAAAGAAAACACACTTGACCTAACTTATCTCTCTAGTGACTGCACCATCCCTTTTATTGCTTTAGTCTCTTAAGTTCACGGAACATTGTTTTTAATGGATGTCTGGAGCTCCTCTCCTTTCATCCCCACCCAGTCCCTCTCCAGTCTACCTTTTGTCCCTGGCACTCCACTCAAATGGCCTCTTCCTCGCCAGGTAGCAGAACCATTACTTTGGTCTCACCATTCCTGTGCCTTCAGCACACTGGAAAATGCTTCTTTTCTTGAATCTTGTCCTTTTATAGCTTCTGTGATTTTGTTCTCCTCATGTTTTTCCTCTTCTCTAATCACTCCTCCAGTATGTCCTCATATTTTTAACATGGTTGTGCTTTAGCCAAGATTCAGTAAATATTTTAAATATATACACACCAGTATTTTTTAAATGTATCTCAAGCATAAAAATAGTAAAGAAAAAAAATCTACATTATGGGTATGGGAGAGATTTACCTCATAAGGCAATGCCTCCTTAAAGTATCCTTGAAATTCCTAAGCTAAGCTAAAATTTAGTATTTTCATCCTAGTATATTGGCAGTAAATAAATAAAAGCTTACAGATTTGCTATTAAAAATATTTTTCCTACCTTAAAGGACTTTTTTTGTGTGTGTGTGAGATTCTCATCTCTGCTTTTTGCAGAGTGAAATATTCCAGCAAATGTATTCTCTTACTTAATTCTCTGTTTTTCACATCTGCACTCTTATTTTTTTCTGAAACAAAATCAATCCAATTCCCTCTCCCCAGAGACCTGGACACCTAATGAAATCTATCGCCACCATGTCTCCAAAGGTGAAAGACTTTTTCCAGTTCTAGCAAGGCTTGTGATCCTGAGAACAAAGTATGCAGGATGGAAATCTCAAGGCTGAGAAAACAGCCAAGAAAGAGAAATCTGTCTAAATTTTTCTGCTTTATTTTTTTTATTTAATGAATGATTCTTATTTAATGAAAGATAATATACTGATCAGTTGCTTACTTTAATCCTTATGTAGCAGACGAAAACCAGAGGAATTCATAAGGGTACAACATTAAGCCATGATCTGCTTCAACATGGAAAGTAGCTAGCATTCAGATACAATGGTGGCGATCATAGTATCAGATCAGAACTAGATATGTTTTAGTTTTGCAACTGATATGTGTGAAGGAACAAAACCAATTAACCAGTCAAGCATGCAAGCAAAATAATAGATTGTTGCTCTCTTGTTCAGCAGAGCACTTCAACACAATGTCCATGTCCTTCAGAACGAACTAAAGTAACTGGACAAATCCTTTTTGCAAGTCTGAGTCTAGCTATCTGCTACCCAAGAGATTTCTCATCACACTCTGACGTACTTGCTCTTTCAGAGGAGGCTGTTGATTATATAGAATAGTCAAACTGAATTTACCTTCTTGCTACAGGAAAGTCAACTTTTTTCTTTAGAGTGTTGGTAACATATGGCAAAACTAGCATTTTATTATTAACTGATTTAACTATTAACTGATTAAGAAGCACTTCTCTAAATATTTTACGTACATATTTTTCTTTTACTTAGAAACTACTCTCTGTCAAAAACCTTTGACTGATATTTTTTCTTTTTAAAAAAGTACAGACAGTGCTATTTTTTTTTACTGAAATGCTTTGAATTTATTGAATTGGGAGAAAACAGCTACATATGTAATTATATTAAAATATAGGGAGACATTTTTCTTGGGGGTGTGTGAAAAGAGGGGAGGGGGGAGGAGGAGGAGAGAGGAGAGAGAAGAGAAGAGGAGAGGAGAGGAGAGGAGAGGAGAGGAGAGGAGGAGAGGAGAGGAGAGGAGAGGAGAGGAGAGAGGGGAGAGGAGAGGAGAGGAGAGGAGAGGAGAGGAGAGGAGAGGAGAGGAGAGGAGAGGAGAGGAGAGGAGAGGAGAGGAGAAGAGAATTCAGAATATTAGTCACTAATCTAACAATACAAAATTCTCTTTGCAAATATGTTTTTTTTTATACATATATATATATATATTCAGACCAACTGGACTGAATCTTCTTTTTCTTGTCCTCACCTCATCCATTAATTTCCTCTCACCTAGAAACCACAGGCCTGAACTAAACTCTTCTTTCCATTTACATGGTCTGACAGCCTTCAACAATGAGATGATGGGCTTGATGGATGAGGAGAGAGCAGTGGATATTATTTACCTCAACTTTAGTAAGGCTTTTGAGACTGTCTCTCATAACATCATCATAGACAGGCTGATGAAGTATGGCTTAAATGAGTAGACAGTCAGGTAGATTGAAAACTAGCTGAACATCTGGGCCCAGAGTGTTGTGAAGAGTGGTAAGAAGTTCAAAAAAAGGAACTGCCAAGTCCTGCCCATGGGTAGGAATAACCCCAGCCACCAGTACAGACCAGGGGTGGCTAGAAAGCAGCTCTGCAGAGAAGGACTGTGGGTTCTTGGTGGACACCAAGTTGGACGTGAGGTTGCAATGTACCCTTGCAGCAAAGAAGGCCAACAGCCTTCTGGGTTGCATGAGCCTGAGTGCTGCCAGCAGGTCAAGGAAGGTCATCCTTCCTGTCCTGGCCCTGGTGAGGCCACAACTGAAGTGCTGGGTCCAGTTCTGGGCTCCCCAGTACAAGAGAGGCATGGACATACTGGAGTGAGTCCAGTGAAGGGCCACAAAGACGATCAAGGGAGTGGAGAATCTAACATCCAAGGAGAGGCTGAGAGCTGGGACAGCCTGGAGAAGACAGGGCTCAGGGGGATCTTACTGGTGTGTGTAAATACCAGATGGGAGGGAATAGAGAGGAAGCCAGACTCTTTTCAGTGGTGCCCACTGACAGGGCAGGCACCAATGGACACAACCCAAAACTCATCAGATTCCTTATGAACACAAAAGACACTTTTATACTGTGAGGGCAAACATTGGCACAGGTTTCCCAGAGAGGCTGTGGAGTCTCCATCCCTGGAGATACTCAAAACCCAACTGAACACAACCCCGAGCAACCTGCTCTCACCGAACCTGCTCTGAGCAGGGGCTTGGACTAGGCAATCTCCGGAGGTGCCTTCCAGCCTCAGCCTGTCTGTGAGTCTGTGACATGGACTTCAGATAAGGCTTATAGTATGTCTCTGTGCAAGACTGATTAGAACTGAGGCAGATTCTTGTCCCTGTTAAAAATTTGTTTCTCTTCTGACCCACACTGCTTCCTTTTCTATACGTTGGTCCCATCCTAAATATCTGGAAGATTACACCTATGTGCTTTCTGTTTGCTTGTTTTTCTTGTAGTGTTCTTGTTGCTACCTACAGTCAGAGAAAAAATGGTCACAGATTTTCAGATGACCGTACAAGACCTAATCAATTGGTCGTGTTTGGAGACCACATTTTACTTCATTACCAGTTAGTTCATCACTAAATTGTCCCCTACCTCGTGAAGACAATGCATTTAGTTTTTATTTGCCTTTGAATTGATATGTGTACCTAAACATATGTAAAGCTTTCTTGGAAAGGGGAGTAAGGTATGCTATTATTTGTCATTACTTTTATTATTATGTCAGAAGCTCCAGGCACAGAAAAAATACTGGAGGGAGGAACAAAAAGCAATTCTTACTCTGTGCATTCACAGCCATTCATTGAATGTGCATTTTGCAAGTATTAAGAGAGAAACTGGGTGTGCTACAGGCAGCTATGACACTGGGTATTCCTTCTTCATTTTTAAGCAGTTTTCCTGAAAGGTTTCCTAAGGGTGATTTTTATTTAAAGATGGAACTGTCAAGAGGTTTTCAGACCAGCTACTGAACAGTTAATTTGTTATTTCTAGAAAAACAAATTCAAGGAAAGTTTTGCCCCATTATATATTATGAATAAGTTGTCAAGCAATCATTATTTTAACCTGCAATAAAAATTATATTTAATCTTACTTTGTATTCTTAAAAGGTATGAGAATATTCTAGCTTTAGATTTTTTGAAAGCATTGTATTGTGTGAATTTTGATTTTTTTTTCTGTTTTCACTTCTTTCCGTTACTTGTAGAGGACAGTAAAGAGGAAAGGCATTAAATTTACTCATAAATCATAAGAATGCCATTTATATCTAGGGTGCAGAAGTAATAGCTCATCCATTCTGGCCTTAATCTCACCTGTTTTTGTAGCTGCTATTAAAATGTCAACATTTGCTATCAATTATCCCAGCATCGTATTTGCAGTATTTCTCAATAGCTAAAATAAGAAATAGAAGTAGTATTTCAGATACTGTAGTGCTGAAATTGTTGGAAAAAGTCTGCCATAGTTGACACCTACAGGATTCTTGGAAATTATAGGAAGTTAGGGAGCAGTAATTGTAAATGACAGATCAGATGAAATACATATATGGTTAGAATTCAGGTTAGTGACATATTGTTGAGTTTCTTTTTTAAAAATCAGTAACAAGTTTTGTTACTCGTTTTGCAGGGTTCTTTTCTAATGTCCAGTCCTCAATATTTTCCTGAAAATTATTCTTTATTAAGTCATTAAAAAAAAAATTCTCTAGCAATATTTTCCTGAAACTTAACATTTATCCCCAGGAGGTAACGGGGAGACGAGATGGATAAAAAAATATCAATGTCTATTTGAAGTCAATCAGCATTATTCCTACAATGTAGTCACAACCATGATTTCTTTGTGATTTGTTTATTTTATGTTTAATTTAAACTATTGTATAAAATAGAAGCAAATCTGAGAAAAGGTTTTGGAATATAAAGGAGTAAGGCTATTGTGATACACTACTATCCTAAGACACCCCAAGATCCTTTTTCTTTAAGGAACTGGTGCTGTTCATATTACTGTCAGATGAAATATTGTAATCTGATTTCAGTGGAAATGGAATGGAGCCCTCATTTTGAAAGGCCTCAAACACCTGTTTTTTTCACTCTCTATATAACCAGGCAGTAATTAGGATAGCGCGGAGAAAAACAAACAAACGAAAAGAGTTTCTATATTGGCACTTTACTATTACAGTAGGTTTTGTTTGCTTGCTTTTCAAGCTAGTAACAAACATCAGAGTGTTCACTACAGACTTTCCAGTATGATAGAATTGTTTCATACCCTCCCCTGCAGGTCTGTTCAGCTCTGCGATGATAACATGAACAAACCTGTGCTGTATATTGTTTAAGCCTTATCCAGAGACTGACATAGGTTTCTGTCATTCATTATAGAAGTGCTTTCTCTCATCAAAGTTGATTTATGTTCTTCAAGCAATGAGTTTGTCTTGTCTATGGCAGTTTCCTAAGAAAACTGGATGTACTGTAATTGTTCTGCATGACAAATTGAGGGATGCATGTTTTGTAAATAATTGTCTTACTCCTTTGAGCATTACCTTCTTTACGTATGTTTGTCAGAGTCCAATACCCTCTGACCAGGTTCTTTTAGATATTCCGTGTGGAGGGATATCAAATTTACTTATATGAAGACAGTTGATGTTACATGGGATTTCTGATTTAGTGGAACAGTACAAAATATATTGTATAACAATACAAATGTAAGTTACACATAGCAAAATATAGCAATATAAACAGTTCAATCACAATAGCAATGTGATTTCCATTACCGGTCTCTATAACATGCTCACCATCACAACACTCACCCCCACTTGCCAGGAAGGCATACGTGTGGGTTGAAGCCAGCTCAAGGCCGTTGCTCTCTTCAAAATTCTTTTGTTAGTTTTTCAATTTTTATACTCTATGTTGGGCTCAGCCAGGTATTTACTCCCCCCCATGCTGGTCCGGCTAACTCAGGGAGACATTCACACTCTTTTAATGAACTCAGGGAGAAACATTTACACCACCAGTTGATCCACTCAACTGTTGATAGCTGTTTATCTAAAACAAAGGCCACCCTCTGGTCCCCTTGGTGTTGAGATAAGTCAGCTTCTTTGCAACAGCTGTGGTCAGTCACACCCTGCATTATTTCCTGAGATTCGTGGGCATCAAGGAGATGTCCTTGCCCTTCTCCTCTGAGTCTTCTTCCATTGTAGGGGTTTATTGGTCAGTCGCAATGTTTTTAGAAGAGGGTCTTGTTATGAAGTCAGGATGACAAGGTTGTCACACGACATTTTGCAGTTGACTTGAATTAAGACAGGATTTAATTTCAGGAACATGTACTTCTGTCTATAAAGTCCAAGGCCAGACAGCCACATTAAACAAAATTTAATTCCCTAGCTTCTTCCTATAGTACTGATGTATTTACCAGTTCAACAAGACATTTGTATATAAGAGCTAAAGTAAAAGTACTTTGATATAAGTTACAAAAAGGAAACTCTTTTGAATAAAACTCCTGTGTATGTTTGAAAATAAAGCTGTACGTTTTATTGCTTTGTCATGTAAACTTTTGAAATGTCAGTGCTCTTCCTTGGTATTTCCAAAAAAAGGCTAATCATTCTCAGAAAAGTAGACTCTAGCTTCTGTTTATGTCAGACTTGGGGACGTCATTTGTAGATCCAGATGCAGTTCTTACACGGCTGTTGCAATGTCAGTGATGTTCTCCCACATGTCTCCTCAGAACAAGCTTCTGCTGTGGCATATTCTTTCTCTTTTTCTTTCTCTCTGCACAAAGACATGCACACCCATGCAAGTACATGCATAAAAATAGACAACCCAAAATATCTCTACTGTAGTTTCTACTTCAGCTTGACTTGTGTTTGTTATATGTACTTCAGCTTGACTCATGCATATTATTTCATAAGTAAAAAAAATATTTTGGAGTAGGTAAAAACACTTAGAAATGTTTGTGAAAATTATTTAAACTTTCCATGTGGTTTTATAAGAAAAATGACTTTAAGAAGTTGGTTTCATAGCTTTAAGGCTTCCCTTTTTGGAACAATTGGCAATAGATAATGTACTCTGAGGAAGTGCGTTTAATACTTGTGAAACGAAGAATCTATTAATACAGTTTCTGACTGCAGATAATCAGTGTGTGCATCTGTGTGCGTGTGTATGTGAGCCTTTCCCTCCTTGAGGTTTCTTGCTATCCTGAAATAATGCAAATTCTCTTTACTTGTTTCCCAAGAAGTCTGATGATATCTAGCTGTATCAGGATGTCAGTGACTGCTTCTCTTCTCATTAATATAATTGGAACTAGGCTACATCAGATACTCTCGAGACACAAAGCAGACATGCTAAAAAATACACATTCTATTTTCAGAACTTGTCTCTAATGGTGGGAATGTAGAATATTTCCAAATTATAAGATTAAACACTTAGCTTATTTCCCCTCTCTCTTTCTCATGTTTTCGTTCCCTTCCCTTCCCTTTTTATTCACTTCCCCATCTAACGTGTTTTCCCAGGCCTTCAGACTTGAGCAGAGAAAAGACAAGAATGAAATAATCAACCTTCATTCCTACTATTCTCTTTTTCTTCCTAGTATTTTGCTCTAGGGTAACTGGAAGTTTTAAGGTTCATTAGATAACCAGAGAACTCAGGACACAATCGTTGACAAATGATGCCACAATCAAACAATTAGCCTTTGCCAACAAATCAGAAATATAACATAGGGATGTCCCAAGTCAAAGTGTCAGCTTTTAGAGTTTCTTAGTTGAACCTGTGCAGTGATGATTCCTCTGAAAATAAGAAGAGTTCTGCAATATATACTCATCAACAGATTCTCTGTTATAAATGCAAAAGAAATGATGACCAGAAAATGTCATGCATGCAGAAGCCTTATGCATTTTGTTATCAGAAAAATAAAAGCACATTTTCTGCGGTGTCACGTCTTAAATCTCTTGTTATGTATCAGTACAATTTGTATTTTTGAATAAAAGTTAATTTTGATGCTCTGCTAAACATTGGGAAGCAGAACATCCCACCACACTTGTGAATTATTCATGCTTGTGGTAACAGAATTTTTTATGTTAGTTTTCCTGACTTTGCAATTTTCAAGTAGTCCCAACGAATGCATGGGTTGTGAAACTACAACATTTATTCCCCTTGTCAAAGGCAATCTTCAAGCCTCTGGCTGTAAAGGAAGGACCCCAGAAGCCCTAAGCCTCCAGCTGTCTGTCAATCTCAGCGCTTCCACATTCTCTCATTAGAGACCACAGCCCTGGATCATGAGAGCCCCAGGCTTTACAACACTCGGATTAATTTTTTTTTTTAGGGTTCTGGGAAAATGTTGACACCTTCTTTTGTTGGTGCTTTCCAGTACTCTTGCCACAAGGAAGAGTCTGAAAGTCTTAGCTTGACGGAGAAGTCCTGAAAACCCCAGGATCAGGGAATTGTGCATAGATAAAGTGTAGAACCTGAGTTGTTTTTTGTCAACTTAATTGACTGAGAAAAAATTGTTATTAAATTGTTGGAGAGTCTGGGGGTCATAGGTCAAGTGGACCTCAAGGTACCATTTCTATGAAACAGTAACAGATGGAGGGTATCTGTCTTGGAAGCCTGCCAAAATTATAATGATGGTGATGGGCAGACACCTACCGTGAACAAATAGCTTGATAGCTGCCTAAATTTCACAAAATTTGCAATAAACAATGTTGCTTTAGGAAAAAAGAGGATTCAGTATTTTGACGTTCGAAGAGAACCTACTAAATTAATTCACAACATCACTTGAAAAATATGTTTATTTGTACTTGTGGAAGAACAAAAAGTAAAGCATTACTGTTGGCAAAGGCATCTATAACTGTATCAAAGTGATTTTTACATGAATGATTCCTAATTGTGTTGGATAATGCCATCATTCTTCTAGACATAGACCAAAAATGCTAGCAATTTTTGGATCATTTTTTGAAAAAAAAACCCATAAGGTTAAACAATTATTATCTATTTGAAGCCTCTTGAGAAGGTAAATGTTACTTCTACTTTCCTTACTTATTATGTGACCTTGATCTGTCTACTGAACAATATAATGTAATATTTATCTTAATCTTGTAGATTTTTTAATTAAAAAATACATAATATCTCTGTGGCAAGGATATATAAGATGAAAAATTGAAATAATGAGCTGCATTAAGCTCAATAAAGCTTATATGTCTTGATTAAAAAACAATAATGGTGGGTTTTGCTTTATAAATTTGGACTGATATCAGTGAAGCTAGGCAGTGACACAGGAATGAATTTGCATATCATTGATATAGCTCTCAAAGGGAAATTCCTGTAAACAACATAGTAAAGTCAGAGTTTGGAATATGCTAATTATTTTCTACACTTCATCAGTCCTTTGAACAATAAACACTTCACCCCAATTAAGACACCACCCTGGGGATATGGCTGACCCTTGTAAGTGTGACAAAGTGAAGATGCCATGGATAGCAGCAGTGAACACGGTGATGACAGTACATGTAAGTGTTCTTTTCCTCTTTTATGAGGCAATAGCATTGCAGAAAATAAGTTTCAATACTTCTACCCCAAGCAAAATTTTCTGTCAGCTAATGTTTCTGGCAATTTTCTGTATAATTCACACGATTCTTTGCCATATAGCTTCTCTCTATCAGTAGATTAAGTAATCAGTAAAAGGGCTTTGTGTTGTTGGGTTCAGTTTTTTGTTTGTTTGTTTTCTGATTTTTTTTTTTTTTGTCCAATTCTGGTATGCTTATTAAAAGCAAATCCTTTGCTTAGACATGCAAACGTTCCAATTAATAAGATAATAGTAAGGATAACATAGGTTTGTGTCTTCTTAACTTGATTAATAACAGAGAAGATGATTAATTACAAGAGGCTGTTTCTGGTTTTCTCACCTTTTCAGTTAGAGGGAAGACACCTCTTAGGTCTCTCTAATTCAGTCTTTAAGTGTTGTGGTTTGTGGTAATTTATTTACCACTCTTGCTTCTGCTGCAAGTCACTCTTCTTTTCTCTGGGATTTTTCGATCACTGAAGTTCAGTCACTGAATAAGGAATCTTTAGTTTTCTAGTTAAAGAATTGTTTACTTATAGTCTAATACCAAGCCCCTCGAAGTGAATGCAAATTCTGTCTATTAATTTTGGTGTACTTTTCATATCCTTTCATGACAACAATACTGAAGTTAAATTCAAAGAGTATCAATGGTCTTGTTCGCCATACAAAAGGTTAGGGTACTTCAGTACCCTACTAATGTTTCACACCTGAGTTAGGACCTAGAACATCTTCCTGTGAATGCTGTCACATATCATCCTTCTACATATTCTTTGCTTTTTTTGTCTAGTATTATTCCTTTCTTACAATATTTTAGGGATAACTGTTTGGTTGGCTGGACAGCTGTTATACATTTGTTTTTAATACATCACAAGCTTTTTTCCCCCTAAATTTACTGTGGGAATAGGTAGGAGAAAACAACAAAAACAACATTCCTAAGCGGTGTCCTAAGGACATTGCTACTATGTCAAAACCCACCTGGTTCTTGAACTTCTAAAGAAGTGAAGTTGTCACTGTCACAGAGAAAAGAGAGAAAAAAGAATATTTGTTTTTGCAATTGGTACTCATGCTTCACAGGAAAGATTGAAGATACATATATATATAGGGGATGTTCTAACTACATAGGCTAGAGGGAGGTCCTAGTATCACTTTCATGAAAAAACTATAAAGAAGTCTGTAAGAAGTCATCCATTTGCATGCATATTTAACGTTACTCTGCAGAGACCATGGAAACTCCTCTTCACTGGACTGTGATATTATGGGGAATACTTTAGCGAAACAAAATGCCTATCTTTTAGAGTTACTCTTCACAAATATGAATACTGAATTACTCTTCAGTACTTCATAATTCAAAATTCCAAGAAATCTTTTGTAGCCATGTTAAATACAAAGAAGGCTAAGATTCTCAGTGAAAAGAGGTGATGACAGCCTGTATTTTTCACGTTTAAGTATTTTACAAAAATCTATTAATTGCCTCTGTCAGTTTTTAAAACAAGTAAGCAAGATGCCCTCTGCACGTCTATCAGGATGACTGGCCTAATCAGGCTCAGCAAATTCAATGAGTATTTTGCTACGCTTAATTAAAATTCACCCCTTCATTTGAGCAAGCCGCAGTGGTTTGGCAGACCTTCAAAGGGCTATACTGCAGCACAACAATAAAAGTAATAAAGGCACACAATAACAATAAATATAATGCAAATGTTCCCATTATTCACAAATCAGGTAGGAAGTTGCTCCTTTAAGTATTTTCTGCTTTCTGTGGTGATAAAATTCAAATTTGTGGATTTTTCATTTTCAATCTCTTCATATGTTATTCTTATCAACATACCACTTTATGGTTTTAATGAACTGAAATAAAATAATTCTAACACTTAAGAACAATACTGTATGTACTTTATTCCCAATACTGAGAGAATTGCACATGGGTTTGTTTGTTACTCATGGATTAAAAATTGCAGAATGGGACTTTTGCTTTGCAGTGGCAATGCTGTCATCAGTATTTAAAAGACGAGTAGATGAGGCACTTAGGGACATGGTTTAGTGGACATGGTGGTGTTGGGTCGACGGTTGGACTCGATGATCTTAGAGGTCTTTTCCAACCTCAATGATTCTATGATTCTATGATTCTATGATTCTACATGCGCTCCATAAACCTTGACACAGCAGAACAAGTAAGCATGAAGCTTCTTCACTTTTCCACAGGAATGGATGACCTATCTGCCATTTTTTCATTTATATTTTCTGCAAATCTAATCTGGACTTCGTTAAACGAAAACCTTTGCTTTTCTTAAACAGATTTGCAGAGCACAGGTCTTTCACTAGGTAACTGTTCAACTATCCATCACTGGTTATTTCTCCCTCCCTCATTCAGCCTTACTGTACAGTCGTAGGAATGCTTCCGAAAACAGCTTGCAGTGGACAGTTAGGATATTTCCAGGTAATGGTAAGAAGAATAAAAGGGGATTGCAGCGCTTATGTTGGGGGTTTTCTATTATTTTGTTTTGAAGTATAGGAAATGTTTCTCGTTGTTAAATGAGAAAAATGACTAAGCATCCAAGCTGCTAAAAGATTAGGAGTACTGCCTACAAATTGTGACTAAACATTTAATTCAGATTAAAAACTATCCTTTATCATTCAGTATTTTTTTCCACAAGTCGTGACTAAAGATGCAAAGTCTTGTAAATCTTTATAAACAAAGATTCTTTCTATTTTTCCTAAAATGCCTTCCGATAGCATGTACAATTAATCACTATCAGTAAATGGATCACTTTGTTGCAAGATTTTTCTTCATAAAAGTGAAGACTCAAAGAGTCTGATTATTCAAAATAAGGCTTACGTCAGTTCTCTTTATGCCTTGAGAAAGACATGAGATAAACTAACACATTAAATATTAAAAATTGGCCACAGTAAATTAGAATATTTTCACAGATTCTTATAACCATTTTACGCATTTATTTCAGAAAAGTTTATTATGAAATTAGCATACGTCTAAAAAAACCTGTAGTTGCCTGTTTCTCTGAGCATTGAAAGAATATTAGGTTGAATATTCCTGCTTGCTCAGTAACAACAGCACATTTTAACTTACATTAAATACACTGTGATAATATTTTAAAATAATGCAGTTCAAAGAAGTTGAAAAAGATTGTTCAAATAGCTTAGTGGAGAGTTGACTTTAGCATGCCTCAGGAGTATGGGATGTAATACTCCAGGCTAAAAATTCCTCATTCATGCAAGTGGCTGTCGTCCTAAGCATGAAATTCTTGAATCTATCTTGAAATAGGATTTTTCTTAAGTAATTACAAAATCGGGACCCTGCCTTTTACAAGCCAACAAGGAGACATTAGTGGAATTGAGGAATGGTGTTAGATCTAGCCTTTAATACAGAGGTAGTAAAACAGTCAGGTATATATGTATATATAATATTTAAACTGAGAGACGGTTGCCTTTAATCAGACTTTCCTTACACAAGAATGGAGCAGCATACAAAGAGCAATGCCACTGATGGAGTTTCTTGAAGATCTTTCTATATTGAGCCTTTCCCTTCTAGTTGAGCTACAATTTATCTTAAACTAAACATGGTTACTGTATATTTGTATTTACTTTTAAACAACAGAGGATTGCCTTGCTGTACCAAACTAAATGCATCTGATATTTGAACTTAATCAGTCCCTCATCTGCTGGCATTTGGGTGGGAGGCTTCTTGGAAATCCCAGATACAGAAAACAGAAACCAGAACATGTTTGTCATTTTTTGCTTTTTTTTTTCCTTCTTCTTCCTTCCCAACACTTCTCTTACCATATCTCTACTGAGGGGGGGGGTGCGGGGAAAAGATTGCTACTACTTTTTACCAGTATGAAAAAAGTTCTTTTTTTAAAGACTTGCAGTCTTTCTTGAATCTTGTATTTCAACCATGTTAGTGATACTATTGTTATAGACTGATGTGCATACTTGTGACATACTAACATCAAGTTCTAACTGTGATTCAAGCAGAGATGAGTATTTAGAGCTCTTCTTACAGCCACATAGTCTTGTAGAATTGTTATGTATAACTGAAAAAGTGAAGAAGTGATAGAGGCACAAAATGCTACAATGAGCAAAATCTGACATAAGAAATTACACATTGTTTGGTCGTGCCTCTGCTAAGGGGCTGAATGCTGTGGGGTCTCACTACTAAGTTGTTCTGATGCATCCCTCTTGTAATTAGCCTTTCATCTTGATCCTTTCTAATCTGGTGTAAGGAATAACTACAATGAAATAGGTACTGAATCAGTGATTAACAATTCGCATCTGAAGGATCTGTTGCAATTTAGGCCTGCTTATGCCAGCTTGTGCATAAGAATAAAATGTTCTGAAGAAGTAAAGTCAATTAACAGTAGAACTAATAAACTACTATACCATATATACATTTTCTTTTCTTGAACGTTAGGTAAATTGCATATCTTAAAAAAAAAAAAAAAAGAAGCAAAAAAGGCTTTTGATGTGCTGGTAGCATTTATCAAAAATGCTGTACTAACCACAGAAATGCCTATTTTGTTTTCCATTTCAGTGCTCACAATTGCTTTGTTCTTTTTCTTTCTATGATTGCAGCAGCTGTCATCTTTTAAAAGGTTGGTTTTTATCAATCACATGTCCAGGGTTTCCACAGTAATTGCATAAAACAATATATACCAAAGCATTTTACCAGCTCGTGAAGCTTTTTCATTCTCTTTGGCTGCTTTCATAAAAACATCAGAAAAATTTCATAACTAGTAATGCTCTCAAACTCTTTGGGGTTCATTTTTGTCTGGGATTAACACGTACAACTTCTTGCAAATTATGAAGGAAAAACAGCATAGGCCTTACGGCTGAGGTTTGTTTTATTCTTAGGTATCATTTTAACTTTAATTTGTCCAAAGAGACCTTATTAGAAAAACTGAATTGGAAACTAAAAAAGAAATGGAAAAGAAATGAGTATTATTTGTTACCATGTCAAGTCTCTAATCTGACTCAGTGGGCTGGTGTGCAAGTGCCTGTGCCAGCACATGGGAGGAAGTCAGATTTTACCTTTCGGTCAACGCTGTAGGTATAGGTCACCTTAAAACAATAGGACAGCCACCGTCAATAAGTTCTCAAAGCTGACTGGCTGCCAGCAAATCGCCACTCACAGCTGGAATTAGTATAAATCACCAGTATAACATAGCCAAAACATGAGATTTTAAATGACAGTTATTATAATTCTTGGCACCTTTAATTTCCAGTATAATTCACAACAGCTAGTAGCTAAACATTCCAATCTCCATCACAGTGCTGGGAGACGTTTAACAGAAAACTGCTAGTATAGTAGTTTAATAATAGTTAATAATAGTTTAAGGTTTAAAGTAAAAGTGACAGTTGATGCACAGAGGCTGGAAGTTGTTCCTACTTGTTCCACTAGCATTCAGTGTTAGAACTGTGATTTATATTTTTTATTTTCTTTTCTTTCTGAAATTACAAGAACAATAATGAACTAAACTCAGAACTGGACAAAAAAGACGAAGTTGTTCCCACAGCACTCAGACATGATATAGGAAAGTCAGAGAGAGAGATGTGTGGTGAAAAGCTCTGGCAGTCAGGGCCATGGATTTCTATTGTTTATAAGGGTGGGTTTTGTTTTGTTTTGTTTTGTTTTTAATCTTTTTTTAAATAAAATATGTGGTTGGTTGGTTGGTTGTGGGTGGTTTGGGTTTTTTTTTCCACAGCAATGGAAAAAACACTGGTGAAGCATGGGTGAAGCCGTGAATAAGTACTTCAAGCACTTTGAGTATTTCAAGATCTACGGTTTAATAATGACCACACCAGTGCTTCAGAGTATTTTTATGGACTTTAGTAAAATCTACATCCCCTCCTAAAATTCTGCTGTTTATGCAGGACTCCATAATTGCAACAAATCCCAAGGTGAAACAAAAAACCCCTGCAACCCTCTGTATTCATTTTCATACAGCTCCAACGCTATGCCATATTCACATCTGTGAATCAGTTTAGCAGTGCTTAGGAGCAATTTACAACTGTACAGGCTGCCTGAGCTAAACCTGTGCATATGTTTACCATACATGTATCATGCACGTATGTCATATAAGTGCATATGTACCATACATATCTATCATATCTGTGCATATGTATCATGCATGTTTAATATATATGTGCATCATATTGCATGTCCCTTTAACTGTGCACATGAGGCTTTAATCTACCTTCAGATGCATGGCAATTTCTTATTTCTTGATGCACGACAATTTCTTATTAAATTAGTTATTTTATTCAGCTGCAAGGTGGAATTTGACTAAACATATTTCAATGTATATTTAAGCGTTTAATAGCTGTAAGCCGAAAAATCAGTGTGGCATTTTAGGGAACATGTTAGCTTATTGTACCCCGATATGTATAGCTTGAATCATTTAATAAGGCCATAATTGATATTGATAATTTTCATTCCAGTTCAAATGATCTTAATATTTAAGAGTTAAGGGGATTGGGCAGGGGAAAGTTGTTATATTGCTTGCTTATTTTTCATCTGGTACTGTGGCAAGAATCATAACAGCACTGTGATTGGAATGGTTTTGCCTGGCAAAAATACACATTTTCTTCTTTTTTCTTTTAAACCTTATATGTATAGCTCATTTCACTTCTTTGTGTTTTTTTTTTTCTGTAATTTTGGAAAATACATTTTTCAGAGAGCAAAAGGGAAGAGAATTGTTTCACAATTAGTTTAGTATGGCTTTAAACTTCACAACTTCGCTGAAACACACAGACACGTGCAGAAACTTAAGTTTATTTTATAACTTTTGAATGCAAGAATATGTCAAACTGACTACACTCATTTATTTGTTCTTGTGCCTTCTATTTAATGCTAGCATCTCATGTTTGTACACTTAAGGAGAAATGGTCGAATCCTATAAATTTCTCTTGGTTCATGTATTTAGGTAAAATGTGCTACTATGAGTTTCTGTGTGGCATTAGGTCTGTGGCCCTGTACGATAAGCTGCTAGAGAGCCATACAAAAAGGAATTTGTCTTCTTACTTTGTTGATCACGTAATTTATGATAAACTATTGTTTTGAAAAATCTTCTGGCTTATTGAAGTGGATTTTGATACGTGAGATTAAAATTATACTGACAGTGGTATCTTAATAGAAAAGTATCTGAAAACAGTATTTGAGCATTTATTTCCCAGTAGTTTCACAAACTGGTAAGCTGGCATGTCTCGTTATGCTACTTTGTTTCTGAAGTTATTGTTTTCTTTTCCAGAATCTCTTTTAACTTTTAGTTAACATAAGTCGGTCAAAAAAGTCTTTCAGTGTTATAGTCATGAGGAAAATATGCGAGAAGGAGGCAAGTAATGTGGCTGTTTTCATGCCACACCCGGTAAAAAATTTATGTGGCTATAAGGTTATATGATGAGATCCATGAATGGATTTTTTTCAGGAGTGTTAATATTACTATATAGTGCAAATCCTGCATATCTCCTCAGGTATTATAGCATCACAAGTCTTTATCTGGGATCAGTCATGTATGAATGTGCCTTGTACACATAAATGTGAAGAAAGAGGCGAGCTGTAACTTTGTGGATCTCACTGTCTTAGACCACCAACTAACTCTTGCACGTGAGTGTGATGAGCTGATCCTCACGGTGAGTGTTGATCTGATCCTAAATGTGCTTCTTGGTTGGGAGATGCTGAAGTACATCTTGTTTGTGTGGGAAACCTAGAGAAACGGACTGTTAGTGATTTGCTCAAGGCTACGTGGTAAACGAGACAAAGCTAGAGCTGCTGAATCTCAGTCTCTTGCTAGACTTTAAATTATGAACAATTATAAAATCATAATACATTTTTATTAAATTACTAATATTGTTAAGTATAATTCTGTTTATATATTTACAAAACAGCTTCTTAAATTTTAAGTTATACCAGTCATTCAGTTACAGCCTCCTGATGTAACTAGCTTGTGTGCAATAAAAACAGTACCAGGCATATAAAAGTTGGATGCTTAACTATATCAAATTAACAGCCTTCAGAAAGTGATTACCAGGAATTCATTTAGTATTATATCTTTGCTGTAGATTCAAAAATCACATAAGCAAACAGTAGTTGATTTATATGTTGAATTTCAGGTTTTGTTGAGGGAAGTTTTAGGAAAAGCTCTTTCGCCCCCTTTTGCCTTCAAATCTTCACTTGGTATTCTGTTCATATTCGATTTTAATTGCCACTTTATAGTTTGCAAAGATGGTATGCAGCTGTAAAATACTACATTTTATTGCAGCAAGAGGAATATTTATCTGAACAGATACATTACTGTTACTGTAAAGAATGGGCCTATTTTACTTTATCAGCAACTGAGGGGAAGGTTAATGGCTATGGTGTATCTTTTACGTTGTGTGTGAAACGTGGAGTGCTCTGCATTGTTAAGATTTACAGTGTGGAAGACAAAGCGTGTGCTATTCCAAGCACTCTCTTAACAGCAGGCTGTAAACTTGGGAATTAACTTCAAAGCCCCTAAATATGTTAAAATAACATTAAGACTGGAAAAGAAAATAATTTCTTCTCATGAATTCATACTTTTAAACTTATGTGCATGGGAAGGCCTTATAAATTTTCTGGATGTCCTAAACAAGTAAAGTTACTTATAGAACCAGGATGTTTTCAATATTTATTGTATTTCCATCTATAATGCAGCAGGAATCAGGAGCAAAGTCATACAAAAATAATGTTCGTTCCTTCAGAAAGGACATCATCATCCTTCAACATACTATTGAGAAGTTCAATATGTTCATCAAGAAGGGCCAGGTCCCAGCTTAGCACTACATGAATACAGTGATAAATATCAGACATAAGGGAGATATTTACCTGTTGGGTTTCACATCCTTTCTGTCCTGTAGCTGAAAGGTAATAGAATGGGTGACATCCCATCCCACTGGGCCGATGTATCCCAGTGACTGTTAACTGGACCGCTGTAGGACCACTACCATTCTGGTAGGACAGAGTGCGATGCTGTTCGGTACAGGAATCAAGATTCTGTATTCTGTATTCCTGAAAGCTAGTGATAGTACATATAGAGTCTAATCGCTAGAACAAAATTCAGAGCTTTGTTTTAGAGAACTGTGCCATACATTGCACAGTTGAGCATATTATAGTAGGATCATAAACCACCAAAAAGCTAACTGAGAATCGTCTGAAATGAGTGTGTTTATTAGAACTATACAGTAAGACACAAATGTGTTTTTGTAATTCCATTTTTCCAGAGTCTAGGTAGCTCCTTTATATGGCTTGAGCTTTCATCCAGGAGGCTCAGATTATGTATCTGACACATTTGGGAGGGATTTCATCCCACACCTGTGTTCAAAAAGGGGTGCTCTGCACCTCCTCTATGCAGCTGTCCTGTGCTGGAGAAGAAGGAAAGATTGATTAGGCTAGGAAGAGAATATGAAAGACAGTCATTTTCCCAGTAGCATAATGGTTGGATCACTCGGATGATTAGGAGAGTTATCAGTTCTACTCTTTGCTTCCAGGGACATTGATAAATTTATACAAATTTAGTAATTTAATTTGAAACTAGTCCAAGAGGCTAGGAATCAGATCCCATGTCTCCCTCCTCCCAGATAAAGAGATTTACCACTAAACAATGAAGTCAAATTCCTGTTTCTCCGCTATTTGTAACCCTGATACATGAGTTCCTTTCAGCAAGGTGACCCACCTTTAATTTCAGACAGAGAAGTGATACGGATTTCCTCCATAGGACAGTCCTAATCAGCACTTATAAACATTTCTTACAGCTTTGCCTTAAAATACAACTGTATCTGATACTACAAATTGTCATAATACCATACCACATTCCCTTAGGATTAAAAATGTAGGTTCTTGGATCATGTTCTAATTTTATTCCTGATCTAGGACCAAGGTATTTCTGAACAAGTTCAAATGTAGGAGCGTCAGAACGAGAAGCTCCTGTGAAGCTTCTCAGGTAATAGTAATGATATTAATAACTAAGTACAGTATTTCAGGGTTAGACAGAAGATAAACGTAATTTCTTGGAATCATACCTTTTGTTTTAAGATGTGTCTTAAAAAAGGCACTCCAGATTATTCTCATGATATGGTTATCAGAGCATGGCTTTCTTTTTGCCAGATAATTAGCTGCCATAAACTGGACTACCTTTGTTACCCACAGGGGAGAATCTGCCCATGAACTTTCAGCTATGTTAGCACTACCGTTCTTGTGCATTGTGGGCACAGGAGAGAGTTGGAATCATCATAATATCTTAGTAAATAATTTGATAGTTTTTCATGTTTCGAAATGTAAAAGTTTGTTCTGAGAAGTGAAAGGAATGATGCCACTAGATAGCTGTTGATACTTATTACTTATAAGAGTTTGTACTTTGAACTCTGTGACTTTGTGTTTCACAGCTAAGAGAATAATGCTCAACAGATTCATATTATTTAGTCTATTATATTTTATTTATCGATCTGTAATTTACACTAAAAGGCTTGAGTACAAAGCTAGGCATTTCTTGATTAAATCTTCCAGTGATGATTCATTTTAATTTCTGAAAGATCCCAGTTTTTTATTTTCCTTTAAGCCTGAAATATCCTATCCATTTTGGTAAGGTTACCAAGATTCTTTTCATATATTGTACTTTTCAAAATGCAAGCAATCATTATAGCTTCAGAGCTTCAGATTGAGTATTTTTGTGATGGAGTATAGTTCCAGGGAAGAAATAAGTGTTTATGTAGTAAATATTTTATAATTTCCTTTTTTCTTTTTTTTTTTTTAGTACTACATCAATCAGAGAAAAATACATTTCTATATATTAAAATAATCTTTCCAGTACATGATAAAGATAATTATAACTTTCTACTTAATAATGAAGCTTACTCAGTCTTTAGGGAAGATATCATTAGTTACCTGTTTTTCTTTCTTCTCATTTTACTATTTTAGATAACCTTCACAGACTTTGCAAACTTTTCAGATGAGAACAACCTTCTTTTCTTTATAACAAAGTGTTGAGTACATTCACAATGTTCCATCTGCAATATTTTGTAGTCTGTCAGACTTAATACAGCCCTAAAAAGAGAGAAATGTTTGGGGATCATTCTGGTAATACTTTCCATTTTACATGAAATATCTTTTCAAAAAAGAGCTATTATAGCTAATGTTACTATACATATATATATGCACTAACATAAACGTGTTAAATACAGAGCTGCTTCTTCTTTGATCAAGTAACCATCCATTTTACTTATTATTTTATTAAATATATTATTTTTCTTCTCATATGCAGTGCTAAAATGAGGAGGTCAGTGTGGGAAGCAGCTGGCAGCTTTGGTTGCAGGTGCAAGTCTGAGATCCTAACTTACCTGCTTTTTAATTTTAGGAAAACTTCACACTTGTGTCTCACCTTCACTTTTGCAGACCAGATTTAAAAAAAAAAAAAAAAAAAAAATTAA
>NW_008795695.1:20550062-20552136 GCF_000699145.1 Aptenodytes forsteri | reverse complement strand
CCCCTGCAATGAGCAGGGACATCTTCAACTAGATCAGGTTGCTCAGAGCCCCATCCAACCTGACCTTGAATGTTTCCAGGGATGGGGCATGCACCACCTCTCTGGGCAACCTGTTCCAGTGTTTCACCACCCTCAGCGTAAAAAATTTCTTTCTTATATCTAGCCTAAATCTGCCCTCTTTTAGTTTAAAACCATTACCCCTTGTCCTATCACTACAGGCCCTACTAAAGTTCTACAGTTCAACTGAGAAGCAAAATTAACAATATAGAATCATAGAATAGTTTGGGTTGGAAGGGACCTTTAAAGATCATCTAGTCCAACCCCCCTGCCGTGGGCGGGGTCATCTTCAACTACCTTCATATAAAAACTGATGACAGGTGTTAAGACCTGAGACAGGTGTGATGCCTTAGCCAGGTGCAATACAGAGACACTTCTTTCATCCAGCTCCAGCTGCTTACACTCTACATTTATTTCCCAGTGTCCATTTGGCCAGGTGGCTCTTCCCATGGCAATTTTTATTTTGTGGTAGCTAGAGAATGTCCTTTCCCTTTATCTAGAAGAAAATGGAGTATTTAAAGATTTACTTGTCCCTCTTTGTTTCTTCTGATGACATAAAGACATCCTTTTCCTCCCCATATTCTAACATATATTCTACCTCCTTTTTTTCAGGGATCATGGCATGATATTTGCTTGAAAGCAAAGTCACTTCCTAGAAACTGCTTGGGGTTTTGTTTGTTTGTTATTATTTGCTTCTTTTATTGCTAAGTTAATTGTCTGTTGAAATACTCTGATTTTACTAGGTCTAATATCCATATAGCTCAAACTAATGGCAGGATTCCCAAAAAGTATAACGTCTAGACACTTATTTGTGAAAACTGTGTTCTTCCAACATATTGCAAAGACTTCAGTGTCTATACATTTCTCCAGTTCCTGCAAGCCAAACTGAGAACATGTCCTTCTGAGATGAGTGATGATACAAGTAAATCATTTGTGACCCCTGCAGCAATGCCAATCATGCAAGAAATCCTGTTAAGGCCATTAACAGCCAGAACAACCTGGATTCATAAGTCATCTGGTTCTGTTTCTAGCTGTTTCTTTTACTCCAGCCCTTAAGGAAAGAAGCTGCCACAAAGCGGAACTGTAGAAGGTTTGGGTGTAAATGCCCTAAATTCATCCCACTGCTCCTTGTTCCTGTGTCTGCTCCACCTTGTAAGGCTATCTGCAAGCCTGCAGGTGAGAAAACAAGATGATGTAAGTGAAAAGACACATTTGTGTACTGCCGGCATAATGAAAAGACCTGATTTTTTCTAAAATTTTAGAAGTAAAATTCAAAATGTAATGGTATGTATTGTATTGACTTCAGAGATTTCAATTTAAGTAATGATTTCTAAAAGAAATTAAAGAACAAGTTTTAAATAATGAAAGCTTCCACTAGAATAGCTACAGATTTAGATGGTACAGCTGGTTTCTGGATGCTACATCATTTCCTTCAAACTAAAGCTATCATAAGCAGGTAGGACTGGCGTAAAATGTTAATAATGAGACCACTTTTGGCAACCCAGAACAACTCACTCTTCAGAAATTTGGATCCCAAGAATAAGTTTTGCAATCAAATTAAAAGAATCATCCTATCCTTAAAAGTGAGATCCAAGCTTTGCCTCACACGTCAGTGGTATTGAAATTTGGAAGCAGAAATATATGTCTATTTCTAACATACTTTTTTTTCATGTCTTGCTGTCCTTTTAAAGGCCTCGTTGTATTTGGATTTTATTTTCATTTTTCCTTTTTACAAAACCTCTCTCAGTCCAATGCTGTCAAGTGGGAAGAAATTCATACCATAAACATAGGATAAATAATGAAACTTGACATTCCCAGGTCATGTTCATTTTTTTCTGCAGAATTCATATCCACTAACCTCTGGCTGCTGTACCTAAATGGAATATACCAGTGGTTATTACTTGTTAGAGCTATATGTACCACTTAGGGTTTTGTTTGTTTGTTTCTTTGTTTGTTTGGGGTTTGGGTTTTTTTTTGGGGGGGGGGGGGGGGGGTGTGGTTGGTGTAGAAGCAGCTT
>NW_008795695.1:20495261-20549460 GCF_000699145.1 Aptenodytes forsteri | reverse complement strand
GTGGGGTGTGGGGTGGTGGTGGGGGGGGGGGGGGGTGTCAGTTGGGCTTGAGAAAACGAGTTTTGATCCATGACGTTATTTGCTGTATTTCACTCTCAAGTATACATTGAGCATTATTATAACCTGCAGCATGGGTGCTGATGGCCATGCAAACTGTCCAAGAAGAAGACAGAAAATTCATAGTAAATAAATTTTTTCTAGGTGAGATTACCCTTCATGGTTGCTAAAACAAATGAGATGTGTTAAGTGAAACTTTTAGAAGTAATATAGTAAATATTAGTGTAAAAGAAGGAGGAAATGGGCTCTGCCCTCAGACAGTGTCTAGTGTCACAGATGCCCTAGGTTATCCCATCAGGGTTCTGGTTTCTTTTCCAGAGCAGTGCAGGTCTCTCACAGATTTGTATCTGCCAGACCCACACAGATGTCTTGCAAATCCTAGGACACTAAAACCAGCACTCAACACCACCTTCTATTGATTTAATCCTGTGAAAGGCCTCAGAATCCATCAATACCACAGACTTTCCACAGAATTCATACCTGATGCTAGTTAACAGAATACCTTTTCCACAATTTACTTTAAATCTAACACGTGATTTCTGGATGCAGTTAATTTCTATCCCCACTATGATAGTTTGGGAATGCAACCTGAACAATTCAGCTCTCTCGGAATCCTATATTCTCTCAACTTAGCAGGTTTTTATTATTTCACTTATTATAATGTAAAGCGATGAAGTTACTTACCCAAGGCTATACAGAAGTCAAAACTAACAACAAAAGCCAGTGGTCTTGATTCTTAGTATCTTGCACAAATACAGTTTCCATGTTGCTTCTGTGAGCGCCACATCATCTCTGGTGCACTTACACTTGAATATCTAAATAAATTACTTCCAGAAATTCAGATGTGAAACTAAATAATTATTTCCATATGTCACTGTTTGAACTGTTTGAGGTCAAGACCTGTTTGTCTTGCAGGAGAAACAAAGAAGACTAAAGTTGTACATGAGGCTATACATATTATTTGTGCCTTCAAAGGCAAGAGGCTTTGATCAGTATTTTTAAAAAGCTACACATTGACTTTTGGTAAATATACTACTGTGCGCTTTAGAAAAATAAGCTTACATATAAGAGAAATTTTATTTAATTAACTCTGCCACAACAATAATAAACATTTTATTAGCCTTTTTTTTTCCTAGCGCTAGCTTCTAAAAGATCATAAGTATTTACTACCATCTGTAAGTTATGAATGCAGATTAATTAATAGTGAAGTAACAGAGCTCTCTTTTGTACAAGTGCAAACTTTGTTTCAGTCATCACAGTATTTGCCAATCCAAGTATCATAGCTTGGGTACTTACATATTTTGAACTGGACTAAAACTACTGCTGTTATTTCACAAAAGTACTGAGGCACGAATCAGCAGATTCTGACCCATATATTTAAATTTAAACACATACTTTTGCTAATAGCTTTATGATTACTGAACTGTTAAGAGATTGAATGAATTGTGCATGACCTAAACCAACATTACAGAAAGTTTTGGTTTTCATCTATTGATCATTAATTTGATTGTTTGTAGATCAACTGTTGGTCATCATCAGCTGTACCCAGGTAGCTGGGAGACAAGTTGTTATGGAATAGAAAGCTTTCTGCCTAAACCATTTAGTGTTTTAATATAATTAATAATAAGGGCAATCTATTCATAAAATATAACATAGTTGCTTCAGTATTTCTTCTAGACTTATGGATCAAGAAATTTATTTCACAGAGCAGGTATGATAGATCTGATAGGTCCCCAGATCATGATGTGTTGGCTGCTGATGTTGGAATAAATATTCCTAAATTTATTATGTTCCAAAGTGTACTGGCCAAAACCATAAGATTGTCTTTTCTTTACTGTTAAACTTTTTTATAATGTCAGCAGCCTCATTATTTGAGCTGAGATTATAATCACTATGGAGACTTAGATTTGTAACTCAGTTTTTCAGATTCAAAGGGCTTCTTTCATCTAATTCAGGTAAATAAGATGAGAGTAACATCTCTCCTGAATAACAATAGTAGCTTTTTGTTCTTTGTCTGCTATCACAGATATATCTAGTATTTTTTAAGTTTTCTGTTTGAGCTATGGATTTAAATAATCTAATATTAAAAAAGAAATAATGGACATACAGCATGGAAACAATCCCCAGTGCACAATACAGATGGTTATACTAGTATCCATGACAAGAGAAAAACAAATAATTAATATATTGGTAGGCAGACCCTATTAAAAACATCGAATAGAGGTCAAGTTAATTTGAAAGACAGATTACTGAGGTAAGGAGACATTTTCCATCTGTTAACCTTTGTGACTTCCGTTCTTCTTGCCTTTCCTTCTTCCCTTCCTACTTCTTAATTCCTATTCGGAAGATAAGAAGAACCAAATAAGATAGCTATACTAGCACTAGCACCAACACTAGCACTATTACTATTACTTTAGTTTTTCTTTATTGTCAAGTCTGAGGACCTAGAATGTAATGTAAAAGCACCATACATGGACTTTTTTTGTTTGTTTTTAAAAGTAATTTGTGATATTATTCAGTTCTGTCTTGGTACAATCCCACCACAGTATCCATCCACTCTTGTCAAATGATTTCCTGAACTTGTTATTTGAGACATTTTCATTCTAGAAGTTATTCATTATGTAATCCAAAAGCATTGCCAAAATTCAACCTTCCTAACTATGGGAAGGGTGAGATAGTCTTCCTACATCACTTACATTCAAAATTTATCTGCTTAAAAGTGGAAGAACTTACCTCACCCTAAAAGCCTGCATAAATAGTGCTTGTCTTAAAAAAATATGTTGGGAGACCATTTAAAACTCAATCTCTATCCTTAAGTTTAAATTTAGTAAAACAGAATTCAGACATATCAATTTTGTGTACTGGAGGCATGTGGAAGCTGTTTCAGAGATAAGTTAATAGAAACGTGTACAGTATGTTCCCTGCAATAGACAATCAAATTAAGAAAAGAAATGGCAAAGATGACTCAACATTCATCTTTCTTCATGTTTGGTTTGTTTGGGGGCTGGGGGGTGTCTGTCTGTGCATGTCTGTGTAGAGTTGCTCTTTCCTCCTTTAACCTTAAGGTGCTGACTCTTCTTTCCCTACAGTTGCATGGCTGTTGTACAGAATAGAAAACCACACAACCCCAATGAAACAAAATTTAATTAGGCCCTGCTTAGAGAATTGTAAGATTTTAAGGATTTGCTTGCTATGTCTCTTGATGTCACCTCAAACCTCTAGTGCTTTTTGTTATAATAGTTTTAACTAACTCTGTGAAGGAGAGATATATGGGGACAAAAAAATCTGAAGTTGATATAAATCCCCTTCCAAAGAAGTCATCAAGTTCAGTTTCCTACAACTGTATATATTTTCTCCTAAACTTGTCAAACTCCATTGAAAATCAAATTAGATTTTTTTATGCCACTACTTAGAATATGCATAGTAGACTACCATTTGTCATGCATTTTTCCTGGGCTTAAATAATTGTGATTATGTAAGAGCAAAGATCTAGTGATAATACATCTATTAAATATTGTGTTTTTAATCAAGCATTGTCTAATTGTTACAGATTTCAAAAACATAAAGCTAAGAGGAGAAAAAAAAAACTAATTGGTTGCAGTGTTCATAGATTGGGTAGTGTGGATAGTCTCCAAAATTAGAGAATTATTTTAATGTTTTAGTTAACAGAGACAATAATTCAACTTCATTATTACAGAAACAAGGTCTATTAAAAGGAATGGAAAACTGATACCAAATATTCCCATTCCCAGTCAAACATCCCTTCCATAGGTTTACAAAAACTGATCATGTTTTTCGTATGTAGTTGAGATATAGAAATGTGGGAAATAACAGGAAAGCATGCCTGGGAACATTTTATTTTATAAGGTTGAAATTCTGTAGCGCAGAAAGGTGGGTTTTGTTTTTGTTGTTGTAGCATTTTTTAAAGAAAGAGAAATACCCCTTAGGTGAATCTCTTGATGAGGAAGAGGGCTTGCTTAACTTACTTATATACCTAGAACTCCATGGTTACCTTCTAGACCAGCAATCATACATAATATGAGGATAAATGAGAAGATGTATTTCATAGTCCATGTTCTCTAAGAAAAAAAATCAGCATTTTCTCTTCGAGTTGAAGTAGTTAATTCTTTTCTTCTTTCTTTTGGTATTGTTTTTGTAGCTATGATCTATTCAGATAAAGCAATTTAACCATTTCCTCTACCCACATGTGTGGAATCTAGAATATAATCTTTCAACATTTTTATTGCAAAGTACCTGAAGAATTTAAACTGTATTTTCTGATTCATATAAGCAAATCATCAGAACTGTAAATACATCATTAACATTCAAATGAATAAACAGAGACTGTTCTCATACTGAGGGCCAAATTTTCCTCCGACCTACATTTTCGTTAGTGATAAGAGATCTGCACCTTATCATATCTGCTATCCCCATCAGATCTTAGAAGGTGTTTTTTTTAATGGAGGAGGAAGATTCCAAGACTGTTTAGGGTGCTTGGGGCATAAAGAAGGAAATGTAATTTTAGCTAGGGCTTGAGTCCAGGACGCTCATAGCAACTTATTATATGAAAAGGGGATTTGCAGGAATGTGAGTTCTTAATTGTGCAGTCTGAAACACACAGACAGGAGTCAGAAAACTTTGAAGTTCAAGCCAATTCCATACTTAACGTTTGCCGAGCTTTTTATCTCCATGCAACAGTGATCTAAGGACATTTGTACTAATATCTGCTTTTGATCCAACCAGTGACATTATTTTGAAATATCATTGCTGCCTGATGAGCTTATTTAGACATGCATTCTGGCAAGGTGAACATTCCAGTATGCAAAAACTATCTAAAATACAAAGGTTTTTCAGAGGTGTTCAGTACTTACCGATTAAAACCATTTAGACTGTAAACATCCTTCATGTTCCGAAGCTGGAAGAAAAACTTCGTTTTGCAGATTAACCAGTGGCATCCAACATCTATATAGCTTAATTAAGTCATGAAGATAATTTTCCAGAGTTGCAATGTAGTACTATGAAAGGAGTTTGCAAGGATTGCAGCTGATGTAAGCTTGCAGTTTACTTTATCTGAGAACAAGAGACAATTGACAGTACACTATCTGGCTCTTCAATGATTTGGTCAAAATTAATTACGTTCTTGTAAATATAAAAAGGTAAACATTGTCATCAGTCTGCTATGAAATAAACAATTCTGTGTCCAGGTGCTCAGCTACTAAATGAAAAGACACATTATAACTTTATTTATTTTATTTCTTCTGATGCTTTTATTATATAAATATTACACTGTTATATTTCTATAAAGAATACTAACATTTAAAGGGAGGATTTTCCTTTTCTTCCTTAGCCGTTACAAAATTTGTTAGGGTGCATTTACTAGTAGGCACTGTGTAAAGGCAGAATGTTACGCTGAGCCAGCAGAGATTAGACTAAATGAGAACACACTAGCTATAAATTTAACGGGGTTCATTTTCTAAAGTGACTGCTTTATGCATCTGCAAATGGAAAGAAATAGAGCATCAAGCTCTTAATTTTTTCTACACAAATAAAAACTGAAGTACTGAATGTCTTCACTTAACATCTTCAAAGCAATACTATTTTTATTAGGTACTAGAACAGAGCACAATGCGCGAAAAAAGGGGAGATGATGTAGGATTTTTGTATTATGCAACTTCAGTAAAAAATAACTGTTTGGTTTTTTAACTCTCCATGACATTTTTCTAAATATTGTGGCACAAATCACTGGATTGTAATGTTCTGTAAAATTCTGTATTAGTGACAGTGTGGGGGTAGAACTCTATATAAAGTTTTGATGGTGCATGTAAAATCTGTTTCTACAGCATGTTTATTCGGGATTCAATCCATTTCCAGTTCAAGTCACTAATAATAATTCTGCTGACTGGAATGGAACAGGATCACTAGATTGCATATGAATTGCTGTTAGCACATAAGGTGACTGAGTTTAAAGGCAGGAATAGGTTTTCTAGCAATTGCCTGTTTCAAAACTATCCCAAATAGGCAGGTACTTTAAAGACAAGTACCATCTCACAAAAAAAGAACAAATTCTCTTCCCACTCAATTCCTGCTTATGAGTTAGCTTTTGGGGGTATTTAACAGAGTAATGCAAAATGTAATGTGTAGTTATTAATACTTACTGTAGACTTCATGCTTCAGAATTCATTGTGTTAAAAATTTGCCATGAGTTTGAGGCTTTTAAGTCATATCATACAAATTCAAAGAAACTGCTGTTATCATATCATAACATATACAAGAAAATATAGTAAGAGTCAGGCTACTCTAAAAAAAAGTTGCATGCCTATATAGGTCTCAGACAAAAGTGAAAAGAATGAAACAGCAGGAGACTAAAGAGGCTATTTAATGCATCCAAAAGATACGCAAGATAGCTGCCTTGCATGAGGAAGGTAAGCACTCAAATGAAAAAGAGATGTCTGGGAGTAATGACACTTCAAATAGCAATAAAAGACTATCTAATTATCAGAACTGCACTTAAGGCATTGTCAGGCCAGATAAAAAACTTTTTCCTTTTTTTTTTTCCTAGTAATAGCAATTAAATACTTGAACAGCTAAACTTGAGATGGCACTAGATATTTTTTTATTTATTTCTCAGAAACTTTCTGAATGGTATGTTACATTTTAAATAGAAATTTTCAACAGAAAATCAGAAAAGATTGTCATAATGGTATCTTCATGAAATCTTTCAAATCTGTGCATGGCTCTTCATGGTAAAATTTCATAAGTCTTTTCTCTGTCTTTAAATCACAGTCTAATATAGGGCTAGAATATCTTGTATGTAATATAGACAATAGCCAGAAAAAATAGTGATTCAGCACTGTATGAAAATAAAATTTCAGTTTGGTAGTTTGATACATTTTATTGTGACGTTAATATATGATAATTTCTCCCTAGTTATAATCTGAATATCAAATAGAGTTATATTTAGTACTTTTTTTACCCATTAACAATGAGTCACATATATAAGTCTTCTGCCAGGAAGATTGGTTGAATAAATAGAAACCAATATTATTAGAAGATATATGTGTGTGTATGAATGGCGTATTTATATTCTGGAAGAAATTGTTGTTGCGGAGTTTTATTACTAGGAACTGGAAGATGTAACTTTCAAGGAAAGTGTAGCTACTTGTTCTTGATGGATGTTTTACTGTGTGCACTACCTTTATACCGTTTATGTCTATTTATTACATTTTATTTGGATTGAATAATACTATTAGTACTTCCACCTGGAAAATAGAAAACAACAAACCAGATGCTTCATATCGCAGTCTTAATATATTGTAGTCCAAAGTTGCAGACAGCAAAATTTACGCAATCTATACTATTTTGTAAGAAAGACAAAAATATGTGATATTTTAGTTAATTGTGCAGAAGTAGTTTCATGCTACCTTTTCTACTTTGCTTGAATACTCTGACTGAGCATCCTCGTTCTGGAAGGGGAAATTGGTTATGAAAATAGCTGATTGTACTTTTTTGCCACAGCCAAAGTGAAGAGAGAAAGGATAGAGCAGGGAATCAGCTGTACCGTAAGTCTAAAATGCCAAGAGAACATGCATGGCAAGGCTTCTCGAGATATGGGGGCACTAGAAATGGGGTCAAGGCTTTCAATATTTTGGCTTCAGTGTCTTAGATTCTTGGGCCAGGGGGAAGATCTTCCCAGCTCACAGCATGGAGTTTGGAAGTCCACTACAGCTGCGCTTCAGGGTGTGTGGAAATAAGGTGTCAAATATTAAAATTCTAGAGGCTTGGCTGAGCACATGGCTCCATTGCAAAGATCCTAAAAATCCCGCATCAAAGCTCCTAACTCACTGAGGCCTCTGTAGCTCCCAGTCTCTGGATTTAGTGAAATCTGTTTTCATTTAAAAGTCTGCTATCACTCCAAGTTGCACAGTTTCATAGCATCATAAAAATGACTATAGTCAATAACTTTTTTTTTGTCTTTGTATCAGTTACCCCAAGTGATATGCTGACCTGTAAACAATTGAAATGTTTCAGTCAAATAAAAATAACTGATCTCAGTTCTCCATCCCTCCAACTGACGTTTAATTACATGCCATTAAAAGTTTCCTGGACGTGAAGAAGAATCGGGACCCTACTACTACCTGTGAAAAGGCTTGTCTCTCTCAGAGATACCAACAGGTACTGTCCAGCGAAGTGTTATCAAATAGGAAAGAAGTTCTATTTTTCTCCCCTTACCCAAACAAACTCACACATATTTGATTATATGAGATTGTGCTAAAATTGCTTAAATGATCATATCCTAATGTCTGTAGAAAATAGACAGCTAAATGAAAGTGTAAACATTTTCTTTGGTCTTTGATATGACTTGGGATGCAGATAATGATGACTCATTTCACTAAATGCTTGGACATTAATTTGTTTTTGTCCTACTGAACTGGACATTTATATGATTTTATTCAGCCTAAGTAGACCTTTTGCTTAGTACAAGAATATTGGGGGGTGGGATCCTTTTTGGCAATGGAATAAAAAAAAGAACATCAAATTATTCTTTCCAATGATAAGGGCATATGCACACCATTAGAGGCCCACACGGCTTAACTGACAGCATGGGTGCACTTTGAGGGGGGTGGCACATCATGGGAATATGCTCTAGGCCTTGGGGCATATGTTTGACTAGGAGAGACTATTCCAGAAAATTTGGTGATATTTTCAGGAGAAGATGAGCATTTCAATTTTTCATACATAGATTTGAAAATAGATAATTGGTTTCAGCAATTGTTCTAGGAAATGTAAAACTTCCTTTTCTTAGCCTGTGAATGAAAAATTAGTCTTTTCATATACTGTCTTCATTTAGTCTCATGTGTAGCTGATTGGTGCTTAAAGGCAGAATTCTCAATTATAAATAAAATTCAACATTTTTTTTCAAAGTGGTAGCAATTTTTTCTGTCCAATTTTGCAAGTCTTCAGACACTCCAGATTTGTAGAGTATGGATCTTATTTATTCTTGAAGTAGATGATGTTTACTCAGGTATTGTGGCTTTCAGTCTTTGCTCTGAAAATTTGTGTCACATTCAAAGAGGCATAAATAGCCAAGAGTTGTTTAGCCAAATGATGTAAACTGTAATTGGTTAGAATAATTCCCCTTTCATTAAATGCATAGCAAAATGAAATGAAATAACTTAGTGAGGACATTTCATTTTGCAGAAGTACTAAAGCAGCAATAAATATAGGAATTGTTACATTAATTAGTCTGCATTTACCTTAGTGTTTTAGTCCAAGTTAGGAGGGATCTTTTTAAGTGAATGTCCGTATTTTCCCTACTCACTGTGCTTTAATTTGTGTCTTTGGACAGCCTTGGAATGAACAGTTGGGCTTCTTTTTGCATGAAACTAAACCAAAATCTCCAGTCATGATTGTGTGTTCCATCTGTGGAGCTAGACTAGAACCAGTCTAAACTAAAACCCACAAAAAAGCGTGCATCATAGACGTCAGGTGCGCAACACAAACTGTTTTTCTGTCCGCATCAATTTCTATTGGACATGTAGATCTATACTAAATACTGTGTTTATTCGTTGTAGCATTAAGAAACCAGGGTTTTTTGATTTCAGAGGTGTTGGCCTATATTTTATTTTATTTTTTCTTTAATGAGTGAAACTAACAATTTGTTAAAAGCTGTATCTTTTGTGCCTTTACAATTAAAACTGATCCTGCCCACACAAACAGTAAAGGAGTAAATGAAATTATTGCATTAGGTAGATATTATTAAGAAAACTCTCTGATGTATTATTGACAGTCTACAAGGTCTTTGGAACTTATGAATTCTTAAATTAGTTTTAGTTATTAGAAAAGGTGATGAAGCAAACATTCCATAATATAAGTATAGTCTTTGGAGGGCAGATTCCACATGAAAGCTTAGATCGGAAACACTGAAATAACTGTTTTATTGGATAAGTTTTTGGGGTATGCCTGAACATAAGTATCACATACATTTTTATATATCTGTCATCACGTCTTCTTATATATATGTATATATAAATCTTACTTAAATAAAAATAAATTTACAGTTCAGAGTCATACCTTGCATTTTAGAATACTGCAGACGCTAAATCTCTCCTTCCTTTTTTTTTTTTTATGGCTATCGTCTTCTGTAAACATGTATATGTAGAGTTGAGCAAGATTATTGGGTGCCCAGAAACAGTAATGGGGTGTAAGATGCACGGAACTTTACAGAGTCTATTCGGCATCATCATGGTTAAATTTACAGTTCAGAGTCATACCTTGCATTTTAGAATACTGCAGACGCTAAATCTCTCCTTCCTTTTTTTTTTTTTATGGCTATCGTCTTCTGTAAACATGTATATGTAGAGTTGAGCAAGATTATTGGGTGCCCAGAAACAGTAATGGGGTGTAAGATGCACGGAACTTTACAGAGTCTATTCGGCATCATCATGGTTGTTTAAGCAGTTTTCAGTGTGTTACGTATCCACACTGCCCAACTCTTGGTAACTGAATTATGGGTCTAATGTCACTTCAGTCTTTCTATAGACAATGGAAGAAGAGAATCACTACCATGATGGAAGTGATGGAAGTGGATGATTCAGTTTAGCTTCTTAATTCAGGCACCTAGTTTAGGGTGATGATAAGCTGTCTTCCCCCGCTGAGGTGAAACATTTATCTAATATCTGAAAGAGAGTATCAAGCTTACAGAAGATACATAGAGAGACAGGAGCAGTTACAGAGCTTATAAAGGAGATATTTTCATTATCAATTCCACTTATTGTTGCTGTTCACAAATCATTACCATCTTAAATTTTTAAACAACTGTGTTGCTGAGAAAAAAGAGGTGCATATCAAGGTAAATTCTTGCTGCTAATGGTTTTCACTCTGAACAAAGAGACAAGGGCATGTAAAAGCAGCAGTTGATTTTTCTATGTAAAATACGGGTCCCAATGTCCCTAAAGGCTTGATCTCATTTTCATAACAGCAGCAACTTTAACAAAAAAGAGAGGAAAAAAAAAAAAAAAGGTAGGATGATGAGGAGAATCAGTAGCACAGGATTTTATGATCTGACAAAACTTTGAATATAGTGTAACTGAAAACATTTTTGTGAAGTTGTAAGCATTTCAGAAAATGGCTTTACTCTCTGAATGACAATAGACCAGTACTTTAAAATAACACTTTAATAGCTGAAAATACAGCATAGGATTAGATTTGCATCCTAGTATTCACTGGAATACCAGGAGGGGGATCAACGGCCTAACCATATGCCACAGTTTGCAGTGATTTAATTTAAGTCCATTCTAAACTATATCAGCAGGAGTACTGTATTATATTAAAAGTTCACCTGAATGAACATGCAGTGCCTGGAAAGCCACAAGGGTCTTCACAGTTAGCACTGCCACCAGCACAAGCATTCTCCTCCCTTCGGTGCTGCCGCTCCTCCCCCAGCATTTTTACAGGTAAATGAAAACCTGCGGACATAACACTGCTCCAACATACAAAGTTAAGGAACAGCTTTTATCCTGACTGTTTTCCTTCCCCTTTACAGTAGACAACGTTGTTCTCTTCAGCTGTTGGTGTTTAATTCCAGATTGGTGTTAGTTAAAGGAGGCCAACAATTGCTTTATGACAGCGAACACTTAAGTGGCTTCATATACTCAACCTAGACATTTATTCTTTTCTCATGAAACCTGAACCAAAGGTTTCTTTGCAGAAGAGCAGAGCTGGAGGCTGGAAGAGTGCCGGCACATACCATGCCGTGGTGCCTTTTTTCTTATTTAGGCATCTGCTACTGGCCACTGAGGGAAGAAATCTGGGCTTGATGGGGTTTTGATCTGACTTAGCACAGCCATTTCTCTGTTCTTCAATACCTTCAGAAAATGTGTTAAGTACAGTATGAACAGATCTTTCATTAGCATCTTTCATGAGACGAAATAGAATCCAGAAATACCTAATTAAGCTCTGCAGCAAAAATATCAGTAATTTCTCCCCCCTTCTGCTTCTTCATGAACCTTGTGCCTATTCAAAATGCAAAACACTTCACCATTCTGGAGCTCAACAATGCGTGCAGCACACTGGCTGTTAGTGGCAATATTTGTAAATTGTATTTCTACTATAAAATAATGTTTAAAACATCTAAAATGATCTGGAGTTATCTGCTCTGTGTTGCAAGGGCCCATGTGACTAGTATTACTGAAAAGAGGAAAAAGTTAAACCTCTATAAACTGCACTATAATGTTAATTGTAAATTTAATTAAAACAATAAATAGTTTAGCATCTTGAAACGGTACTTGTTTCTTCTTCATTGTTTGAGATTCGCTGCAAATCTTCACATATTTTCACTGCAGAGATATTAAAAGATATAAAATTGATTTTTCCAACACAAAGTTTTATTTTTAAGTATAGATTTTAATCACTGTAAGTCCATAGATTTGTGGCCCACCTAAACGCTAGAAAATTTTAATCATTAAAGCAACATATATTTCATAATACTTATCTCCTAAGAGAAAATCCTGTAGTTGCTGTGAGGCAAGTATTTTTCTCGATTTATTGGGCTTTACAAATCCTACACAGAGTCCAATAGAAGCCTAGCAATGCCAGTTGGCACTGGCTGCAGCATTAGCTACAAGAAGGCTTAAGAAAGAGACTGTCAACATTTCCTCCTACAGACCTTAAATAGCTATGGGACATGAACAGAGCTTTGTATAAAAATGTGCTCTTGTCCAGCAAGTAAAGAAAATCAATTCTGAATTCATGCTATGGTGTATCATGACAGTGCCCCTACTCCTCTTCACTGGGTTTTTTCTCTGTAGAGTTGCAGCAGAATATAGTCTCAGTCTGCCCTTTTTTAATGTTCATAATTTCAGTCGACTAAAGTGTTTTCGAGTAGAAAGACAAAGATTAACTTTTTACAGAATAATATCTTCTCTCCTCTTCTCTCCTTCTCTGTCCTTTCTTGTCTCAAAAATAAAGAGATATAATAGAGCAATTCCTGAGAAAGTGCAGATATTTTGGGACAGTGAAGTACTTCAGGCTTAGAGAGCACTGGATCATGATTCCACTTCATCATTTCGTTTTACGAATAACTCAAATTCAAAGTCCGTGACTTGAGCAAAAACGCTGCTGCTTCTGGACCAGTGGACATAAATCCGTGTATCAGTGCTGCTTTTCCTTTTTCCTCTTTAAGCAATCAGATCTCTTTGTGATGAATGCCTTTGTTTTCCTCCACCTGTCCAGTAGACTGGCTGTTATATATTGCCATGGAACGTCATCTCATTTTAAATAGAATTCAAGATATTCATCTTTGAAAATAAGCCAGTATAATGTTACTGTGCAAGATCACACATTCAATCTTTTTCCGTGACAACTCCCAGTCAAATATTAAAAATTATACACAGTGACAAAACTTATGGAGAAAGTGGGGTACTTCACAGCCCACAGGCAATACTTGTCATAAGAAGTGTGTTTTCACTTCTTACACACTGAGTGATACTTAACAGGTAATAAGGAAATTAGAGATTATGCACAATGTGGTAAAATAGAGATTCACGAGGCATTATTTAGTTAATTTCTTACAGCTACCTGAGAGAAAACAGAGATTTTGTGAGATGAAACTTCAAAGATTAGTCTGGTAGTTACTGAACTATTATACAAATCATAGAGGACAAGTAAATTGAGGCAGGTTTTTTTCTGGCTGTGTGTAAGTACATATTTTTGAACAATATAAGGCTCTTTCTGCTGGGGTACTTCAACTACTGGGTAAGCACAAATATTTAATTTCTAGCAGCAAACATTTCATAACATTTTTCTTTTTCTTAGCACTACAGAGGGAGAGCTCTTATAAGTTCTATCTCAGTATGGAGATGCTTGGTTTAGGTGCTGGTATGTTTTCAGCAAATAGTTTGTTAACTTTTGTGTCAAAAACCCAAAGAAGTTTAGCTAGGAATCCACCATTTGGATTTGTATCAAATTAACTTTATGCATTGTTTATGTGCTTCTGCTTATTAGAAGAAAGAATTTTTCCTTCTTTTGAAGACAGTTATTTTGAGAAATGTTAGTGATATATTACAGCAAGAAAACTTTCTGCAAATGAGCTTCTCTAATGAACTTTTTATGTGATATTTCAAAATTAACTTGTACTTTAGCCTTAAAATGGTAAATACAACTTCTGTCTCCTTCATGAGGAAGAAAAAGGCACTGGGGAATCTACTTTTGACCTTTCACAGAAAAAAGAAAAAGGCACTGGGGAATCTACTTTTGAAACTCTAAATGCTTAAATTTTGTAAGACTCCTGAAGATAAATAGAAGAAAATAACAATTCTTTTCTGCCTCCCCTGAAGATAAATAGAAGAAAATAACAATTCTTTTTCTGCCTCTCAAAAGAGTAATTTTTCCCAGCTCCTTCACAATTCAACTATTACATTGATACTTTTCAGCAGATTTTTCTTCCATAGTCTGGAAAGCATTCATTCTTGGAGCTTTTTATTTTCTGTTCATTTCACTTAGGTTTTCATACTCATACTCAATATTAATAGAGATTCCAATTTATATAATTTTGCTTCTCTTTTTGACACCTCTTTGTAAGCATTTCATTAATCTTTACTGCATTTAAGAGTCATTGGCTGGTAGTGGTATTTATTTGGGGGACTCTAGGTAGGCTACTGAGACACTGGATGTCTGAGGCAGGGATACCATTCAAGAATAAGATACCTGTCTTCAAGTGTCTATACGAGTAACTACAGCTATGCCATGTGTTCAAAATTTCATTATCATAAAGGGACACCTGCTAAATAAAATCAGGGTATTTAAAGAGCAATTCCTCTCCTTCTGAAGTGGTCACACTGAGTAGTAAAGTGAATCTCTGCCTCAGTCCGCTGCCTGTATTGACTAGGGGTGGGATTTTCATGTGGCCATCTATTGCCATTTGAGATGTGCTCGGATATCTGAGACGTCCTGATGCCAGCGTGTGTGACACAGCCTGCAGAGACTTACACCTCTCTGGGAGCAACAGGTGATATCAAGGAGGGATACCTCTCATCTGGCAATAGATGCATATGCTTAGGCAGTTGAATCAGATTACTATTTAGGGTTTCCTGACTACCAATGCCATGCTTGATCCACTGGTTAATACTGCTACCTAATAATATCTGTTTAAAGGTATATGACTGTTTTGTGGTAGAAGCTTCTGTCGTTCTAGTTAAATAAGATTATTCCTCTCCAAGTGAAAGAGGTTTGTGACTTCAGAATGAGCTGTGAGTTCTTACGAGAAGCACATACTGCAGCATCTGTAAATGTTGGTTTCTTATGTTTGCATGGTTTTATATTCCATTAATTAACATTAACTTCATGTTAAAACCGAGGGACTAACTTTACAACCTGTCTGGGTTTTATTTCAGTACAACCACTGAGTTACTGACTAAGTTTAGAATATTTTGTACTTTGATTTTGCTTTCTGTTTCAAAAGTTAAGATGATGAATTACTAATGAAGCCAAGTAAATAAAACAGATGGAAACTCTTCTAATGGATACAGAAAGGTCTGATTTTATTACAGTCAGCATTCAGTCAGGCTATATTACTGGGGTTTATGTACAGATAATAAGAACTCCTGTAAATGTTACTTCAAAAGAAATTTAGGATGTTATCAGCTAAAGTCACTTGTTTCTAGGATGTGCATCATCTTGAATTGCTGGATTAACAATTTGTCTATTGTGTTGTCAGAAATTGCTAAAATATTATTTGATGAGCAGAGATTGTTTTTCAGATGCATTCACTTTCAATTAATAAGGCCATATTATGTGTGGGTTTGTGTCTGTGTGGGTTTGTCCCTGCATGAGGTTGTAAATGAAGAATGACAGAGGAGAAAAGCCTTTTATTTATATAATTTTAAACCAAAGTAAAGCTGTTTGATGAATGACAATAAGATATCACACAACTGCCAGTGTTACTAATTAGTAGGCTTTACAGGTTTTGATATATTCAGCATTATGACTTGTGTTTGTGGATAAAAATGAATGCTAATGATCTGTGTAGTGTTACAATACAGATAGCACATTGTCAAAAACTGTTATAAAGTCTCATTTGTGCAAAATCTGTAAGGACAAATGAATTCATCTGTAATTCTCAAATAAGTGATTATCCTCTCACTTATGTGTGCAGAAACCTAGTTCCAAATCAAAGTGTGGCTATTTTCATATGTTACTTTTCATATTAATTTCTTGACTAGGTTTAGAATATTTTGTACTTTGATTTTGCTTTCTGTTTCAAAAGAGGATGAATTACTAATGAAGCCAAGTATATAAAACAGATGGAAACAGTTGGACATTCAACTTCAATGTTCTTTGAGAACCCTCTATATGATCTTATCTTGTATTTACTAGTTTATCAAACTTAGGTCCAGCTGTACTCCTACTGAAATTAATATCAATTTTCTCATTTATGTTGCTGGTTATGAGTTTCACATAACTTCCTTCTGGTAATGATAACTCCTTTAAGCATTAACCGATAACTTGTTTTCTACAGGAGTATAGGCAAGACATAATTACAATTTTTTTTTTTAAACAGTGAACTCAAACATCTTTTTAACTGCACATAATAATCATACATAAAGTATATACATAAAACTATGTATGATAATAGTACATTCTTTCCTTAGAAAGAGATAATGCAGTTCATTTCTTGGTATAATTCATCAGCTTTCTAATTTTCTGGAACCCGAGTGAGTCATGGGAGACAAGCATATGTTAACTCAAAGGTGCGATCATATATCTGACATTTAACCATTCACAAATAAAAATTCTACTTAACAGGAAAATATAAGGATTTAGGAGAAAGATTGAATAGGAAGATGTTGAAATAGAAGTAGAGAGGAAAAAGAGACTCTAACTCAAGTTTAGACTTTCCTGGGAATTTACATCTCTCATAGGCAAAGAATAAAGGAGAATCAAAGATTCAGAAATGTCAGCGATATTCAACTGTCCTTCAAACAGTCAGTATCCTAGCATATTTTAAATATATCCACTGGGATTTTTAGCACCAAAGTATTCTCAAGCTTTGAGATACTGATACATATCTGAGAATGATATTTATCATATGTCAGTACTTTAAAAAAAAAAGTATTTAGTTGAAAGCAGTATTCTAAACTTCTGTAAGTCCAGGTTTGTCTATCTTTAAACCTCATAAAACCTTGGAGGAGAATGATCCAAAGAGTAGTCATGATGGAAAGAGGAAGAGTTGACAAGATCTTACATTTTGGCTATGTTGATTTGGGAGAGTAAATGCTATTTGAGAGGCAGGGATGGATAAAGTCTGAAGGAACCGAAAGTCTGACTGAAGATAGGAACCTTGCTAAGGAACTTAATGAATAACATTTAGAGGGCAATGAGGACAGGTCAAGATGGCAAACCTACAGGAATTTGGGAAAAAAAGCTGTATTGCAAAACTGGGAAACCTTGGACATGGGAAATCAATCCAATGCAAGCTACAGGAGCTTGTATAAGAAGCTGAAAGATAAGAGGAGGAAGAGAAGGAACTGTCTTAGGAAGGGATTAGGCTTTAGATAGGGTCACAAATGTAATTTCTACCTCTCAATGAATTTGCTCCAGCTTCCAAAAAACTTGTCTATGACAACCTATTACAGACATATTACTCTAAAAGCAAGAAGGACTTTTAAATATAAAGTTAGATATCTGAGAGTTAGACTATCTATGTTTCCTTTCTCTTGCAGAATTCCCTTGGTTGATTCATACAGACCTTTGACTAAATCTGTAATACAGTAGTTTTCTTGTATTTGCTAGGATGAAACAAAATACATTAAAAACACCAAAATCCTAAAAGAACAAGCAAACCACTTTCTGTTAAATCTTCAACATAATTAGGCAGCAACAAATGCACCTTGAGTTAGGGGACTTGTAAGAGTTAAATAATATGTTCAGATAGTGAAAAGACGACAGCACTGAGAAATGGAGATTAGTAGCAACTGTTGCCTGTATGAAAAAGACAGAAAATAACTTCCCTTGGAAAGAAAGATTAAACAAGACTTGATTACCTTATAAGTATCATGGATATTTATCTTTTATGGAAAGAATACCAGTCACCTACTATGCTTGCTGCTAATACCAGTACTGCTACTACGATTAGTTGGTACTTAGTTCTTGCACATGTGCTCTCTAAAATCTCAACTGTATAAATGAAAACTTGCCTTTTCAACTAGCATTTTGATGAAACACTGTCTCTTGAGGTAACATGATCTCTTTTTCTTTGATAAGCAAGGATGAATCTTTCATTTCAAAGTCATATCTGCCACCTGCTTAGTCATCCGTTTACAAATTCACATGTTGCTAGTCATGTTCGTAAGTATACAGTCAGAATATAGTGAAGTATTTTGCAACTTACGTCTTTTGAAAATACATGTCCTGTTTTAAAAGATATGTCTTTGTGAGCTTATGTATTTACTGTAAAGTTAATTAATGTCCTTAAGGACAATCAAGATAAATCAAGCTGTGAATGTCATACTGAACTTAATTAGTACTGGTTGGCTGTCCTTTTTTTCTTTTTTTTTTTTTAAGACTGATTTGGACCCGGGGCACAGAGGTTTTGGAAAACACTTTTTTTGTAAAACATTGAGGAAAGCATTTATGTACTGTTTGTTGGTGGAGGAAGTGGCCTTTTTTAAGTGAAATGAGACCAAATATTTTAATTCCTCACAGTCTACCTCCTGCGACCCATGTCACTTCTTTTATTCTGTCTATTTATTCTAAAGCTCTTGCATTTATAACCAAGTTTATAAAAGTCTCTAATGATCTGCAGTGGACATCATGCTGCACTTTTATTGATCCCAGTAGGTATTGTATTCATTTGGAGAATCTAGTATTTTGTTCCTGAGGTTATTGTGATTTCTGCTGCATTCTTTGTCCTCAGAGGTTCAGGAACTGAAAAACATGAAGGTTTTTTTTGCTCATACACAAAGAAAGTTTTGAATGATGAGTTTCCTTCATACTACTAAATGACTTGGGATCTAGTGATCCAAGAGGCAACTCCCCTCCCACAGCATGGCACTATACTGCAGCCAGTACTTCAAAAGCCTCTAGTATATCTAAACTCTAAAGCCTATCTAGAATAAGTGTATGGAAGTCAAGCTTTTAACACAAGATTCATCAGTAAGACTCTCTTCACAGTTTTTGAAAGTGAGTAACTACATGTGGGAGAGAAGAAATCTTTGGAGAACTACCCTTGAGTGCAATGGGCTTTTTTTTTTTTTTTTTTTTAATATTACTTCAAAAATTAGGTACAATTTACTAGTTGACGTTTACATTCCTGTTAGTGAAAGGACACCACAAGGGTCCCACAGTCATGAGTCAGTTCCAGCAGTTATGAAATTGGGCTGCCTTTGCTGTTAGGATGTGAAGGGAGGAGTTGGGTGTAAGCTATTCTCTCTGCTCTCTGCTCAGGTGAGGATAGAGTGTGAGTGTGTGTGCAATGAGGGCACAACTAGCAATTGCATATCCCTAACTAAATAAATCATTCTCTTTAGAGGAATGGGGTGGAGGAAAATTATAAGATGTAAACCTTTTTGTAGTCTCATCCCTAAGTATATGGTTGGCCAAATACAGGATTATTGCCAATGTCATGGATATTTTTGATCGGATTTTAAAGGTTCAGAAGATAGGCAAGCTATTGACTTCCCTTTCAGAGTGTAATATGTGTTAAATTACATATAATTGCTTGGAGCATTCAGTAGAAGTATTGCAAGGAAAAACTGAAGCCTTTGCTGGTTGCCCAAAAAGCCTTTGCCACTTTTTATTGCAAAGGTGTCTTGGTGTCAGTCAGATTGCTATGCGATTAAAATATTTATGAAAGAAAATTCATTTTGTACACGGTAAAGCCTGCTTATACAAGAAAGGACTTAACTGGAATAATTTTATGGAGTCCTATAGTTACTGATCCTGACTGTACTGATCCTGAGAATTGTTGGCTTTCAATTACTTCAGTGGGAGGTAAATGCACTCAGGATTTTAAGAGAACTACATTTGCCAAATATCATAAATATATTAAAGATATCTACTGTATCTGGAAGCACTAATTTTTATTGCCAATCACTTTACCAGCTGGACTATTTTAACAGAAAACATGTTCATCCATATGAAGACAGCTGAAAACTCTGATATAGTGACTGGGAAATATCTCCCCTGAATTGAGCTATTTACAAGTTAGTTGTCTATTCTAAGTTAGCTGTGTAGACATCTTTTAAAGCCAAGGAGAGAAACTATAACTTCCAAAAGGCAAATTTATTTCACTCATTTTAGATACCTCAACTCTGTTTTCCTTGCCTTTTTGGTCCTCATTAAACAGCTGGAATACTTAGAAAAACAATTTGGACTAAATGCTTAACAAAATAGTTAAAGTTAGACGAAGTGAACTAAGCTAAGTTAGCAGCCTGAAAGTTGGTTAATTCTGAATGTGTCTGTCCAACTGTATCTTCCCAAGCTACACATGCATACTTATTTTTTTCGTAGCTTCTACCACTGCGATGCAGGCTAACATCAGATTTACCTTCACTGGTAATCAAAACAGAATCATAGAGTCATAGAATAGCAGGTTGGAAGGGACCTCAAGGATCATCTGGTCCAATCTTTCTTGGCAAAAGCACAGTCTAGACAAGATGGCCAAATAGGACTGTAATTTAAGAAAATTAATCCAACTGAAAAAAATAACAGCATTAAAGGAAGCATTAATGTTTACTATGTCTATTTTATCTATGGTAGCTGAAGTAACTGACTTTTAATTTGAAACTTGATGTACAGTACACTAGACTGATCTAAAAGGGGGTGAGACTCATTTGACTGTGAGATTTCTTATAAGTTTACTGAAATCTGCACACATGCTTTTCTGTGTATTATACATTATATTTACTATTGGGAATTCACTTTAATTATTTACACTGAAACATCCATTACTCTCCATTTTTATTAAGAAGACATTCTTTGAAAATTCCATAATTACCAGTATGTATTTGTAGTTATGTGCTTGTTGTATTTTATGGCTCAGTGCATATGCATGATGTAATGCATATGAATAAAGTTTCGGGAATTTTTATTTTGAGAAGCTCGTTTCCATATCATATTGAAAAAGCAAGGATCAGAAGTTAGATAAAGGCAACAGAGAAACAGAACATTTTTGGTGTTTCACAGTAGGGAGTCTTGTCATGAAATTCTGATAATACTTGATTAACTTTTACTGGTAGCCATGTTATTTTTTTCCTGCCTGGAATATAGTAGATAGTTTTCACCTTAATTAAATATAATAACTTTTAATTTTCAGATTTTTTGGCATCCTAGCATTCATACAGACACATTCCTTGCAATGCTTGTCCAGTTTCATAGTAGTTTCTAAATGTCTTTTCTTCACCTATAGCCTACTATTGCTAGCAGAGCAAAAGGTGTATCGTCAAGGTGGCACTTTCTGAGGGTCTGAGGATGAACAGAAAGTTGTCTGCTTCTGTCCAGACTCACCTGGGATGCTGGAGAGCATGAAGACACAGTAGAATACTTCTATTGCACTTGAGATGATTGTATTTAAACATTTACTTGAATTAATATAATTTTCTTTATAGTTAGATTACGGTCCAGCAGTTTATAAGTATGTTAAATAATATTTGAAACTGACAAGTAGTGTTGCCTGAATATGACTTTCCCAACTATTGTTTTAAATAGCATCCTATCCAGTCAAATTAACATCTCATAAGAACAAATTATCATTTTCCTTACATATGATAACAGATAAAAGATGGAGGGGAAAAAAAGCAGCACGAAAGGCAGGCAGAAGTGTTTTAGAACACAAGCACATGACATTTTCACCCAAAAATAATATTTCAGTTTACGTATGCGTGGAACAGAGGGAGCTTGAATTTACCAACTGTTCATGAAAATGATGTCAGTAATACCTTTCTCAGCTATTCTCTTAGTCTCTAAGGAAATTCTGAAACTCCAACCGCTATCGCTCATCCTACTGTCTATTTAACAAAGATGAAAAGTATCATGACTGATCATACCTATGTATAGTTGGTTCATTAGGAGGAAATCTTGCCTTCTCTCTTCAGAATCCTCCTCTAATTACTCAAAAAGAAAAGGACGATTCCCTCAACAGTAATGGCAAAGGTCCAATGGCTTTAATATAGTTACTCTTTGATGGTACTATTCAGTGCAAGCAAGTTTAACAGAATCTGGCCTTTAACATGCAATTCACTGACTACACCCTACTTTTGTATCCTATTAAAAATAAATTACTATATCACACCTTTTTCCAATATGTAAGTAACATAACAGCTCCAACTACTGCAAAAGGATAAAATAAAACCGTAAAAAATCAGATATGCACAACAGGAACATAGAATTACTGTAATCCAGATGTCGTGGTTAGTACTGGACCAGTGATTCATTTTTACTTTATATCTTCTCTATTTTGTATTAGGGAAAATGATTCATTGCTAATATGCTAACTCTAAGTGATTTCAACATCTATCCTAGAGGTATTACAGGTGTTTCAGCCTTTCCCATTTATTAGAGCATTTTGTATTTATCTGTTGAGTATCTTCCTTCAAAAGGGATATCTGCTGCATTTCTGCATCATATCCAGCATCAATCACTTTGATTAGGGTCTCACTCCACAAACCGAACAGCTTTTCTTCCATGGCAGCTCCATATGTTTGCTGCAGCTGTTACAGTTCCTAGGCAGAATGTGACTGTACTCTGTTCAGAGTTTGTGTCCCTGTCAAAGAGGCGGGAAATTATTCCTCTCTGCTTTGATTTGCCTTGAAATCAAGTGGCTTGAAATCTGTCCTAGACTATAGTTGCCTACAAAAACATACATGAAATTGCATCTGCATTATATTTTCATAACTATGACTCTGGAAAGCACACACTCCCAAGGTTTGTTCCCACAGCACTGTTCGAATACCAGGTCAAAGGAGTTTTATTGCTGGAAAGGTTACTCCAGGGAGATTTTTAACATGAACCTAATGATAGAAGACTACTAGCAATTGCAGACTAGTTTCTTAATAGCTATGAGCATGAAATATACTGAATTTTATTTATGATTTTATGTTTTCCGGCTTGGGAAAGTATTTCTGTTTTGCTGATTAATATTTTGTTATCTTGCACTAAGGCAGTATGTAGAACTACATACTATGGTACACTGTACTACAGTACAGTAGAACTACTACTACAGTACACTGAATGCAGCGCAAAGAATGTACCAGCTATGAGATTCATCTCTATTTGCAGAAATACTAAATATTTCCATGAAGGACACCTTGAAGATCACCAACTCACTATGGTTTTAGTTACATCTAAGAGAACTCAAGTTATTAAAACATATATGTATGCGACTAAAACTCCACACCAGTGAGGAGAGCTGAATTTTTTTATTTCTGATCGCTGGCTAAGTCTGACGGTAGTCAGTATTGTAAGAACTTTATTAATCCTAAAAACACATGCATTTGTTCACCAACTAGGCATTGCTGTGTCACTCTTCATTGCACTTGATTAGCTGGCTGCCCAGATAAATATGCAATGGACCATTAAATTTTGGTGACCAAGAACCCAATTTGGCATGTCTTAAATATGCTTTTAATGAAACTTGTAATAGTGTATATATTCAGGTGACAAGTATTTTTAAAAGCCCTGTGAGCCCACAAATGCAGGTTGACATTTAAGGTCTGCCACAGATGAATGAATGTAATGTATTCACTATACCAGAGGTGTGATACTGACTTCAGTATCAGAATATCTTATTGTTCGCTGATCCTCTACCTCCGTGATTCCACATTACTACTCTGGTTTTAATTGTTCCTGACACTGCCATGTACGCTGTTTCTCTGTGTATGACTTCAGGATGACTCTAAGTAGTTGAGCTGCCACAGCACAGAAGCTTCCTCTCTCCTACCAAGAAAGAAAAGCAGAAAACACGTGCAGACTTTCCAACACAGGCACCATGGTAGCGATACAGTGACTCTTAGAGGAGCTAAGACTGTTGTCATAACAAAACTAGCTCAATGAAAAACCCTCCAAAAACCTTCTAAGACAGCTTTCTTTCTCAAAGTACAAAAGCACTATCTACAGTGTCTAATTGATTGAAGTAGGTCGTTGTCGGATAGTTTTGTTCCCTCCTTCCCATGAAATGTAAATTTTGGCTGAATATAAAAGAAATAAATATCTTAAAATATTTTTGTTTGTTTTAATGTACAGAAAACAGGCACCTAAAAGCAGAAGACAACAGTATTTAGGTTTTGATTTTCAATTTTCTGATTAAATGCTTAGCCTTTTCACTGAAGGCAGAAATTTTCTACCCTCTTTCTAAGTCAAAATAATTTTTTGTTGTTGTAGTAAAAAGGCTTTCTAAAAAAATTTTTTTTAGTTATTCCTAAAGGAAAGTTCAGCTGCTGGAGTCGGATAGTTTTGTTCCCTCCTTCCCATGAAATGTAAATTTTGGCTGAATATAAAAGAAATAAATATCTTAAAATATTTTTGTTTGTTTTAATGTACAGAAAACAGGCACCTAAAAGCAGAAGACAACAGTATTTAGGTTTTGATTTTCAATTTTCTGATTAAATGCTTAGCCTTTTCACTGAAGGCAGAAATTTTCTACCCTCTTTCTAAGTCAAAATAATTTTTTGTTGTTGTAGTAAAAAGGCTTTCTAAAAAAATTTTTTTTAGTTATTCCTAAAGGAAAGTTCCTGAGCTGCTGGATGGGAATAGGAAAAGTAAATTTATTACCTATATGAAGATCCTTGTCCAACAAAGCACTTAGCTATAAAGTGTGAATAACACCACAGATTTCAGAGGGACAACTTGAATGTTTCAGTGCTTTTCTGAACAAGGTTATAGAGGGAACATTTTTTAATAACTAAAATAGCAGATGGACATATTTAGCTTTATTAGAGCTATACAAGTTATCATTTGTGCTCTCTACTCCTCACCTGCCCCTTTCCCTAGTCATTAAGTGCTAAAGTGAGGGCTCTTGTTGTTTAGGTGTGGAATAGGAAATGGGAGGAGTGAAAACGTGTTGGAAGCACAGGGAGTGAGCAAAAGCCTGTCTGGGGAATGGCAAAGCACTGGTGCCCAGTATGTCCCTTGGGTTTCAAGGGGCTCAGGTCCTGTGCTAAGTCTTTCAGCAGTAACTGCGGTCTGGCAGTGTTGGACACTGTGAAAAGCTAGTATAATTTCTGGTCCCTCAGGAAGATTAAATGCTTACAGATTTGTGCCAACTATAAGCCAGTTTATATTCCAGATTCAAGCATTTGAATTCTAGCTAAAATTATATTCCCTCTGTAACTGTGACATAAATGATATTAGGAAATCATATTTTGTAAGTCAGTTGTGGTTATTAGGTTGCACGTCAAATGCTAACACCTTATGGAGCAGACCCCTTCCCTAACTCAGACTAAGAGCATTTTTGAAGCAGTAGACACTGTATTGCTTGTTAGTGGAGAATCCCAGTAGCTGTATGATAAACATTCTCAGAATGTAATTAATGCTTATTTTGGCTAGAAATCATCAATGGTGAGAAACATATTGCAGTGTGTATGAATAATTCTAGACATCACTGTAGAATCTAAATGTTGTCCGGTCATTTTTGCCAATTAAAAATCAAATTACCTGTGTTCTACTCTAGGTGCTGTTAGTTAGGTATGTTTTAATTGCAGCGAGTCAAAATCTAGTCATAGAGAAATGCAAGAAGAGAAAGGATTTTCTGCCAGATTTTCTAAAATATGGATGGTCTATGGATGTATATTGAATTCTTATGTTTGTCTTTTCTTAAATATAAAAGTAAACGTACTTTAAAAGTAAGCTTATGGTCATCTGTGCACAAAGACAATCAGTCACTCATACTTTGTGCAACAAAGTACTCATGTTAAGAGGTAGGGATGTAATTTTATAGTAGTTAAGGGTCTTTTAAAGCTTTCTGGGCCAGAAATGGAGCACGGTACTCCTTCATGCACAACAGCTGACTAAGGTGGTTCTTCATTGGGATCTAATGTATAATATATTGATCTCTTGGATTTATTATACACATAAAGACTGGCTGTACTCTGTAACAGAATATCTGAATGAAACAAACAAAAATCTAAATTAAGACAGACAGGAGCAATGAGACAGACTGCTTCCAGATTAGACATCATACGTCCTAGATTCGGGGTGGTGGTTACCATGAGAACTCCATAGGTCTCAAGCACTTGGATCCTGTATCACTTGATGTAATGTCTTGGCAATTTTTTATTTCGTATGTTTAAATAAATTCTCAATAGCTGTAATGAATCCTTTCCTTTCTGGCAGGGAATAATATGATTCCCTAATATTGATTCAGTTCCCTTGAATATTCAATGCAAAATCATTGGAGATTTGTTAATAGAAGAATTAACATGTACCAAAAAGGAAATGCATCAGGGAGATTATATTTGCTAATAGTTTTTTTTTTTTCTGCTATGCTAAATGATGTTCTTTCTCTAGAAATCTTTGTGAACACTGCCAGTTCACCATCTTTAACCCGATTGTTTCATTTGCATGCTTTGCCTTTGTGATTGGATTACAGTTTGTTTTACTTTTCTCTTTATTATTAGCTCTCTGGATATGTAATTATGCTTTATTACTTAACATTCAATTTACTTTGGTCAGTATTTGAGTATCAGGTCTTACACAAAGGCAACAATATACAAAAATATTTTCCTGCTTCTGCAAGCCTTTCTGCAACCCTTCAGCTCAGCCTTTGTAACTTTGGAAAAATTTAACTTGCAAATGACATATTACTGCTGCAATAATTACAGTCAGCTGAAGAACTTGAAAATAAGTTTCAATTCATATCTGAATTGGTCATATCATCTCATGGTCAATTGTTCACATTTATGAGCTGATTAAAGACCCCTGATTAAATGGAGCTGATTAAGTGGAGCTGATTAAATGGAGCTTTTGTATAATGGAGCTTTTCTATCCACTATTTTGTGCTTCCCCCCAAAAAAAATTTAATGAAATTGTTTTCAAAATTATTATTATTAATTTGATTTTATATAATTTTAAAAAGAAAATAAGGACTCAAATGGGTCATCTTTCACAGAGAGTATTACTGAAACAAGTTACTTTTAAAGAAAAGTTTATTTTAAAAATGCTATCGATTCTGAAAATGATGAAAAACTGAAATATACTAATTGGATGTATTTTTCTTTTTCCCCCCTATTACTAATTTTAAAAAATGAAAAAATATGAAAAAATAATCAAATTAGAATTTTTAAAATACTTCGGTTTTTCAGAATAAGGTAATTAGAAACCTGTTAGTTCTTTTCCTGCTGCTTCTTTAACTTGGATTAGTATTTGACATGTCATGGGAACAAAACCTTTTTTTATAGTCACTGGTCATTACTGTTTAGAAGAGACATGCAAAGAACTATTGGCAATTATAATAGAATATTACAAAAGTAAAGGTAGCAAAAAACAGGTTAAAATTTTTCACTGTTTCTCCCAGCCAGTTTGTTATAGAACAGTGATTAGAAACAAGTCAAATGGTAGAAAAATGCAAATAAAATATTTGCAAATATATTTGATTCAATGGGTTATAATATTTATTATTAAAGTATTTTTAAGAATAAGACTTTATTAACCAAAATAACTGTGATACTCAAGTTTGAGAACACAATCTTCATTTGAAAATTCAGAATAGACTGTTAATTTTATTTGAAGTGGATGATTATCATATTAAGACATTGGTCATTTAATCAGGAATCTGAAAAAATACATTGATTTAGGTGTCCAGTCTTCAAACATCTTTTAACAGATTCTAAAGGAGAGCAAATGAGCACAGGGAAACAAATAGAAAGTGTGATAAATATGGAAGATTACATCAAAGGTAAATGACATAATTATTTAAATATGCTTTTATAGTAACAAAAATAACCTCTGAGACAAATATGATGTGGGGTTTCTAATTTACCTAGATTTAAATAGATAATTTACTTAATTGCTACAGTAGAGTGACTTAAGGTGTAGCTAATGGAAATAAAGAGAAGAGCTATAAAGGAGATAAAGAATTGGCTAAGCGAGAGACTGCACAGGGACATAATTATTTAAATATGCTTTTATAGTAACAAAAATAACCTCTGAGACAAATATGATGTGGGGTTTCTAATTTACCTAGATTTAAATAGATAATTTACTTAATTGCTACAGTAGAGTGACTTAAGGTGTAGCTAATGGAAATAAAGAGAAGAGCTATAAAGGAGATAAAGAATTGGCTAAGCGAGAGACTGCACAGGTTATATTAAAACAAGAATTCTCCAGATATGGATTAGTAATGAAATTTTTCAAGGATAATTTTTCAGATTAATCCTCATTAGTATGTTGACTAATGACATTACAGAAAGAACGAGAAATATGCCAATGGGGACTTTGGTAATATTGAAGAGAACTGGGGCAGTTCATAGCTAATAATCAGAAAAAAACAATACAAATCAAAAGCACATCAATTAGAGGTGGCAGTCCAGGAAACAGGTCTGGTTGAATCAGTCTCTTATGGATGACCAAACTGCAAATATAATACACATTTTGAAAAGTCTGTCATGATTTTAGGCATTGATAAGGCCTCATTTGTAGAGCTGTGTGTATTCCAGTCTCTGAAACTAAAAAAGAGATGAACTTTAATGGACAATGGTGCAGATATGGTTGAAAAAAGAAATTATTCTAACTAATTTGAAAATAAAAAAGAAATAATAAATTAAAATACTAAGATATTCAAGGGCTTTGATGTCACTTATCTTGTTCCGTGTAGATGCATTTGGTACAAAATACTTGGAAAATAAATAAAACGTAATGTGTTGGACCAGTGCACTGAGGAGCAAAAGCAAAATACCTAAAGAGTGGCTACAAAGAGGACAGAGGCTGTCTCTTCACAAGAAGCCACATGGACAGCATAAGAGGCAGTGGGTACAAGTTGCACCAGGACAGGTTTTATCTCGACATAGGAAAGAAATTTTTTACAGTAGGAACAATCATTCACTAGAACAACCTCCCAAGAGACATGGTAGAGTACCCATGGCTGGAGGTTTTCAAGATGGGATTGGACAGTGTGCTAGATAATCTCATCTAGGCTCCCTTTCCCATAAAAGGTTGGACCAGATGATCTTGCGAGGTCCCTTCCAACCTGGGCTGTTCTATGGTTCAGGTATTACTCATTAATATTTTTATAGAATCATAGAATAGTTTGGATTGGAAGGGACCTCTAAATGTCATCTGGTCCAACCCCCCTGCCGTGGGCAGGGACAGCTTCAACAAGATCAGGTTGCTCACAGCCCCGTCCAGCCTGACCTTGAATGTTTCCAGGGATGGGGCATCCACCACCTCTCTGGGCAACCTGTGCCAGTGTTTCACCACCCTCAGCGTAAACAATTTCTTCCTTGTATCTAGTCTAAATCTGCCCCCCGTTAGTTTAAAGCCATTCCCCCGTGTCCTGTCGCTACAGGCCCTCCTTGCTATTTGCAAAGAACAAGATTTTCCATATGATTATATTAATTAATATGAGGAATAATATTGATTTCGCATAAAGACTTGAGGAATCTGTCTACATTCCAGTTTCAAATTCTGTTTTATATTGGGAACTGTATATGCATATCTATTATACTATAGGGTGCTTTCCACATATGATGCTAATTGCCTTCCTTAAATCATGTACTTTCAAGTCAAGATGAAACTCATAGGAAATAACAAGAGAAATTGCTCTACTGCTAGACCATTCTCTAAATCTTTGGCTTCCTATATCACCTGAAAGCCTTTTTGATTAAAGAACTGGGCACTGACCAATGTTTGGACAAACTGGAACAATGGATCCGATTATCTAGTTCAATCTCAAATTTCTGAGCCTAATCAGTGAGTCATGTGGCATTAAGATGGATGGTAGTTTGGTTTTTGTTTTTGTTTTTGTTTTTCAAAGGGTCTTCTTCAGTAGCTGTTTTAAAGTCATTTACCTATTCTGGAAGAAAAAATATTCATTACAGGGCAGGTGAAGAGGAAGTACCTGGAACTCTTTTGCAGACTTAATAATGCCTGAAAATCAGCTCTGGATTTAAGTAACGAAGCTGTAAAGCCATCTATCTTCAGACCCAACTACAGCAAGCTGGTAAACATTTAACAGTTCACATAAAACCTGTGAGATTAAGCAGCATCATTATGTCTAGCTTTTTGTATCGACTGCTAGTGAGTGACTGTCTACAAGAAATAAGCAAATACAAAACTGAATAGTGATGCTGGCTAGGCAAAGCCATTTTGCAAAACAATAACAAAAATAATCTAATCTGAGGCTGGTAACCTTTGAGATCGCTTCTGTTCTGAAATTCTAAAATTTAGTGAAGAATAATATTTTGTAAGGAAGAGTTCATCTTAAACTTTTTCTAGTACAGGGCAATAAACTGCCTGACAAGGGAAATTAGATAAACCACTTCAGTTTTTGCAGCCAATCACTAACAAACATGGATTTGTACAGTCACTGATTGGAAAAGCCATCTGTGCTATCTCTAACTTTGTTACATTCACTATTGATAAAACTCTTCGTGACAGACAAGTAAGTGTCTTGCCTGAGGTTGTTGTGAATGAGAAAACCTTTTTCCTACTATTTCAATTTGGCACATATTCTGCTACTTTTCTTGCTTCTTAAAGCTACTGTGCTTCCTGTCGCAGACTGCAGCAGTGCTGTAGGTGATCACCCTAAATTCATTTGGTTGGTGTTGCTTCAGTGCTGATTTAGGGGTCTTCATCACAGCAGCAGCAACAAAAAAACCCAAACAGCCCTAACATCTTATATATACCTATATCAAAACCAGTGATTATTGTTTGGGTATAGTTTGTACCTGTTATTTTGAGCTTATCAGCACTGAAGTGAATGCGCCTTGCTGCAACAAAATTTCCCATTTTTGGGGAAAAAGAAAAACTGATTCAGTAAAATCCGTGCCCTCATATTTGTATTATAAAAATAGTTTAAAACCTTAAAAATGAAAAAAAAACCCCAAACAACAAAACCTTTCAACAATGTTAAATTACACAAGCATTTAAGGGAAAAAAGGTCCCTTTTTATATTATTGAACATGATAAATCTTTAATTAGGAAAATTACGTTAAATCATGTCCAAACTAAGATTCTTTCCTTTTTTTTTCTTTTTTTTTCCATTAAGCATATCTCTTTAAAAATAAGTATGAATACCATACACATTTCAACAGGGGAGATCTCTCTCTCTCTCTGTCTCAGTAGGTGCACCCACAAAAATGCACACATACCCCTATATACCTTTAAAGGACCAGATACTTTTCCTTCCGTGTTACTATTGCTAAGCAACCAGTTCCTCCTGCCTGCTGCTCTAATGAAAAGTGTACTTATTAGAGGTGCATGAAATCGTATTTCTCCTGAGAAGTCCTTGTGGTCAATCTAGGAGGGCTTCAGTCATAGGCTTTTTAAGAATAGTTGATGGCACAGTGTTAGAATTAACACTTTAACAATATTGTTCAGCTATCCCAAACAATGGTTCAACAAGCTCACTTCATCTGCCTCTTGGTAAATTTAATGAATGGAAAAATAATCTTGAGTGGCTTTAAGTTTTATCATCAGAGTGGTCTATGCTGTTTTGAGACTGTAAATGGGTTGATTGACTTTATTGTATATAGATATATGTGAGTTTGCAATACAATCTAAATGTATTATTTAGAGAGTCACTACAAAGATATGATTGTTACAGAAACATATTTCACTATTTCCCTTGCACTTTAAGGCTTTTTCACTTTATAAACAGTTCCAGCTGTTCATGGACCTTCTCCAAAAAGGACCGAGCCAGCCAAAAATAAGTGTACAGATTATTTTCAGAGGGCAACAGGTTATTTTCACTTCCTGGAAGTCAGGACTTAGAACTTTCCATAGTTCCTTATTTAAAAATGATTTTGTATATGAGTGTTTTGAAGATCTGTTCTACATTGCTAAAACGTAGATGCTAAAATAGGTGGACAAAAGGACAAATATAAGCTTTCCTGACAACATAAATCAGGATATCGCACCAAACAACTCTTCTTTTTCTTTCTCTCTTTATCTTTGTGTGTGTGTTTTAAATAGGTTTGGTTATCTTATCACCAATAGCTCAGTAGGAAAGATTAATTTCTATTTGTAAAAATTAAAATAATAGAAAAAAATATTATAGTGACAGTGACATTTTTGTTAAAGTTTTTTTCAGGTCTCCCACATATGTACATACATCCCAGAAATACAATACTTTTTAAGAAATATGTAAATATGTAGTTTGCTAAAGCAGATTTATACCATTAAAATTTGGAAGTCTAAAAAAATTAAAAATTAAAAAAAAAATCAATGCCAATATGTTTACTTACTAAGCTTTTACTTTGACTACTTGCAGGATTTATGGTTGCTTAGGTAGATAATTAATACAGAAGCATCCAAAGTTTCTGTAAAGTGTTGATAGCTCATTCTTGTTTATTACACCAAGAGGAAAAAATAATCCCTGTTCCTAGGGTCTTACAGACCAAAAGCCACGTTAGCACTACTTGTTATGATCAAGGTCCATGCAGTTGCAATTAAAATAAGTGGCATTTCATATAAATCAAAAAATATCTGTAGAATATATCCTCAGGGGGCTATGTGCTTAGGGTTTATATCAGAAAAATCCAACCTACTACTCCTAAGAAGTCCTGTTCACTGCCTAGTAGTTACAGCTATACTTAATGGTAGCTTGTCTTCCTCCAGACATTTGGATCAGATGACTAACCAAGCACCACACAATGCCTAGAGATACAGCAGAGCTCAGAAGCTTCAGACTGACTTAAAAAAAAGCATTTAAAAGAACCTCCTTGTAAATCCTTCAAACGCTACAGGAGATGATAAATAAGCAGTAGAGTGGCAGGAGTAGGCAAAAGGTCCCCCTGTTATTTTTAAAAATACAAGACCAATATCATCCATCTGGGGAATGTAGACTCAAAATATCAGGTCTTAAGCATTGTTACGTCTCATTGGCTTCTTCAGTGAGACCTGCATATAGACCCTAGGTCTGAAGCAATACTTTTGTACATTCATAATACTTCACAGTGGTCCAATTACAAATCCTCAGTTATCTCTGCACTATGTTCATGGACCCCTCCTGATCTCTCACAAGGGACCTATTTAGTTGTTCTGCACAGGATTTGTCATGTCTCTAATACAGCTGACCTGCTCAAGTGCTACCGTTAATAATCTTTCTGAGCTTTTGCTGATAGAGCAGTTTCCACACAACAAGTTTTTAACTCAAAGATGCTTGCATCCTAAACTTTTTAAACTGGAATCGTTTTCCCAGTAGCATCTCTATGTGACAGGTAGGTGATAACGACTTACGCAGGAAAATGAACTTTCTCGGTGTACGAAATACTGTGTCCTGTTCTATGACCTCCACTGAGCCATACTGTGATGGAGAGTAAGCCATTTAGTGTGACTGTGGATGAAATGTTTAATCTCTCCATGCAGCAGTTAAACTGTACGTAAAAAAAGAATACAGATTACTTACCCATTGTTGTATAGTATATTCAGATCTCTGGACTAAAATGTGCTGTAGGAGTAGAAGCATTACATTCACCATCACTGCATATATAATGAAAAGACATTCATAGTAGCAATTTCAAAGGCAGGTAGTGCCTTTATTAGGCTTTTAGGAGATCAAGGTTTCCATTTGCCTACTACCTAACCAATTTTCTAAATGTTAGCATACTGTGATGTCCATGTCATCACATAATACATTAAAAAAAAAAAAGCTATACTATACATTATTAATAATGTTAGCTGCAATTCGAAAAATACCTGACTGTCTCTTGGATGAAAATCAGAAAAGCTACTTTAGTGGCAGTAAGTTAAATACGTAGGAGGAGAGAAAAGAGAAATATCACCAAACGGGTGATTTTTTTTTTTTTTCCCCCTCAGGACTTTGACTTCAGCATCCTTGCCACTTTTAGCTGTTTCCATGTGAAGAAAACAATAACCTATTTTTAGAGGCAACACGCAAGAGTTTTTGAAAGTATAAACTCCAATATGCCTTTCTTTTAAATAAATAAATTGAAAGGTATTTTTGCTCGCTTCTTGATTAAAACAGAAATATATCTGAAATTCGTTGTGTAATATGTTTTCTATCTACTTAGAGACTGTTACAGACTTTACAATTTTTACAACATGCTATAGTACAGTATACTGCAATAGTTACACTTTATTTAAAAGAAGAAAGCAGATATCCTACTGTTTTGAATGTTTTTTAGAAAATAATGCCAAATTGTGTGTGTGTGTATGGGGGGTATCATCCTGGGGCTCTCAGGATGTAAACAGTGATTCACTTTTTAAATAACTTTATCTGTAAATACAGTTAATTTTTTAGTAATTTTTGTCCAGTCATTTAGCCATTATGCTTGGCTATATAACATTATATTGCTTTTATCAATTGAAGTGTTTAGATGCAAGAACAAAAATACCTTTTGCCTTTGAAACAATTAAACCTACTGCTTAGACGTAACAGGTATAGTGTTAGCTTAGGCTTTGGCCTAAGAAAACATCAAAATCTGGTGTTAAAATGACAGACAGATACAGGCATGAAAGAAAAATGTTTATTTTCAGTAGTTGGAGAAGAACTCAGTTATTTTTAGGCTGGTGGAATTTAAAAATACTGTTTAAACTTCGGAAGTTTCTTAAAGTTTGTATTTAACACATTTACGCATTGATATTATGTAATTAAAATGTTAATTAAAATGTTAATTAAATTTCCAATTAAGTAATCTAATTTTAATAGTGACTTCCTTAATGCCTATTTAGGCTTCTTTTCATATCTAGGTAAGTATTTGATATACTGTAAAGCACAGAATCTCTGTCAATTCTCCCCATTACTGAAATGCCAATACGTAGTGCTCTTCAGGGAATATAACAAATGCAAAAAAAAAAAAGTGTATAAAGAATTATATATTTTTTGCTTTCTGAAGATTCTGAGATTGCTAACCATATTTCAGCTGGTTATACAGTTCGCTCCATCCACCACTGAAATGCAAAGTGGCGGCTGCTCAGGAGCGCGTAGCAGTATTTCCTTTCTTTCGCTGCCGAGCAGAGAATACTGCATCCAATGGAGATTGCATGGGGAGTTAGGAAGACAGAAGGTAATTACTCAGGGTATCTATCTCAGGAATAACACTTTAAATCCTGTGCAAAGTGTTATGGTATACTTAGTGACCCACATGGTCAAAGTGTCCATCACACCTATCTTCCAGCTAGAAGCATTTACCTCAATGCAGTTTGTTTGAACAGTTTTTTTTGTATACTCAAGAGAAATGCTGTGCCTTCTGTGAATTTAGATTGCGTCTTGGCCTTTCTAGCTGCACAAACCCATGAAATCCATCCAGGAACCCATGAAATTTATCTTGACTTCAGGTGTACAGTAAGAATATGTAAATTGGTTATAAGGTAATCCTGCTTTAGGTTTGAAATTGCATTAGGACTTGTCTACATAAAGGCAATCAGAAAGTTAACCCAAATTGACTAAAGTTGTGAATTCAGAGCACCATAATTAAAGTAGATTAGTGGATTCACATCCTGAATAAATTAAATTAAACCAAATGCAAGCCTTTTTAATTCTGAATGAGAGTGTCCAGGCAGGAGTTTAATATAGTTTAACTAATCCATTTTAAAAGTTAATTCTGATTAAATCTTGAGGGGTGTCCATGAAACCAAGACATGCAAAGGTGTATGTCTGTATGTGTGGGTGAATGCATACAGAATCTTAAAGAAATACAATAAAATTAACAAAATAAAACTTTGTTCATTTACATTTTCCAATTCACAGAGTATACTGATTAAATGTTCAAAATCATAGAAGTGGTCAAGAGAAGAGTTCCATGTTTCCAGAGATACTAGGTCTCCAAGAATAATGAACTTCTGAGGTCAAAGTGTATGTAGGAAAACATTATTCACTTTTATGTGTGGATCAATCTCATGAAGCTTCCTGCTCCCTTTAATAGGTATGTTAGTCTACAGAGGCAACATGACTAATGGTCTATGCAGAAAACCTTAAATGAGGTAGCACTGTACACAATAAATAAATAAATACTTAAATACAATAAAACTTGAACAATATGTCCTACACATACTATTCCTTACATAAGGTATAATCTGTCCTCAGTGCTGCAGCTACGTCTTCAAATGGAGAAAATGAGCTGGGGAAAATCAGAGGGAATAAAGAGTTGAGGTATAAGGACAAAATAGATGCAAGAATCTCTATAGCCTCCTGTTTATTTTTAATTTCCTGTTTAATTTGCAATAAATATTCCCTTTCCAGTTTTTACTGCTGAGAAATTTCCTTCATTGTGCAAATGGCAAGTCACATTTTCAGCACAATTGGAAGTAAGAATCTCTATAGCCTCCTGTTTATTTTTAATTTCCTGTTTAATTTGCAATAAATATTCCCTTTCCAGTTTTTACTGCTGAGAAATTTCCTTCATTGTGCAAATGGCAAGTCACATTTTCAGCACAAGTGGAAGTGTACTACACTTGTATTTCCTCGCTATAAATGGTCCTTCATACTTATGTAGTGACTTACACAAAATTTGTTATTGCAGTTTCTACTTTCTGAATAATATTAATTATTATTCATGATAATAATTTCCTATTTGTGCAGAACATTTTTTCAGCTGAAAAAATTATCTGAGGAAGCAAACTTTGTATGCTGCATAGTTAAATTGGTCATAGCATGAGTTTAGAGTGAAATGAATGATTTATTATTTTATAATATTTTCTACTAATTCAAATTCATTGTTCTTCTCTGATGCAACAACTTGGAGCAATGAAATAATGCAAACAATAAATTTATTCTGAATGATTGCAAATTTGAGCCAAAAAATTGGGGACATTTCATGTAAAAAGGGAATATTGTCATATGCAAATTGATAAACTACCAAAAACAGAGTGCGTGAAAGAAGGGACATTTCAATTCCTGGTCAGAATGTAAATATGCTGTACAACTGGATGACCTAATCATTAAAAATAACAGTAATGTGTAATGTGGCAAATTTAACACTCAATAGTATGAACAATGGGAAAGGTCAGATATCTAATTACTGAGCTTGTCTTTGCCTAGAAGGATTTGTAGGAATAGTATTGATAAAGTCCGTTTTCATATTGATTTTTTGACTGGTCCCAGTTTTTCTTTCTGTGTTTGCTAAGTTCCTCATTGTGTGTTAGATCATACCTAGATTTCTTAAGAAAACTGTGATCTCACAGTTTGGGGCTAAAATGTCAGTTAGATAAAAGTGAAAAATGTATTAATACTTCCCTTTTTAGCAGAAGCTGATAGCATACAAGTCAATTTCTAGCTTTTAGTCTGTGCAGTACATTTGCTTTAGAATTCTATTATATAAACTGGATAAGAGAAATGTTCAGCTAAACTGAAATTCTGACGTTTCACCTGGTAATTCTCATTACTGAAATTTTAGCCATCTTGGCCTATTAATAAAGCCATATTTCTATAATATTTTTTTGAAATCTGGTTCTCTAAGGTTATGTTTCAACTGTGTATGTTGGAACAGTTCCCAGCTTCTCTCTCTTAAAACAATGTTTATGTTGCATCCTGTCCCCATGCAGACAAGACTGGATGGCATGCAATCTTTTCTCTTTGCTGTGCTTTCTGTGAAAAGGACACAGAGATTTGTGGGGCCAAAGTGGTCCACAGCTCGTGGGAGAGTTCAAAATTATGGGACAACAGACCTGCACTTGCTGTACAGATTCAATAAACTCTTCCCGCCTTCAGAAGGTGACTTTTGGGAGTGTTTGGTCTGACTGTTTCCAGAGCACTGTGAGACTGGGATCTGTGTTTAGGAACTGGTTAGGCTAATTAGGCTTTTTCTTGTACAAGGTCTGGAGAGTGCTATTTCAGGGAGAAAGTCGTAACAGCTTGTATGCTAAATTTTCAGTCAATAGGAAATGTCAAATACAGAGGTATGTCTTAATGCGTTTTGGTCTTTGAGGGTCTTCCGTATAGAACTTGTGAGTGTAGAGGTACCCTGTGCTGTTGGGTAACTGTCTCTATTTAGGCACCTAAGTTACTTCTTTTTAAAATGGAACGGAGATTACATGTCCCTTCTAAACCACAGTGAGAATTTAGTACCGTTTTCCTCTAGTCCTCTGTCCCTCTGCTATCATCTGAAAGCTTCCTGGTGCCTCACACTAAGCCACCCTGTGGGGGATGGTGGACTCTGCTCTCTGCAGTACAAGAGTTGAAGCCCATACCTGCCCTCTCTGCTCTGAGGTGGGAGTGCTCAGTCACTCATGATGGGTGATTTTTTTTTTAAAGGCAAGAATGCAAAGTATTGTGTGCCAAAGAGAAGAGGCACAAAGAAACATGTGACATCCTAGGCCAAGTTTTAGAGTTATCACATTAGAAGTGAGTTTTGGAGACTGCAAATGGATTTTATCCAACAGGTTTAATACGCACAATCCAGGCTTAAAATAAATGTGTACACTGAATGCTTTTGCTAAGTATGTGTTGAACTTTTTGATAAATGCTTCCTTTTAAGTAAAAACAAATAATTTTAAAATATCTGCAATAGACTTCAGAGTCATTTAATCTGATGTAATCTCATATAAAATCTGGTTTTGTGTACAGTGTGCTATCTAATTAAAGAACGGTTAAAACAAGGACAGCAGCTATTTATTTTTTGATGCTTTAAGCATATTAGGAAAGGTTAAGCACTTAAAATTACATTGTTCAGTATGACACAGAAGAATTAGTTTTCTCCTTTGCCCTATTTCCATTTTCACAAGCAGAATGAAATGAAAGTTCAAATAAGAGATTATGTCAAATAGGCTAAAATTATATCAAACCTTGATGGCATATGAAGCCAGAAATTTTCCTAAATAGGAAAACTAAGAATTCCTTGGAGGTCACAGAGTACTAGGCTAAAATGAAGGCATTACAGCTAATGTCCTATGTGTTTTGGTCGGTGAGGGCAATGTAACAGCCCCTGTGAGAGAATTTGTCGATTTGGAGCAGTTTTGTGGTTGCTCTGTCTTACAAAACAAATTAGACTGCAGCTGCCCAAGGGATCTGGACAATACACAGGTAGTCACATTTTTCTCTTTCAGTTCTGACCAAAAAGTCTGCGGATGTATTCAGAGATCTGTCCAGTAGTAATTAGATTAGCATGGTAATTGGACTGTAATTCCATTTATTCATGCAAATGAAGACTAACCCATTTTTTCAACCATTTTTTGTTCTTTTAGCAAATAGAACAGCTTATTTGATATCACATTTAGTTGACTTTTTTTTTCCCCAGATGTCAGATTTTTCGATAGGTGAGAAAGTTCCTTGAGGCTTAAAGGTTATGTCATTGTATATGAACGTGGAAATTTTTTAAAAAGTGTAATCGTCTTATAAATCACTATTTTCTAATCTTTGCTGAAAGATATACTACGTCTCAATATGAAGGTAGCAGTATATACTTAAATGTATACAAGTTATCACTTTGGGATGCTGTATGGGGCAATATCCTTTTTCCTAGGAATTTCCTCATTTCAGTTACTACCTGCTCATCCTGCAGATGTATCTCACAGCACACAGCCAACATTAGCCTCATTTTTTTCTTCAATTCTATTTTCATTGTCTTTTACTTAATCTAAATCAGACATATTGCTTGCCCCATTTCCTTAGTTATTAGAATGTACTCAGCGTGACTTACAAAGTCCTGTACCTTTTGACTGAAAGGTGATCTGATAACTTTTAAAATAGAAGCAAATAACTTCCAGGAAACCTGATTTGCTGAGCTGAACTGGCAATACTTCAATTCCTTCACAATACGTATTTGTTAGTATCTAACTTTTATTTATTTGCCTCTATATAATTTATAAATATATGTATATAATATGTAAGAATGGATATTATTTAACATACAAAATGAGCTGTTAATGCATGAGCAACCATGCGCACATTACTTATTGGATATTTGAAAATTATTCCTTCTCCTTCTGTGAGGTAAGACTTGCAATAAGAGGCCTGATGCTGTACTGCACCAATGCTAGTCTTCCTTATGGATCCCAGTAAAAAAGGTACTCCATAAGGTATTGGATTAAACTACAATTTATTGGTGCTATTGTAAGAATGAGAAAGAGGATAGCAACTTATGTCCCTTCAGACGCTGGGAACCCTGAGCTGTGCAGCTTTGGGGCTGTACAGTCAGGGCATAGCACGCTGCACAAATCCTGTCCAGGAAGGGATTCAGAACACTGTGGTCTTTGGACTTTTTATAGTATTTTCTTAGATGTACACAAATCTGAGATAAAGACAAGGGTATGATGTTGGCGTCATCACCGGGTGCCAAGTGGGAGCATGTACAGGCATGTCCTTCACGATTAGTCAAATAAGTTTATCCTGTGTCCAACCCCTGCTCAGGTCAACTGCAATGTGTATCACTTAACTGCACAATGCATAATGGTCCTCCAGGTAGGACCACTATGTATGCCTCTCTTGTAAGTGTATTTTAGTCTTTTACCATTCCAGAAGAGACTCAACACTGATAGTTCTTGTTATATTTGTTGAAGGGTTTTTTTTTTTTCCCCTACAGTGTCATAAAATACTTAGTGCTGGGAACAAGAAATATATAATAAATTAAATAAGCAAGCCCAAATATGAGGGTTAATTTCCTTGAATATCATTTGGAATGGCTTGGGGGGGACTTTTTCCTTTTTGCATTTATGATCACATCAAGTGAGAAAAAGTAAAAAAATAGAAAGGATGATCACTTATTTAATTCTTAATCAGCAAGGTTAGATGTGCCTTTTACTCTATTATAATATTATATATTTAGCCTAACCCTGCAGTTCATTGGTTTCTGATCGACTTCCTCAATAAGCAAGCCCAAATATGAGGGTTAATTTCCTTGAATATCATTTGGAATGGCTTGGGGGGGACTTTTTCCTTTTTGCATTTATGATCACATCAAGTGAGAAAAAGTAAAAAAATAGAAAGGATGATCACTTATTTAATTCTTAATCAGCAAGGTTAGATGTGCCTTTTACTCTATTATAATATTATATATTTAGCCTAACCCTGCAGTTCATTGGTTTCTGATCTGACTTCCTCCTCAACATTATTAGTATCTAATTAGCTGCAATCTTCTATGAAGATAAACATTGGTTTTTATTTCCTCAGCTGACATGCATGTCTATACACATGCACGCATGCACGCACACGCACACACACATATATTTCAAATCCAGTTGAGTGAAAAAGACTTTCAAATTATGCATTGCCACCTTCAACACATGAAGGACAGAAAAGAAAACCCACCTGACAAAAAACTCTTGGATCTGTGAACATTTAAGGTGAAGGAAGACTGCAGGGAAGGTGCCTGTTGTTTTTTCACTAAAGTTTGTATTTTGGTATCAGCATAGGCTGTAAAATTCATATGCCTTCAAACTGCAAATACAGAATTCTTGCAGATGCAATACAAACAAATACTTCAAGTGGTAAAAATAGCAGAAATTACAGGAAGAACTGCAGGGTAGAATTTAGTTGACAAAGTCGAAGAGCTTCTTGTGTTGTGGAAGAACGTCATTTGTGCGAAGCATGTTCTGTGTGAAAAGAAAAAAAATGACTTCGCCACAACACCTTAACAGTTTGATTGCTAGCTGGGAGAACAGTGTTGATAAAGTTTGTGAGATATTTACTTCTAGCTCTGTTGAAACAGAGGTGGACTGTTGTCTGAGATCTGTGATATCTGTGGTATAAACAAAGCTATAGCCTTGCCCTTTTGAAAAGGTCAGGCTCAGCATTTCCTAAGACGCTGAGCAAACTTGCAGAGCAAGAAAGGGTGAAGGAAGTATTCAGAGGGAATGTGGGATGCACAACCAGAAACAGTATGTCAGCATGGCTGTGTGACCACATTAAAATAGGGCAAAGAGGCATAAACACAAAAATCTGATGATGAGTGCTTTTGGCACTCCAGGTCTCAAGCGGTAGAAGATGGATAACCTCTATTGTCCAAATTAGAAGAATGGAATTCTTTTCAGAATTAAAACTTGATAATCCCTCTATCTCAGTAGTAGAGGTCACCTAGCAAAGGGGATAACCACACCACCCCCCACCCACAGTTTTCTGGTTGTAGGAAATTCTTGAAATACAAATAGGATGTGTCACTTTGCTATTTGTCAGGGATTTTTGTAATTTTTTTAAGTGCAGCAATGACTAGACTCAAACCAGGTTAAGGTTTTCCCAGCACACACACACTCCCATGTAAATCACTGCTGATCACTCCCATTTCATGCATCTTGGACATACTTTAACAGGTACTAAATGAGTGGGAACTGTGAGATTTAGCAGTCATTTAATTGCTATTTCTGTGAGCAGCAAATGAGCCAGCAACAAAGGAAATACCTCTTCTACATGCCTTAAAAGTTAAATGCACTTTTATGTACTTTACCAAGCAGGGAGAAATTTAAGTCCAGGCTTATGGCTTTGTTGAACTGAGGTGAATACATATGCGTATGTATATGTTTTATCACCAGTGAAAACTTTTAATCTCTCTTGAAATCTAACCATATTCCTTTCAGTTCTAGTTAGAACTACTGAAAACAAAGCAGCTGTGCAATTACAGTATATTTTTTTCCTCAGTGTAAAGAACTGATTATAAAGTGTGAATTTCTACTGTGCATTTTGCTTTTTGCCTAATTTAATTACTGCTGAATCCGGTTCTCTGTTTAATTTGATCAAATTCGAGGGAACCAAATGATTTGTATTAATAATAATGTAACTTCCACATTTTAACACTGATCAATCTTTGCTAATTAGAGTAGGTACTAGGATAATTCAATCACTGATTATAGAAAGGCACTGGGGGAGCTGGTGCGCTGAGTAAGAGAGGAATGCTCAAGAAGGGTCAGAAGGTGACCAGGTGACAGATTTGATTCTCAGATGTTGTTGCTGGCGCTACACCACTGTGGCTATCTCGTGCTCTACAAGCTGCGGCACCATATGCACTCTGCTAGCCAAAGGGCGGGAATGATCAAGAGCTTATTTTAATCAAAGTGATTGAAAAATAAAAGAAGGGTGAGATCTGAGCTTAGAGAATCTGCTTTACGCCATCTCACTGTCTGCTGAGGACACTGATTGCCCAAAGCCATGCTCTGATGGGTCAGCTGGGCCTTTTCGGTGGTGCCACACTCCCAAAACAACTGTCAGCAGCGTCTAGCTACAAGATTTCTATATTAAACTATACAGTTTTACCTTTTTTCCCCCACTGGGAAGAAAAGAGAACGAGGATGCTGGGACTACTTCACTCTACCGTGACCTCTAGAACCACAAGCCTTTATAATAAAAATGTCTTTCTAAAAGCTTGTACCTATTGCTACAATAGAAAAACCCAATGAAAACACGTACAATTCAGGGTCTTTTTGAAATGTTTTTAAGCGTATTAGAGATACGAAAAATTAACAGTTTTAACCATATGCATTATAAAATGCCAAATTTAAAATATGTTGGACAAGTCAAAATATTTCATTGTGTCTTGATTCAGTATTAAACTAAGCCCAGCATTTTTCTCTTAACAGTGTTTTTTTATTTTTTCCTTTTACTCATTCTCTTGCAATTCAACCTTTTTTTTTTTTTCTTCTGTTTTGGAAATGTCTTGGTAAGATTTTAAACAACTTTTTATTTCTCAGTAATTTTTTAAAAGTATAGGTGTCAGCAGTAGTCTTTCCCTATAAATTGTTTTGAAATTTTTTCAGAAAGACATTCATTACAAAATCTTAAACTGCTATGTTTCTTGAGCTTTAGGTCCAGGCCTACAGATCACCCTGGGACTTACTTCGTGACCATCCCACATCTCTTATGACTATTAATAATCACAAAGGCAAAGACTATTGCCTGTCAGAGTAGAAAAAATAATGCAGCCAAAGATACATTAGAGCAAAGAAGAAGTTAAAGCACAACAAAACAAAAACCCTTTTGATAAACTTGACTCATAGAGGAAGAAGACAAAATGTCAAATGGAAAAGAAATTACAATATTAAAACTCTCACACGCTGAAATTCCCTTCAATGCAAACTGTGTTATTCACTGCGTAATTTCATCATTATTTCAATACTGCATTCAAAATGAAATACAAGTAACATGATATTAATTTGCTTTTCCGGATGGCTTGTTTTTTTCTGTCAGGTACCCTAGATTTAGTAATTCACTATTCTGCTGTGACAGACTCAGATCTGATGACTTTGAGGTAATAATACAACATTGTTCATTTTTCCCATGGTGGGTTTGGAATGAGGTATTAAGGAAAATATAAAAGAAAAAATCCAGTTAGTCTCTGTAAGAAATAACTTTATGTTTGTATGTTATGATTTTGTTATTCTGTGTTTTATAAAAGCATCTACGGCTTGGAATGAAGACTTTAAAAGTAAATACAAGTAAATACAAGTGAGTGCAGGCCTTTCATGTCTGCTAAATCACTGCTATTTTTAATGTACATTATTTTCTCCTGAGCTGTATTTTATGCCACAATCTTCTCAAACAGTAGGTTGCTTAAGGAACAAGCTGAGAGTAAAAATTGGTGCAAATCTGTACCAAGAAGAAAAAAGCTGATAAGAAACTAGGTGTTTTGGAGTTCAAAAGTGGTCTCTAGGGCTTTGGTTGGATTTTGAAAAATAGCTCAGCTGCACAAAGGAGATTTTGGAAAACTAACAGTGAAAATATTAGGCTTTCAGTATGAACTCTATAAAAAAAATTATTGCATTAGTGGGAGTTCATGTGCTGAAAATAAGCTCGAAACCTCTGTTTAGAGCAGAATTCTCATGAATAGTGAAACCACTCATTTCTTTTGGTCCTTTTAAATAAAATCTTTTGAAATACTTCTCAGAAAGTACCTCTTCCTGAGACTGAACTTGTTTAGGTCATATGTAAAATGCATCTGCAAGGAAAAAAGAGAGAAGAGAGAAAACAAACAAAAAATCTAGTGGTGTGAACTTTCTCCTAAAGTTGGTTTGTTTGTTTGTTTTTTTTCCCCTTGTAATAGTTTCAAATGCCAATTAATATAAAGCTACTGGAAATTTCCAGGCAGGTGGCAGTCCAAGAGACTAGTATCTCCTCTCTATTCCCAAAACACGTTAATCTGTAACAGTCAAGGAGAGAGCTTACCCTGCTGATGCTCCTTACATGGTCCAAAGAGAGTTTCCCCTTGGGATGATTAAAAATTATCTCTTTTGCATCCGTTCTCAGCCTCACTGTAGAGCCTACAAACATGGACCTTGCCACCTGACCGATGGCCTCACTAGCCCAGTGTCCTCACCATCCCCTATTACCTCATGAGAGTGCGAATCACATCTTCCCAGTATAGCCTTTTTCGTAGCCCATCAGGAGACCACTTCTTTTAGGGAAATACTCCTTCTTGACAGTTACCGGTTTTCAAAAAAAAGATTACTGTTCTTTTTAAAAAAAACATTTCCTCTTTGTTTTTATTACTGTAATTCTAGACATTTCTGTTATTTCTGTGGTATGTGCCAGTGCCAGTGTTGCACTATTCCTATCATCCTGCCACTAATCTTGCTATTCCTACTTGTCTCCTAACCTAACATTGCAGAGCAGAATCTCCTCTTCCTAAAAGCTCTTCCCTGCCCTTGCTACACTTATGTAAACAACTGATGCAAAATCTACCATTCATTTGTACAGTTGATGCATTCATTCCTTGAGTCTTCTCTTTATTTCCTGTTGAAATTAGCGGCTTTACATTTATTTTATATTGCTTTATATTTCTGTTTTCCATTTATGTAAAACTAAAATGTGGTATTTAAGTAGAACATAGATATAGAGCCTGGAAGTAGACCATTTTGTAATGTCAGTACTGGAGTCAGGTCTAGGAATTTGCTGTGAAAAGTTGCGTGTTTCCTCTTCGAACCATGCATTCTTCTTTCAATATTCTGAGTATTGTCCTGCCATTTGTCTTCCTCATTAATTTGGAAACCATTACCATATGATAGAATTTCATTCTAGCAGGGAAAACATTGTTACAAACAGGCCAAGGAAAAGAAAAGAACACTGGGTGAGAGGGATGAGTAGGAATTTTTCAAGTATATTTTTCATTGGAAAAGAGATACCATTCATTCAAAAAGCCATTTTTTATTTAACTTGCAACTCAAGTGTCTTCCTCATTAATTTGGAAACCATTACCATATGATAGAATTTCATTCTAGCAGGGAAAACATTGTTACAAACAGGCCAAGGAAAAGAAAAGAACACTGGGTGAGAGGGATGGGTAGGAATTTTTCAAGTATATTTTTCATTGGAAAAGAGATACCATTCATTCAAAAAGCCATTTTTTATTTAACTTGCAACTCAAGCCACCATTTTTAAGTCTTAAAGTCTTGAAAATGAGAACTTTTCTTTTTCAAAATGAAAGGTTAATTTTATTCCAGATCACATTTAACTTGGTAGTATAATTACTGCATGGTTAAAAAAAGAAGTAAAATAGATAAATATCTATGTGAAACATTTCTGAATTTTGGTAACAGAAAATTATAAATTATCAAATTCTGTTTGTTTGTTTGTTTTTTGTTAGCATTTGAGATAGCTGATCTCAAACTCTTCTAGGATAGGCAACTTTCCCAGCCTTTGTGGTTAGGGCATTATGAATGTCAGCTAAGAGGGACAAAAGAAAAGCTAAGAAGATAAAATAATAGGTCAGGTTTTGATGAGCAATCTCTGTGATCATAACGTTATCAAATAAGTAACGTCATGAAATATTTGTTCTCTGTGTAAAAGGTCTATGAAGCTTGCTTAGAGTTTACAGACAAATATTTGAAAAATTACATTTGTAAGAAAACTTTGGATTAAACTCTGTATCTTAAGATTTTTTTTTTATGTTAGTATAAGAAAAATATTGTATTTAAGTAAGTTTGTCACCATGAATCATGTTAAAATAGGGTTCATGTGTTCTGAGAATGGTGTTCCTGGCATATCGTGCCCTGGCAAGCTAAAAAATTTTAAGGTTTTACCTCATCAAGCAGCCTTTGACCTCTCATTGAATGCTCACAATACATTTGTTAGAAAAAAAATATTTGCCAGGAAAAAAACGTAAGACACATAAAGTCAACTCACATTTGAGCAAAATACATTCTCTATCCTGTATATTTGCTGTTGGCATGTTCTACTTCTGCTTTGCCTACCGAGTCTGAAATACCTGTTGACCCTCCTGATAGACTGCAAAGAGGTAGTCTCAGGGTGGTGACTCCACTTCAGTGTTTCTTTGACAAGGTCATAAAAGGGTTCAAAAGTGCTTGCAAGTATTTGGAAAAGCTTATTTTATTTTTTCTAAGAAGAAAAATATAGAACTTTTATCTATATCTATAAATAAAAAATATATGAATCCCTAAAGTAAGCCAGTTCAAAACATGGTTTGTTTTTTTTTTCTCCTTTAATCATTTGACAGTGACATTCTATAAATTTGATCCATTAGGGGGTTACAAAAAGATGGCAAGTTAAAAAGCGGAATCACATGTTCAGAAAGCTTGAGCTGAACTGTTCAAAATCATACCAAAAAAGGAAAATACTAATGTTCAACAATCTCCTAGAAACAGAAGTGCATAATTATTATACCTGATAAATTAGTTCCCTTCTCTGCTCCCTATTAATTCCCTTCTAGCTACTATTCTGCAGGGTGGCTGGTTCTTCACCCAGTTCTACAGGTGTTGCCAGTATCTGGAATCATCCCCATCCCTATACATACGATAAGATCGCTTTTTACCTCCAGGACAAAAATGGCTCCTGCTTCCTACCATCATGTTAGCATGGAACTGGGAGCCTTGTTTGCCCTTTTCCTGGGTGATGGGTATTTTGAGCTACTGTTAATTTTTTTCCCCCACTTATTGTCATTCTGCAAATCACAATTGCAGAATTGCAGATTTTCTCAGAACTATCTAAGGACTCTGTTTAGTGGTTTACTTGGTTACAAGGGAGGGTATTATAACCATTTAATGTTGATCCTGTAATCAAGTGCTCTGCAGCACCCTCCAAAAATAGATATCTCTTACCATATGAAGAAATTGTAATACTAACTTCATGATGTTCCTCTTTAATCACTTCTACAGCACATTGTGGATTAAAATCCTGATAAAAACCTGTCATTTTGATCATTACTTTCAAAATACCGTGGACAGAATAAAAATTGCTCAGTCATGCCTTGCACACTTAGAGGGCAAGAAGTTATTAAATTTAAACTTCCAAAAACCAGAAAATGAAATATTAAGGCAAGCACAGATTTATTCTGTAAGACTTTATATCCGGACTGACATCTTTCCCCACCATTAGTATTGCTCAATTACTTATGCTCTTTCTTACGCGCTGTGGGAATATCTTCATGGCCACACATCATCACTATTCTCTTCTTCCCTGGGCACTATTTGTACCTCAGTTAGGCAACACAAATGTAGATCTCCAAGAATACAAAGTTAGGGAAAACACTGGTCCCTCCCCTATGTCCTCTGGAACTGGTACTCAGAACAAGAAGAGGTTCAAAGGCTGCCACATGATGACAGGTTCTTCATCTTTTGCAGCCTTCATATCAAGAAGATAAGCTTTCAGAAAGTTTAACACATACAAGCAGTAATAATTCAACAGCCTCAGCTAAAGGATAGCACGAACTAGTCCTGCTTTCCAGCTAGAAAAACTTATGAAGCGATGTGAAAAATATACAAGGAAATATGAAGAAAAGGCAGTTGTCTTTAAACTGATAGTAACATGTATTATAGATATGTTACTCTGAGGTGAAACCATACTGAATGATGGGCTCGCTAGAGACAGAATAGAAGAGCTTTTGCTGCAGTTCATTCAAACATCTATTAAGGAAGTGTATGTGGCCTATTTTGGTGCTGGCTACTGTAAATATAAGGGTCTTACCATGAAGCTTGACATTATCCAGGATTTAGTGAACACTGAATAGAATATATATATGTGTGTGTATATATATAAATAAAAGACTTAAACTCAGCAGCAACTCTCAGTATAGCAGTGGCAAAGTATTAACATTTAAGTTTGAGTGGTTTATATGGAGGTTGTGTAGGCCAAATGCAGTCAGGAATAAGCCTGAATTTTAGGACTTTGTCCTAAAAAGCTCATGCATTCTGCACTGGACTTATTCAGCAGTATATGTCAGATGAGTGTTCAGATTTAGGAAAGTTGTGGCCTTGCCCATAGAGTACTACTGAAGAGATATTAGGCAAATTAAACTGAGAAATTTCAGCTTGCTTTGCTATAACTTTTCATTTCAGAAATAGATTGTACATAAGGAATCGGTGGATAATCTTAACTTCATGACAGCTTTTCTGCAGTTGAGTTAGAGCGTAATAAAAATATTGTTATTATATTGCTATTATTATAACAACATTATACACTGTTTTAAAAGGAGGTAAAGTGAAATTTGGTCATTACTGATATGTTTCAATCTCTGCTACTCTTATATTAAATCTTTGAAAATCTTCACCAAATGTAAATGGTTTAGGAACACATATAGTGTGGAAAGCAAAATATTTGAAAGGATTAGTTCATTGCCAGTGCATGCTAAACTTTAAAATAATTACTCAACATCTTTTTTGGACTGCAGGCCAAATATAGGTACTGACATTTCTCCAGCATTAAATTATGTTTGCTTGTCCTCAGTATATATGAGCTGCCACAGAACTTCGTTGCTTATTTGCCAATTTTGGCAACAGGGCTGCAGTCATCTTTATCCAAGAGCATCTTGAGGTAGAAAATTTCTCATTTATCAAAATACCTTTTCTCTCAGTTGCACTCTATCTGACAGCTTGCAGCTGTAAACTTATATTTGAAATCCTTTCTACAGTTCTGTGGACTTTCCCTCTCTTTCTGTCTTTCTTATGAGTAACATACAAAAACTATTTTGGTGTAGACTGTTTTCTGCTTGTCACAACACAAATTAGAGTGAGGTCTTTTAGAATGATACTGATTTTTATAAACACAGCTTACAAAATTCTCCTTCATCTTTGTGACTAAAATCGGGGATACTGGCACTTCTTCAGCACTATTCTTAGCAAATCTTAAAAAAATTCCCGGCTGTTACACAGAGCACTATAATTTCATACAATAAAACCCACCAATACTCCAACTATAAGTGAACTAAGGTGGAAGAAGAGACCAAGGATCTTTCATCTCAGGGATCTAAAATTAAAATTGCCAGTTGGCGATAATCACTTTTACAGGGCCTTATATGTGTGTGTGTGTGTGTGTGTGTGTGTATAAAAATTTTTCCACAAAGTTATCTGGAGACAAGAAGAAAGGAAACAGTGTGGATACCATGCTTTTAAAGAGCAGGATATAGGTTACTACCTATAGTCTTAGTATTGTGTTCTCTTTTTCAAATGAACTGTTTGCCAAACAGCTCTCCATCTTTCTAGGGTCATAGTCTTTGCTCCTGCACTAATAGATTTTGAATTTCTTCTGTAATACATTTGCAGGTTTTCTCTTTCCTATTTTGTTTTGTTGAACAGCACACTGGAACAGTCTTTTATCCCAGCTAAGAAATGACAAGCTATTTTTCTGTCACAAGAGCATCTCTAGATCCAGTCAGGAAGAGGTAGTACAGGCATAGAGAGTTGTTTTAGGATGGTTGGGAAAAAAAATATGGTTATAAAGAGAAATCCTTAAAAGTAAAGTATTTCTTGAAAATCTTTATTTCTTTAATATCTTCATCATAATGTAATCTTTAATTGCATGATCCTGTACTTTCCCCATCCATGAAAGTGAAAAATACAACTTCGTAAAATCTCAATGGGTTTAGTACAGGCATAGAGAGTTGTTTTAGGATGGTTGGGAAAAAAAATATGGTTATAAAGAGAAATCCTTAAAAGTAAAGTATTTCTTGAAAATCTTTATTTCTTTAATATCTTCATCATAATGTAATCTTTAATTGCATGATCCTGTACTTTCCCCATCCATGAAAGTGAAAAATACAACTTCGTAAAATCTCAATGGGTTTGCACGAAACCATGAAAGAATGATTCTTAGATGTTTGGTCCAAACCTTACGGAATGAAAAAGTCTGCTGTCAGCTAAGGTATTCCTCAAACAGTTGTGGGGTTTTTTTTTAAGAGTGGAAATGTCTAGGCAAATGACATTTACATTGCTATAATTCCACCTACTTCATAGGAAATACAAGGTTTATGAGTAGAAATGCATAGAAATTCTGACATCAAAGAGAATCCTAGGTATTCATTATCCCATAAGCTTTACAGAAAGGTTTGCATGGTATAAAACTTTATTGGTCAATGTGTTTGCCCATTTAAGAAAGTCCTTCAAAACTTTCTGCAGTTGACTGTTTTCCTCTATCTGTAGACATTTATCTTGTTTGAAATTAGGCATACATACATTGCATTTGAGTCACCTCGGTGAATGACAAGCTCTCACTTTTACACTCCCTGTGGCTGGTATCCTTACCTGGGCTCAAATGCTGGTGCAAATACTTCTTACAATTTTTGCTGGTGAGGAGAGACACATTCAGTGCAGTGAAGTACTGTTTTTATTTGATAACACAGGAGGTTCTGGGAGTTTCTTTAAAATGTGAAATACACTGCCTTAGAGAAAATTTGGTACAAAGTAAGATAAACCAACCATCTGAAGAGAATGAGACATAAGCAAAAGTGGAGACGTGCATTGCAATAGATATATATTTTAATTTAATAATTTTGTTGTCAATGCAAGTGATGGAAATAACTTTCTTTGCTTTTATTTAAAAGAGGGACATTTACTTCTGATAAGCTTCATTTCATTCTGTTAAATATCAAATTATCTGATTATTTGTGATGCTAAAACAGAAAAAACTGGTCAAGAGAATTTAATCCTTTACAAAATGTTACTCCTACCATAACCCTCACAAAGTTAATAAAATGTTGCATCATCTGATGTGTATTACCTTTAAATTGAGAACTTGTTAGGGTTATTCTTGCATTCCCAAGAACTTCTGGCTAGTGTGCAAGCTCTGCACCTTATGACCATACATGATGGTGTGAACTGAAGGAGTCCTATGGAGGACTTGCTCATCCTTCATCTTCTAGAAGGTATGGGAATCTCATTGCTATTTGCCCTATTGGAGTTCAGTTTCTCTCCTATGTTTTAACTTTTTCTTGATGGTTATATTTATTTTCTTTGCTATCTTTGAAGGAATTGAGTCTACCTCTCTTCTCTAACTCATGGAAAAGACCCAACACCTCGTGTTTTTTTCTTTCCTTTTTTTATTTTTTTTTTTGTTTATAAGTGAGAAACAATAGGTTCTCTGTAGGTGTACAGGATTCACTCCCAGTGACCTGTGTGGTGCTTTTTGTATTCACACCAACAAAGGAGCAGGGCATGTTTTTTGCATCTTTTAACCCATGAAAACATTGACATTTCTCACAAGAACAAGCCATTGCAGATGGTGGAACGGAAAGAAGCAATAGGAGCAACTCCTGGCACAGGAGTTTCCAAGTGCTCTTTTGATCATCTGCTCTCACCTCCCTCCTACGTATCTAGCTCTGTCCCACTGGCCTACGTCACTTGATCTGTCTCTCTTTTATTTATTTCCATCTCCTCTCCCAACTTTTCCATCACTGTGGCAGAAAATGTATGCCCTGTAAGGAACTCCTCCATTCCAACTTTTGTATATATCTCAGCAAATCTTGTTATTCCCAGGCTTCATGATGTGATCTGCCTGGTTTGGGCCCACAGCCTCCTTCACTCTCCAGACCCCTTATATACTCCAAACAGGCACACACAGAGCCTACAAATCCTCTGCTAACCCCTGGTTTTGCATCTTCTGTTTGATTTTGCAGGAACTGTGTTTTCATTATTCTGTTGTCTTTCCTTTTCTCTCTGAGTTAATTAAAGTTAATTTATTAATTGGTACTCTGCTATAGCAACTACCCAGCTGGAAAAGTATCAATGTGCAGAGTGATCGTATGTGTAGAGCATGTCTAATTTGTTATCTTATGTCAAAGGGCCAGAACTCCTTTTAAATTAGCTTTAGCAAGGTGTATTTTCCAGAAGAAACAGTTAAGAAAGACTACAACATAACTAGTCACAGGTTTTACCCAGCTTTCTGCAGGGGACGCATTTGAACTTCGGTGTACGGATGTAGCTCTGGCTCTATTGAAACAATTTCAGGAATCCGTCGTCTTCTGTTAAAATGGTTTCTCTGGATTCTTGCACTTGGCATTGTCACCACTACACCTTGCAGACTCTTTGGTGCATAAGCAATCTGCACATTCAGGGGAAAAAAAAAATCCCTTAATAACATTTGGGCTGTCGTTTTTCCTCTGAGGCAACAGGAGCTGGGTAGTTCCAGAAGTCAATGGTGGCAATTGAAATTATGTGTTTAGAGCTCTACTTTAAGTCCTATTTACATGCTACAACCAAACCAAATCCTCTTTATTATGGATTTTGTAAAAAACTGGCTTTTTTTCAGTTATGGGGGTTTGAAAGTATATGGAGAATCTGCTGCTCCAATGACTTTTATTATGGAACATACACATTAGCAGTCATCCTTATGTACTGTGTAAGGAAATGTTAAGTCAATCCAAATAAATTTTAAAAAATGCTGAACTTATCAAAAGCGTTGACTTGATTTGAAATATTTCTTTTTCATTTCATTTTGTGATCAGTTCCAAAATTGTTCATTCTTCTCCTGATTCAAAAATTTGAAAATACAAATTCCAAATGAAATTTTGCCTGGGACAAAATACAATTTTCTTGTTACTTCTTTTAAGATCTATTTGAGCAATCGAGTAAAAAAAAAATCACAAAATATTTTCTGGTTATTGAGGTTTCTGTAGAAAGGAGGATTTGCTGTTTTTCAGAATATGGTAGGAGTATATACTAGTTGCAACCTCTGTAAAATTATTCCTGTATCTGCCAGAGGCAGCACCTGAGTTTGACAGTTTTCTCTGAATTTGCACACTAATGCATTTGGTTACTGTAGAATAGTTAGAGTTTGTCCCCAGGGTGGGCTAGAAAATTAATTTCTGAAGGCTTGTTTTCCTTGTTTTCCCAGAAAATGTGGTGCAGTATATGGTATGTCTCTTGGTATGTCTCTGTAACTTAGAGCAAGCAG
>NW_008795695.1:20410845-20495250 GCF_000699145.1 Aptenodytes forsteri | reverse complement strand
AAAATGAAATGATGAAAATTGGGGAAAATTGTCAACTTACGAATTATTTATTTTAATAAGCTATAGATTCACTTACAGTTCCTTTCTAAAACCATAGATTTGTGCTTAAATATGCTTCATGTGTATTTAAATGTGTAGCATCATACCTCAACTTATCCAATGACAACATCATATCTATTGTATTAGGTAGGTTGAGTCATGAAAAAATTAGTTCTGTAATAAACACAGAAATTTCACTTCACCTTATGCTAATGTAATTATTTTGTGGCTGAAATTGTTTATTAACTCATTTTTTCCTCATTTTATTTTAGGATTGTATCTAAAGCTTAAATAAAATACTCAGATTCAAAAGCATGAGTTCACATTTAAGCAAGTAATGATTAGTATTTTTTTCAGATAAGCTGATCAGCAAAGGAATTTGACCTCATTCTTTTGAGCAGTGAACGTTAATATTTAGGGGTTTATATTTTTCAAGGCCAGTTTCTTGTTAGGAGTACTTGGGAATTTGTAAAAAGTTACAAGGAAATGCAATTTTTCCAGCACAAAGAACTAAAGGCCAGACCTCAATGTTAACATAAATAAAGCTTCTGACATCTGAGCAAATGATAAGATAGATTTGCATACAGATTAAGCTTAAAATGAATGCAGTTTGTTTATTTAAAGAAAAGTGAAATCAATTAAAATACAATATAAAAGGGCATCACTGAAAAAAAATCAATATTCCTCCCTATTTAACCAATCTAATGTGAAAATCACCATTTAGACGAAAAGGCATAATACTTTGGTAGGAAAAAAATCACTTTCACTTATGACCACCACCACGACCAAAACCAGGTAGATCATATAATTAAAATAAATTATGTTTCCTTAAAGAATAATTAAAACATTTCTAAATCTGGATAGAAATGCTTAAACATTTGCTTAAGCAATGTCTTCCAGGTTTTTTTTTTTTTTTTTTTTTGGGTTTTTTCATGTTATATTTGGAAGTACATAATTACATTTTTATTTATTAAGCCCATATAATTTCATTGAGCTGTATCTTCACTGCAGACAGCAGAAATCTATGTTCCCTGAGACAACTTTATTTATTATTTGTTAACGGTTCATGGAACAATAAACACAAAAGGCACTTTAATAATTTGCATTATTGTTGTGAAATGTTTTGCTAGGTTTCGTAGAGAACAGTAGCATATGGAATAATAAATTAAGATAGGATATTTGTTAGAAATAAGAGTCTCAAGATTAATTGATTTGGGAAGATAACTCTTAGTTGAAAGGTACAGATAATAATTTTACCAGACATTGTTGACTTCATTGTCTGAAATGAATTTATCATTGTCTATGTACTTGAATATCAGAGAAAGATACACACACATATCTCAATGATGAGTGTGTGAAGAGTGTGCACCCTGCGTGCAACTGGTTGGTATTTCTTTTTTTTTTACCTCACCATCAGTGCTTCTCATTAGTTGAAAGAATGGAAAGTAATTAATCTGCAGTATAGTCCAGTGGTGTCAACCACAGCAAACAATTCAAGGTAGGGACCAAAAAGAAAAAAAAAAAAAGACATATTCAAATCTGGACTTGTTTACTACCAGGTTTTACTGTGTTTGATATTTTATTTCTGCCTCAATATAACATTTAACATAAGAAGCCATTTTTGTGATGTCTTTCATGTGGTATGGAAGGTATGGGTAGGATTCATTTGGCCAAATTTAATCATCTAGAAATAAGATGTAGCCACCTGATGCTCGCTGTGTAGTCCATGGAAAAGAAGGCACCTCTAGAAGAAGGCTCATGTCACCCGCAGACAGAAAGGTCAGCAGAGCCGCTGACTGGTTTTCTCCACCTCCTTAATTGCAAAAGAAAGCTCAGACCTGGATGGCTTACTTGAAGGGGAGATGAACCTCACTCAATGCTTCTGTGTGCTTTGGAAGTAGGATGTAACATTTCATTTTTTGTGATATTCTGTCCTGTGGGATGGACCCATGTAAATTTGTGTCATATCAAACTCATAACAGGGATGCAAAGTAGTTGCAATATTATGTTCTGTGGTAATACCTGTGTGGTGTGTCTCCAAATGCTACTACAGAACAAATCCTCCATTGCTGTTCATACGCTACAAGCACATGAAGCATGGGAGGAATTATTAACGAAAGAGCACTTTGCTGCATCTTCCACCTCTGAAAAGATGGAGCTTGATGTATTATCCATTGGACGAACCCACAGTGGTTGCATTTGCTGGTTAAGTTTCTGTGGGCAAAATGTTGACAAAAGAACAAAATCTGTGGTAAAACTGACACAATTAAATATAATAGTTCTTTGGAGCGATTGTGGACTGTTACATAATTCTGTGTAACTACAGGAATTTTGAAATAAATGTGGTCTTTAAGAGACCATCTCAAATCAATCACTTACAAAACCACCGGAGTTATAAAAGATGCCGGTAAGGGAGACCGGTATGGTGGAATATCTAGTATCAATTGGAGGGTCACTGAATAACTTCCTTCTAGAGCCTCATTATTTTCTATTTAATATGTTAATTTTTCAAGGGCATGATCTAAACTAGTGAGAAATATTTTATTAAGGTATATTACTTGTTTTGTAGTGAACATACATAGATGGTCAGGTCTTTTTTTCTGTAATTAAAATAAAATAGCTGTGAAGTCACAAAGTCTGTCAACTAACATTCTACTGTTTTGCACTATATTTAATGAGTTAATCTTGCATAAGGGCTATTAGGGAGCAATTCATTTGCCTTAATGTAAGCATTTAACATTATATTAGGCACTCCATAGTGCCTTTTCTGGTCTCCGATTGCCTGCCCAGAAGGTGAGGTACTCCTACTATAGTCCGTGTCTACCAGATACCTGAGCAAATCTAAACAGCATCAGACATGCCTAATCTGTGCGTAAGCAGCTGAATCCCACCCTTCAGATTCATCCTTGTGTCTTGTGATAACGAGATATACATGATGATTGTGTAACAAACTTTGTTGCTTTAGGAAAATCTATGGGCTACCTAGTGTAAGACAATAAAATGCAGCTAAATAATGGTCTTTGGTCACTTGTGTTTCAGGGAGACCTAAAATTATAAGGCCAAGATTTTTTTTTTTTCTTCCAAAAGTAACTAATAGTTTTGGTCACCTGTATTAAACAGTGAATGCAAGACAGAAGAAAGGCTAAATTTTACAGCAGTAGATTTTAAAAAATTAGATCTTTTAAAAAGGATTTTAGACTGAGTAATGAAAAAAATTAAGCCTTTAATTCAAACACTAGTTACCTTTAAGGCTAATTTGAAATATATATACATTCATTAAAATGAAAGTAAGTGGATAGCTGTATTTTTCAGCAGAACTGAAATCGGGTGAGCAAATAATTCCCATTAAATCTTAGTAATTAGGCACTTTGGAAAACAGCCCGGTATCCAACTGTGTTGTAGTCATCTAAGTATCTGCAAAAATATGACCTTCATATCTCAGGAATCTTCCCAACTTATTTTAAATCATCACAGAAAGCATCATACTAGATAAGTATGTAATGTATTTCTATTTTCTTTTTATTTTGAAGTGGTTTTTTTTTTTCCAAAAAGCTTTAAAAATGCGTATCAATTTTATGAGTTAGAAAGTCATGTGCACATAGACAGATAATCATCTGGTCTAGAGAGTACACGTCCTTAAAATCATACTGAATTTACTGGTGGAGGTGGGGCTGGAATCAAAGCACTAGGAAAATAGAACAAGAATTTACAAATGTGGAATGATGGAAATGTGAAAATGTTGTTATTGGTAAAAGCTTGCTTTCTTGCAGTCCAAACTTACAGCAGCTCATCCCTGATGCCACGCTGAACTACTGACTGCTTGCCATATAATGATATGAATAATGATCTGAACACCTTATGTCATTGACAAATCATAGGATCACTCAGGAGAGAAGAGACCGCAGAAGTCTCTAGCCCAACCTTTGCCCAACCAGGAGCTCAAAGCAATGAAAATAGTGAATTCAGACCAGGTCATTCAGGACTTTGTTGTGTCAGGTCTTGGAAACCTCCAAGGATGGGTATTCCACAACCTCTCTGGACAACCTGATCCAGTGCTTCATTATCCTCACAGGGAAATTTTTTAACTTAAATCCAGTTGAAATCTCCTCTGTTTCACTTTATCACATTTAGGCATGATGTTAAAAAAAAAAAAAAAAAAGACTTCATTTCCTTGGTTGCTTTTAAATTATAAATAGCATTTGAAAAATAAGGATTTTTTTCTCTTTTTTTTTTCACTCTCTCTGCATTATTCCTTAAGTACAATGCGTATGTTCTCCCACCTTAGAATGACAGTAAAATGAGGGTTAACAGGAGTGAATGTAGTTTATTGATAATTTTCAGCACTGGATTTTCTCAAAACCTACTCCCTGCAAAAAAAAAACAAACACAAAACTGATAGAAACTGATCTTTCCCTGAGATATCAGGGTATGTAAAAAATTGGTGTGTTTTTGTGATATATTATATTACTCCTTTTCCATCATGTCGTGGTTTAACCTGGCAGGCAGCTAAACACCACACAGCCGTTCGCTTACTGCCCCCCAGTCGGATGGGGGAGAGAGTTGGAAAAAAGGTAAAACTCGTGGGTTGAGATAAAGACAATTTAATAGGACAGAAAAGGAAGGGGTTTTTTTGTTCAGCATGACATCATATGGCATGGAATATCCCTTTGGCCAGTTTGGGTCAACTGTCCTGGCTGTGTTCCCTCCCAGCTTCTTGTGCACCTCCAGCCTCCTCGCTGGCAGGGCAGTATGAGAAGCTGAAAAGTCCTTGACTTAGTGTAAGCACTGCTCAGCAATAGCTACAACATCAGTGTGTTATCAACATTATTCTCATCCTAAATCCAAAACACAGCACTGTACCAGCTACTAGGAAGAACATTAACTCTATCCCAGCCAAAACCAGGACACATCAGAAGGACATTTTAATCAATGTATTGTTAAATCTACTGATTTTCCATCTACTCTTCAGAAGGGTAGGCCAGTATAATTTATTATCCAATGTACTTGGATGACATTTTGTCTACTAAAGCATAGGATTCACTGGCAAGGCCATTATAATTCAAGTAAAAAAGTACTGAAATCCACACGATTACAATTTTGATAGAGGAACATCATCTAGATCTGTATGTATTTGAAAAAGCTATATAGTGCATAAGTAAGAAAAATAGTATTGATCCTGTCTCACTTAGGAAAGTTGTTGGATTGCAGTTCTATGAAGGAAATGGTTTTCTTTCCTCTGCAAAAACAAACAAACCATGCAGAAGGACATTAGTCTAGTAATCATACGTAATATAACAGAGTGTGATATCAGAGGAAGGTGTGGCTTGTATGAAGGCACGACTCAAGTTTAGAAGGAGACTTTCCTGGGTGCAGAGTGAGTAGAGAATAATGCCATTTCATTTGCAGATCTATTCCTTCCCATGCTCAGGAGGAGACGCTACCTATATTATTAAGCTTGATCCTGACAATATGTATTGATATGAAGTATAGCGTAGATGAAACTCTGTGGTAGAGTTAAGCATTGCAGAATTACAATTCCTGGTGTGCAAAGTAGAAAGGAATAATGAGTTCACATTTTACTCTGTAGTATTTATGACAGCTACTAAAATAATAATTTAAAAACAAAGAGCCCAGGCTGCATACCTTATGTAAGGATATAATTATGATTTCCCTAATATGTAGGGAAAGATGCAAAAATCACAATCCTCAAAATCTCACAAAGCTCCATCTTGGGAGTCAGGGGAGTCCTAAGGAGAATCCCGTACAAAGAAGGAACTAATTCTTGTGTAATTAGTCCAAAATCTGAAAATCAAGAAAGCAAAAAAGGAATCTTTTCTCCTCTCTTGCTTCCTTGGAGTATGGTCCCAGCTGCAGGCTGAAGTCCCCAGGAGGCTGTGGCAGTTTTGCCTCCGCAGTGTGACCATATTGGCAGTAAGCAGTGAAGGTGAGGAGGAAACTCCTGGTGCTGTGCTCAGCCCTGAAAGCTCTTGTGCAAAATGGGTAATGCATTCATGGGTACTTGTGGTGGATATTTTATTTAGTATGTGTTTCGTGCAGAATTAAACTGGCATCTCCAGCATCATTGCAGACTGACTATGCAACTTGCAGATTTTTTGGTGTATTTCTAGTTGTGCTTTTTTTCTACAAATTAGATTTATTCATTTTGGTATTTAGGCTGAATTTCTATTGTGGTCTATTTGTGCATGGACTTAAAACCCCCCACAATTAGTGTTAGAAAATGAGATACTTTCTTCTAAACATAGCCTCTGTTTTTCTTCTGTTTGGTATACTGAATACAGTCCTGAACATATCTGAGCCATGTACTAAGTGAAACAGCAATATGTAGCTCAAGAGTTCTGGGAAGAAGACTTAAGATAGTCTAAGGTCAATTCATTTGCTGTCTTTGCTAGAGTGATAAAAATATGAAGAGCTAATGAAGTAAAAAAGTCTTTTTCAACTTGCAGGACATACAAAGACTTTCTAGCAAAAAGGCACACAGGAAAACTTAATAGAAAAAAAACCTGTCTGAATTTCTTTTACAATAGTAAATTTGGGGGAAAAAATGCCTGGCTGTTTTATATCAAAATATCATGACCTTAAGTCTATCAAATTTATCTGTAACTGCTTAACTATCACAAGTCACTGAAGCAAAGTGAAGCACTTGTTAATGAAAAGAAATAGCATTCCCCAAAGTAAAGTCTTTAAACCCAAGAAAGAATTACATTATTTTTTAATAAGTAACTCTGAAATATACTGTGGTCTAGTGATATGTCCTTTAACAGATGCTGAAAAAAAATGGTATCTCCAGGGATGATAGTATTTCATGCTACAGTATTTCTAAGTTACTAGAGATAATTTCTGTATTAACATAAAAAAATAAATAAATGTTAATATATTTTATCATCATTAGAATTTTCACATGTCCCTCCCTCAAAGGTTGCATTATTTGTGTTCGCTTTAATATAATTGAACTTAATCAAGATAAGTAGATGTGGCAATACTTACCCATCTCAGTTAAGATGAAAACATCAGTATTGGAAGAAAGGTATTTTCAGATATGGCTCTGTTATTTTGGGGATAACTTAAATAACTTCTCTGGATATTTGTAAAAAAGTTGTTTATCTTCCTCTTAGGATAGTCTATAGAATTCTAATGATTTATTAATGTATAGAGATAATGCATCCTTTCTTATAATAAACCAGCCAGTTAGCAGCCTAGAACTTACTTCTGCTTCCACAGGACCCTTTTAATAGCATTATTCAAAATCCTGTGGATGCTTCCAGAAGGTCAAGTAATCCACTTTTCTAATTAGTTATCATCTGATTATCATTAGCTTGTAATTAACTGTCACTATCATATATATAATCTGCCCTGTGACTGGAGAGGAGAGTGGAGCCCACTCTGTCTGCCATACCACAGCAGCGGCAATGCCCATTCCCAACAGGCTGACAGAGGTGGAGGTGCATGAACTGAAGGACAAACCGTAGCTGTCAGATCCCCATTATTTTTTTGGAGTGGGTATAGCTGCGATGAGGAAATAGGAGTTTGTGGGTTTTATGTGTGTATTTCTGTTTGTTGAAGATGGGTTTTTAAAGTAAGCAATACCTCATGGACCAGAATGCGAAGAATAGTGGCCACTTTCCAGTGCGGAAATCCTATCCTGCTCTTTAAGTGTATTTGTTTCAAATGGAAAAACTTGCAGATTGAATTATGAAATTAAGGATTATAAATCTTTGATGTGAATTGCTCATACTCATTTCCCAGAAGTCATTTACCATAAGTGCCTAGTTAAGTGATTATCTCTTATTTGTTATATTTTTGAGAGGTTTTGAATAAGTAAGCTTCCCAGCTGTTTCAAAAATATGCCATCACCTGCAGTTTCTTCCTTGTTAGTGCCAAGCTACCAACCTCTGTGCACATATTCCTTCAGCTACCACTAATAATAATAATAACAGCAATAAAAAAAATAGTTTAGTGCCTATTGAGGTTTAAAATGCTGAATTACAACATGGCAGGCTACCAATTACTTTCAAATAGACAGTAGATACAAATGCATTCACCATGGCTCTCATTCTGAGCCATAGGCTGAACTTTAGAAGGAAAATTGGAGTCTAAATGCTGAAATTATGTTGGAAGTGAGGAATCAAAGAAATGGCTTTTAATCTTTTCCTTCATGACACGCTAATCAGTGACTTTTATTAGACTTTAGCAGCAGATACTTACAAGTATTAAATAACAAAAATTCTTGTGTTTGAAACTGCTGCACTGACAGAACTGAGAAAGTTCAAACCTAACCTTGAAATTCATATTTCACCAGTACATTCCTCTGCTTAATAGTGCTTTTTCTCCTGCTGTTAGCTTTGTGATGATGAAAAACATATTTTGTTTTTGTGTGAGTACTGGAAATAGGACTTACAATCAAAATCTTTTGCCACTCTACCTCAGTGTCATTCAAGTGATCGAACAAAAGATTCAGTCTGCCAAGCAATAGTCAACAGCCATCATGGCAGCTGATTTTGTGTTGACCAGGGCTTTTAGACCGAAAGTTTGTTTTGTCCTGGGAATGCTGATGTCCTCAACTGCCCAGCAAAATTTCAAGATGATTAAAGCTAAATGTAAGGTAAAATTTGTTGTATGGTGACATTTATTAGACTGTAAATCATGAAGGGTACGAATATAGCAGTTAATATAAAAGCATGTATACTACATTCTGCATGGGTAACAGAAGAGGAAGGAATTACAATTTCTTAACTCTTTACCACCAATAAACCCATTAGATTGGAATTCTATACATGTTTTTTTGAAATCATGTATAGAATGGTATGATTCTATATCATAGAATCAATATACATTGAACTTAATCACTCACTATGTTAGTGTATTTTCAGTTCTTTTTTTGGGTTATCTTGTGAGAGAGCAATGCTATGATATTGGAAATACTGTTGGTATAGATTACTTCAGAATAAAACAACTGCTTTATTAACAGCATCAAATATAAGCTATTTACCTCTAAGTGGAAAGTCAGACTTTTGACTGGAGAAAAAGTTGCAAAATTCTGTTAGGGAAGCTAAGTTTTGGCATTATCAAACCAATCACCACTGACATGCTTACCTTTTCTTCTATATTGCATTGAAATGTAAACCCACTGAATTGGCAAAACAACAAACAACAATTTAAAAATAAATCTTTAGAGCTGGAAAATATGCATTGGCTATGTCTCATTGCTCTACTATGCTGTTTTAAGCACTTTCACCCAGCCAGCATAAACTAACTCAAAAATCGAGGTGGCTGACCATAATATCTACTCTAGGATGGCCTTTGTGAGACCATGTCCACCAAGCTATGACTGATATTTCTCAAAGAAAAAGAGCTTGATGGATTTGAAAGGAGTTTTTACAGACCCATTTATGACGTGCAGCTTGAGCACAGCTCAGTGCTGAGTTGGAGCTGGTAAAAAGAATTGGAAAGCTACAGGCCACCTGGCAAATAAAGAATGGTCATTTCTGCTGCTGCAGCAGGCATTTAGATGTCATGTTGGGTTGTCAGGGTTGAGGAAAGAGCATCAGTCAATCTTTACTGAGGATACAATGAAATATGAATTTCCTTGGAAAATGATATTTAGCTGAATCAAAGCCAGGAAGAGACCATCCAGGTAACTAGACAGATGGACTTCTTAAATTAATTTTTGAAACTAAACAAAACAAAACAGCAATATAGAAGACATTCTATAAATACAAACATTTCAAAAACCAAACCTCTTTTGGAGGGTTCTGGGGTGTCTTTTTCCCTCGCTTTTTTTTTGTGGTTTCGTTGTTTTTTTTTGGCAATGATTCATGTATATATCTACAGGGACAAACACTCCTGCTGTAGACTCTTCATATGTTCTTGCATATTCTCAATAAGAACAGGGGAAGTTACTTTTTATAATCTTATCCAATTTTATGCTTCCAATTTCCTTAAGATTAGAAAAAGAAAAAAAATAAATAATTTCTGCTGTGCCACTAAAAAGCGGTTGCAAGGAAGTGGTACATTCAAAGGCAAAAGCGAGGGAACGAGTGGCAAGCAGAATGTGTGGGAACTGTCACAAGAGCCCTTCTTTCGGGTGCGCTCACCCACGCACGGGTAGCAGCAACCTGAGGCTGCAGAGTGGCTGGCGGGGCTGGGCTGGGGCCGGCACGGCCGCTCAGAGGGAGCACAGTCACCATCTGTCGGCTCCCGGGCCAGGCAGCGCTGCGGTGCTGAATTAAGTTTAAGAATTTCTAAAAGCCTTTTGATTGGAACTAATTGGTATACTCTGAGGATGTAAGTGGAAGAGATGGAAAGGGGAGAATAAGGGAAGAATTCTTACACTGAAGTGTAGACCCAGCTTGGCTAGGGTTTTTATCAGCTGGCTGGTTTTGTTCCTAGTGTGGGATGTTCCTAGTGTTCCTGATAAAGGTGGTAGGATGGAGCTGAGCTCAGGCTAACTGCCTAAGCATGTAATAAACCTCTTACATGATTGCATTATTGGACAGAAATTTTGCTTTGTTCCACATAGAAATTCTAGGTTTAAGTTCAAAATATGAATTCTGCAAAACATGCTTATGTTACCCATGTCTCGTTACGTTCTAGTATAAACAAAATGGAATTCAAGTAATAGTCTTTGTATTCATTTTGCTCATTTTCCACATTTGGGTTTGGGTCATAATTAAAGTCTAAACCAAAAACATTCTTTTATGTATAGCTTGTCACTTATGAATGTGTATGTGTTTTGCTCACCTACTCTAGCTTGCACTTTAGTGTATTTTGGAATGGTATCTTCTTGAGAATGGCAAGTGGTTTGTTTCCATAAAACGTTAAGTGAATTCAGATCGTCAGGTATCATTATCATTTAACAGTGACTAAGACACATATACTTATGTGTTTATGTGTATGTACAAGCAGTATTACCCTGTATGTGTACAATAAACACCTGAATAGAGAAGACTTCCAGAAAACATAAGGTTCTCTACAGGTCATAATTTCACTGCCTATAATGAAAAGATTGCATTGATGGCTTTTTAAATAAGTATGTATTGCTGCTTCTTCAAGTTATTAAAACAGTAAGGAACGGTATGTCTTGAATTACCACAAATGGGATAAAGAGCATATTGAAGTCATACCTTCAAACACAGTCTCCAGAGCAATGCATCAGGCAACTTTTATAAGTACCACATTCATTTTAAAACATAAACCAGAGAAACAACAAGGAAAATGAGATGTTTGCATTATCTGATTAAAGCTGTTTCTAATTAAAAAATGGGCTCTTATTCCAAGAGAACAATAGACAAAGCTGGGAAATCCTACCTGAAAGGGGAAATTTCACAATAAGCTTTTTGGCTTGTTTTGAAGTCTAGAGTCAATGGAGTAAGTGTATTTTCTTTCATTCTACCTACATATTATATAAAAAAAACCCACTTCTGAGCCAGAAAAATGCATGTGTATCTTTTAAAATATTGGCCTAGAGTATCGATCGTAGACATGACTATATCATAAAACAGGAAAGTCATAAAGCAACTCTGCTGCATGGCTTGACAGAATTTAAGACAAATTCTGTTACAGGAAGCTGGAAGAATCTCCTTGACATTCATGGCTATTATTTTGGAGCAGTAATATTTTGCCAGAAGGGAAAATGCTTTGCTTCAAATCAGTGTGAAGTTTTGCAATTGAATCCAAAACTATCTTATGACTTAAGATTTTGTTTTTCTCAGTTATTTTCCTGACACTTGGAATTTCAGTAGTTGATGTAACAAGGATATGAATTCCTCATTAAAGATCATAACTGAATTCTATAACCATACCACTTGTTATCGTTAAACTACCTAGTGGTTCCTAATGATAGGAAAATGTCCCTCAACCAAGCAGAAAATTCCTAAGAATAATTATATTTGTATAAAGTTGAATCACACTATAGTGTATATACAATGTATGTGTATATATATTATATACAAATATGTTTGAGATATATATATGCGCGTTCATATATACGTATAAAACATATATATTGGTAAATGTATGGTAACATTTGAAAATGAGACAGCCCTAAAGATTGAATTAAATACAGTATCTTAAGAAAATAAGAAGGAAATAAAGCAAGGATGATGATATATTAGTAGGGGACAAGATACAGGAAGCAATCCTGGAAACAGAGATTGGGAAATGGCATTGCAATAGCTTAAACTTACTATAATATTGTATGAGATTAGCCATACCAGGTCAGAAAAAAAATTACATCTAGTTCAGTACCTTAATTTTGACACCGGTCTGTGGCAGACAGGGAAGAGGCAAGGGGCAACCATATTATTATATTTTTCAGGTATACTCATTGAGGCAAAGAAGGCATTGAGTACCTCAATCATTGAGGTCTCAATCTCAGTCTTGAATCATTCTTTATGATTTTTTTTTCTCCCATGAATTAGGAGAAATGTTTTGAGCCTATGAAAACTCAGGCGATCTTTTACCTGCATGCACAGAGTTTAACTATGAGCAAAGTGATAGCGTTTCTCCTGTTTTGAACTTCCAGTCTGATGATTTCAGTCCTTTAATTCCATTTTTGTTTTATGACAAACAATAAACACTCATTCCTTACTCATCTTCTTCTTGGCATCCATAATTTTACAGATTTCTCTTGCATGCCTGAGGTTTAAAGGTCAGTTCTCATACAGAAGTGTTTGTATGTCTTTTAGAATCCTTGCTGCCCTTCTTTGCTTCAAGTATTATTATCCTTTTGGGGATATGAGGACCAGAACTATTTTATGCTCTCTTCCTTTCCTTATTATTCTTAAACATTTTGTTTTAATTTTTCAATCCTTAGGCATTTTTTACTCTTTAGCTAATATTTTCATAGAACTCTTCATTACAATTGCAAGATTTTTGTCTAAGTAGTAAGGTTAACAACCGGTAGTTATTAACTACCAGTAGTAACTCCTCTTCAGTGTTTGCATGAAAAAAATTAGGATTGTTTTCTCCAGTGTGCATTATTGTATTATTTTCCGTATTGGTTTATCTATCATACTATCAAGTATTATCACATTACTCTTCTGCACCTTTTGACACTTTTTTCAACATTCTGACTACTCATTTAATAAAAAATTATTCTTGTTCATTTAAGATTTTAATATGTGCTTCAGAATTTAAATATAAAAATAAACAGAGGCATTTCCATTCAGTGTTTTAACTCTGCCATTGGTGAATTTTTAGTGTGGTCAGTAAAGCAACGTGGCATATCTTATCCCAGTTCCTAGAAGATAATTGTCTACAAAATATTAATCCTCACCACCGCTGGCTGCCCTTACAAGTATAAAATTGAATAGTAAAATAACTGAAGGATAGTAAGTAATTCTCCGTATTTTAAAGAAAATAGAAAGCAGACAAGACCAGACTAGCAGTCCATCTCATCTAGTATTTTCTCTCTGGTACTGTTGAAGATAATATGTTTCAGTGAGTGCTGTAGCAGGTGTATTTCCAACAACCCATTTGGAGAGTATATTTCTTTTTATATTTGTCACACTTTACAGCTTGAAACAAGAAGCTTCAATCCTTCATCCTTCAAGTCATTACCATCACTCTTCAGGGCACAAGGTAATCTTTAACTGACAAGAGCACAAAGATATGTTTTAAGGAGGCAGATTACTCCATCATTTTCCACCATAGGTATGTTGCGTCTTTCCCTCATGTATGTGACCCTGGCCAGTGTTAAAGACAGAGTGCTGAACTAATCACAGGTCTGCTCCAGCATAGCACTTTCTATAAGATGGTAGATGATCCAGTGTATTCACAGCATTTCCTGTCTATAGTACATGAGAATTTAATTCCAGCTGAAAATACATAGTAATGCATATCAAAAAGCCAATTGACTGTACTTGTAAGTAATTTTATACCTTATACAATTATATAATACTGGATTTCATACCCGTGATGCAAGCTTTGCAAGTATTCATTAATACTTTTTTTGCTGGAAGTCAAGTTTGTTGTTTCTTCTATTTTCACACAACTTTGTTATGAGGAAAAGCTTTACTATTATTATTATTATTATAAATATTTTCCTTGTCTGTGTGAAATGGAGAAGACAACTGCAGACTGGAATTGCAGATTGCTGTCACTGTTTCTTTAATTTAAAAGTGCCAGTCTAATAACTGAAAATAATAATCCTTCTTTGTCTACAAAATATTTTCAACAAACAAATAAAAATCGGGACAGTTCAATTTCCTGCTCTGTCCTGAGTAAATCTCTGTCCTGTGTTCAGTAAATCATTTAGCACCTGCTTGCCAACTAAAAATGGGGACAATGGTATCTTTCTAACTCACAGAGGTGGTGTGATAGATACACTAAAGCCACTAACCACACTACTGATCATCTGATTAAAGATCTGAGACCAGTGATCATCGTAATCCAGCATGGTTTTCTCAGTCAAAATCCTCAACTGTCCTTTATTTAAACTGCTTCAGAAGAGACATTGATCCACCAGAAAAGTCAAATATATATTGATAGCTTGCATGTATTTGGGGTTGTACTATGAATGAGATTCAAAGTGTTTGAAATGATCTTGACTTTTAAAATTGTTTTATAGTATTTATAGTCTTATAAAGTTAAGTCCAGAAAAGACCATTAGGTCACTTCATCTAACTGCCTATAAAACATATATCAAGATACTCCTTCAGGAAATCCTTTAAATTTTGTCTGACTACAGGAGGACTCATGGCTTGGCTAGCACACATTTTCCAAAAAGACCCTAGTTTGAATTTTAAGCCACCAGGAGAGAATTTACCATTTTCCATGGAATGGATGTGAATTACAGGAGCTTGAGGGAAGATTTTTTAATATGGGGTTTTTTTCTACACGTTGTGACAACAATTCAAACAGGCACACTGCGATTTTTGTGGGAGAAGAAGGGGGTTGACATAGGTACCATTACTTTAAAATGTCCAGTGTGACCAATGAATGGGGGGGAGTACCATGCAAGATATAGTCTTGAAATGAAATGGCAACATGTCTACATTCAAAGTAACATGAGACACTTAGGGTTCTATTTGTAAGGAATATAGATTTTTTTTTTTAAATTAATTAAGTCCATCAGCTCAGTTTCTCTTACTCTAGAAATACATATATTTCTAATACATATATTTCTATAGAAATACATATATTTCTATATTCTAGAAATACATATATTTCTAACCCTAACCCTAACCCTAACCCCAACCTGAATACCTTCCTTCTGTCTGAATTGGAAAATTCAGGTAACAAACATGTACCTGAACAAGATATTTTTTTCCTATTGCATTTGACTCTTCAGCTGTATATTTTCTCATATATATATTTAAAAACATGTTGTTCCAGAGCTCTGCAAAGCATCTTCATACCTCTTGTAGATTAAACTGCAGTTAATTAAATATGGTGTCCTTAAAATAATGAAAGTTGAAAATAACTTAGGAGTGAGTTTAGGGCAGGGTGGAGCAGTCCGATTCTGGGTTGAACTTCTGAGACTATTGATCCCTTTTTTAAAGCTATGTGGATTCATGGAAATGATCAGCTTATTTCTACATAGATTTTAACCTAATTGCCACATCATAATTTTTTAATTCTGCAAATTATCTTGAATATTAGATAATATGGGAATTTGAAGAAATTCAATTTCCAGATATTGTTGCCATACAGAATTAGGTATGCTTGTGGAGGACAGTATTAGTCTCCCATAAATAAGGTATGTCTTTCATGATCATCTGTATGGTGTCACTTAGAATTTTAGTGCTCATATAATTCTAAACTGTGATTTTTTTGTTGGAAAACCCCTTACGCTTAGAGGTGACTGTCTTCGGTTTTGATTACACACTATGTTAATTATTATTTTAAGATAATAATGCATTCTTATGTAACGTACTTTCACTAGCCTTATCTCTGTGTTCTCTAGTTTTCAGTTTCCTGTGATTCCACCAAAGACACAAATCTCTGGATTTAATTCTTCTATATAAAGTGCAGAGAAAAAAAAGCATATCCAACTTGAATAAAAGTTCACAATTTTGCACCAAAAGGTAGCCTAACTACCAAAGACTGACTCAAAGTCTTGTTAACCAACATAGTGTGCACAGAATGCCAAAAATTGTATAAATTCCCTTGTTGGTGAAGAAATACATCCAAATTCTGCTGTCACGTGCATGTGTATAAGGACAGAACATGTCTGTCTGTATGAAATTTCTGTAAAAAAGAGGTCTCTCCAATGCGTAGAGCAGAATAAACAGCACAGCTCGAGTAAGAAACACGTCAGATGAAGGAAAAAAAAGCACTGGTGTATAATAAAATAAAAATAAAATTTTGTCATGCTGCTTCAGTCCTAATTTTTTTTAGAAGTGCTTACCAGAATGCTGGTGGGTCTTAGCAGCTAGCATTAGAGCCCACAGTCAGAACTGCAGGGATGCTTTTTTTGACAATACACTGTTAAGGACACAGACTGTAATCCATTGTTTTCTAAAATCTCTGACTTTATAGCAAGGATAATTCTCTGGATTCATCCCCAGTGACACATTTTCAGCATTAGTGTGTCAAATCCTTACTTGGTTTAAAGGCGGTGCTTCTGTGACATAGATTTATTTATCAGCATCATCTACAGTTCTAAAGAATTCAGCCCGTAGACCTGTATAGACAAATACCGAAATACTTTCTCTCTCCTAATTGCCATTGGTTTAAGGAATAACTGACTTTTAAACAGTTTAGTGACCTTTTATGCTCTGGAGTAATTTCTCTCAATATCTTCTGCAGAATGATTTGTAGGTTTGTTAGGTTTGCATTTGCTTGGTGGTTCCAGGGAGATACACAGAATGCACTCTTCCTCCTGATTCTTCCTTCCTTTATCAGGGCATACCAACTTTTTCAAACATTGATGTTATTTTTCTCTTTTTATGTTTATTACTGGAACTCCTCATGCACTTGGAGACTCTGCAAAGCTCCACATAATTGTATTCATCTATTTTGAAAATTCTTATATTTTCATGTATATTTTAGTTCTTTTTCAAGGACTTGCTAGGAACTATGAACTGTTTTTGATGATTCTTCATGACCATTCATTGTGCTTTCCAGCTTGCCCTCTTGGATGAATATATACTATGACTACTTAAGTTTGTGTGTCAATATACAAATATATGTGTGTATATGCACATGTATATGAGTGTATGCATATGTATGGATATGTATACACACATGCATATATGCATAACATATTTAGAATATGCATTTATGGATATTCATAATAGCATATTTAGGCCTATAAGGAAGCACACAGACCCTAGCTGCCAGGGTGACTAGCTCTGTAAAACTATCATGGAGCATAATTTTCTTTCTATGCTCTTTTCAAGGACTCCAACTCTTCATGACACTTTTGGAAGTCAAGTGTATAGTAGTGTCTGTTCATCACTGTGACAAAGCATTTTTTGTCTTCTGCAGATTGAAGTTCATTACATTAGTGCTGATGTTCTCTCAGCAGGTGGTCGATGTCAATTATTTTTTGCTTCTGTGTAATGAAAGCTGCTACATATTCATTTCAATTCTGTTACAGAGCTCTGAAGTTCTGACAAGCTGTGAGCAGTTCTTCAATCAGGTAAACTTATGAACAGCTTCATACTAGTTGGAATCATCATGTCCTGACTAACCTGGATTTCTCACCACTTGTCTCTATGTTTGCCTCATGCACAGCGGCTAGGTTGTCCTTTTCCTTTCTCAATTTTTAGAGCTTGTTGCAGAAGACAGACATCCAAACCTCGCTTGTTCACTTGCAACAGCTGTTTCCCTATGTTGGACAAGCTGATTTTATTTTAATGGGTACATGCACAAGATCATTCACATTGATCTGAGACTTGGGCCATGCCCACATGAGCAACCTACCTTGCCCTTGTCCAAGTCAGCATGAAGTCTCTAGTCAGATCAAGCTAAGTTCTCCTTCTCTGGGAATAACAGCTCTGCTCTCAAGACTAGCGTCCTGGCTGCCCAGATCAGTCAGATGGACACAAAACAACCTGGCTTAAATCTTGAATAAAGTGCTTCTTAATCATACTGTATTCAGATGAAAACAACCCAGAATGTGTTATTACATTAAAAATCTTTTTCAGCTCTTCCACCTGCTGCAGTGCTCAAATTTCTAATTTCATTTCCAGGAATTTGCCATAACTTTGATATAGTTTACACATTTTTTTTTTTTAATATATATCTCTCTTATCTCTAGCTCTGAATTGATTGAAAACTATTTTTAATTGTTTAGGTATTTAAAAAAATTTCTAAAAATATAAAGGTTTTCTTCTTCTAAAGTATTTTTTTGTATTATGACTCATGAGAAGGACAATAACTCATTGTGTGCTCATATTACACTGGCAAATAAATCTGTTGAGAAAGATCAGTCATGCCCATATAAGTCTCCTTTAGTGCCTACCTGAGCATTCCCTCTACTATGTGCACATACATTGCCAGTGACCACTACGGATGTAGCAACAAAATATTGAAACACAAGGCATAAAGAAAAGAGGGTTGAAAAGATTCATTTCATGTTCTTCTAGATAATAAGTCATCAGAATTATTTTTTATGATGGAAAGCAGGAAGAGTGTAGTGCCTGTGGTGCTGCCACTGTTTAGCAGAATTGGTTATCCGGACTTACACAGCACTGTCTGCGTTAGGTAGGTGGAAATTTGTCAGCAATATAAAAACATCTGTCATACTGACAAGTCTAATGAGAGGGAAGCATGGAAGAAGAGATTGCAATTTTAAGGTACAATTAGTCCTCTGGAAAAGAAGTTTAAGAGTTGTATAGCTTGTTCATTAAAACACAGAATCACAGACTCACAGGTCGGCTGAGGCAGGAAGGCACCTCTGGAGATCATCTGGTCCAACCTCCTTCTCAGAGCAGGGACAGGGAGAGCAGGTTGCTCAGGGCCACGTCCAGTTGAGTTTTTAATATCTCCAAGGATGGAGACTCCACAATCTCTCTGGGCAACCTGCTCCAGTGTTGGACCACCCTGACATTAAAAAGTGTTTTCGTATGTTTAAATGGAATTTCCTATATTTCAGTTTGTGGCCATTGCCTCTTGTCCTGTCACTGGGCACCACTGAGAGGAGTCTGGCTCCATCCTCTTTACTCCTCCCATCAGGTATTTATGATCCCCCTGAGCCTTCTCTTCTCCGGGCTGAGCAGTCCCATCTCTCTCAGCCTCTTCTTGTATGTGAGATGCTCCAGTCCCTGTATTCCTTCGCTGGACTCACTCCAATATGTCCAGGTCTCTCTCGTACCAGGGAGCCCAGCACTGGACCCAGCACTCCAGATGTGTCTTGCCAGGGCTGAGTAGAGAAGAAGGATCACTTCCGTCAACCTGCTGTTGACACTCTGACTAATGCAGCCCAGAATACCATTAGCCTTCTTTGCTGCAAGGGCACACTGCTGGCTTGTGTCCAACTTGGTGTCCACTGGGACACCCAGCGCCTTTCCTGCCAAGTTGCTTTCCAGATGGGGCATATACTGGGACCTGGGGTTGTTCCTCCCCTTGGTCAGGACTTGGCATTTCCCTTTGTTGAGCTTCATGAAGCTCTTGTTGGCCCATTTCTCCAGCCTGTTGAGATCCTCCTGAATAGCAGAACACCAATCAGGTGCATCAGCCACTCTTCCCAGTTTTGTATCATCTGTAAACTCACTGAGGGTGTTCTCTGTCCCATCAACTAGATCATTAATGATAATGCTGAACAGTATAGGCACTGGTGTATTTTCCTGAGAGAAGACCTGTGTGACGTTGTAGAACCAACATTCATTGCTTATGAAAAAAATAATGTTCAGACCATTTTACTACAAAAAGTCTGCCTGCCATCTTGCTTATCAGATACAAATGCTTCTATAATTTTTTTGAGTTGTCTTTTCCATTCCTGCCATTTTTGAGAAAGCCCTTCTTCCTCATGGATGAAAAAAAATACTGTCCAAAAATCACAAACTAGTAATTTTTCAACTAATTATCATAATATTGATCTTAAACTATGAAAATTTTAAATAATATTGTTCATGCTCTTTGTGTTGGACTTTGTTTTGAGCTTCTAGGATTTATGTTTTCTGTATTTCAAACTTTTACCCAAAGCTATAAAAACTAGAAATTTAGCTTTGAAAATAGAAACTCAGATTCTCATAGTTTCTATTTCTGTTTTTTTTTAAAGAAAAAATAGAAAAAAAATATTGAACTCATACAACGATAATTATTGACATCACTGGAACAAGTAAAAACAATTAATTTTTTTCACCACTGATTTTATGTAGGATTCCTTTTTTTCCCTGGTTCTGGACTGCACTGATTGATTTTAGGATTTTGTTTCTTCTTCTTTTCTTCCTTAAGGATTTGACCTCGATCCCCTTTAACTCAGCAGCATGCAACAGTCAATGAGTTTTCACTAGGTGGTCATCTAACAGGGACATTGCTGTCAAATGATAAAGAGAGAGGTTACTGTAGTTTATGTTAGTCTTCCTTTTCAGAGCTCAGTGGTCACCCTATTTTTAGTTCATAAGGCTTTTATATTTACTTTGCTCAGTTCTGCAAAGTGCTATAAGCGTTCTGATGAAGCAATGGGTTCCCCAAGAACCTGGGAGAAGGGAGCATTTAGCATTTATTGGATTGGCTGTCTTTTTCCACCATTTATAAATGTGCATTAGTACTATTCTCTTGTATCCTTCCAAGTGTAGTGTGCCAGTTTGACTTTTCCTGTATTGTTGTGTTGGGTGATTATATATTTGTGAGGCTTCTCTGCACTAAAAAAACTTTTTTTCACAATCCTCTTTCTTATTTTATCATCAGCTGTGCTGTCATTTAGGAAGCAAGTATACATGCCCAGAGGCTGAAGTTCAATGATGTTTCAGTAGTGAAACTTCTTCATGCTACCTGCTAGAGCTCTTGCACTAGACTAACATTCAGCTGGTATTTTCTCAAATGACTTTTCTTACTCTTGTTCATATTGTGCACTTGGAAATCAAACATTAGCAAAGATTTCTCCATCTGTCAAAGATGACAAAGTGCTAGACAATAAGGTAATAATGAGGAGAGGGATGACTGGTATAAAAGGAAGTGTTATGTATATCTGTAAATACTGCTAATTCAGCATTAGAAAAGGTTTAGTACCAAGCTTCAAGTAAGCCCTGCTCCTTGTGATGACCACATGAGCCTTTTTTTACAAAAGCTGTTGTTTCATCTGCATGTATTATCCAAGTGCACAATGTATTGCTGTTGTACTGTATTTATGACTTATGGCCAGGCAGGATCCAACTGCTTAAGGTAGCAAATCATATTAGGAAATTGCCACTGTAATGCTTCACATATACTTGTTAAGTATAGATCTGCAAATATACTTAAATCAGCATGTAGACAATCAGTATGTAGGCTTTCTATTGGCATCTAAAAGAAGAGACACTGATAATCTTCCTTCTTCAGGACAAGAGCACATTCAGGGTAATCAAGTCCAATTCTTTTGAACTCTGGGATATCACACCTTTTCCAGTTGGTAAAGCTCCACCTTAGTTTTATCTATCTGCCCTATTAGAAGACCCATCCAAAATCACACTCCTGTCTCCCTGGCTATTTGCATCCTTTTATTTTTGTGCCAGTCTGGTCCTTTAGTTTAAACAGCAGCTTTTGCTTCCTGTTCTTTGCTCTTCACTTTCTCTCACCCTCTCTCCTTCCCACTCCCTGCCAGAAGGAAGAAATATCGCAAGCCATCTTTCCCCATTGGTTTTGTAGCCTAAGCTAGCCACACATTAGCCTTCTAGCCACATTATTAGCCTTCTTTCATTTAATAGTGTTTTCTGTTTCTTTAATCACCCTACAGGTCCTCCTCTGTACTGTGCCACTGGCTCTGCACATGGGTAACGTGCAGACAGAGACATACAGACACTGTAATATCATTACTAATATCAATTTCTATATATTCAAGTTCTTAAAAGACCTGTAAGCTAACAGTTAGGTTCCTGATCTAGGAAGATGAACAACATAGAGCAAAAAGGGGGGAGGAAGAGACTCATGTTTGTACACTTCGTGAGTGTCTTTGCTCAGAATATCTGCAATTATTAAAAACTTGTAATCAAATGAAGTACCAGTTAAACCCAGCACAGCCCACTGTAGCCATTTATCTCTGTTTATTTTCATAGACATAGTACCAGCATTTCTTTTTTTTCCTGGAAATTAAGTGGTGGTCACTCAGCATTTGTCTGTAAGGTTTGAAAGAAATTTTCAAAAGATGCTAAGGGAAATATATGGCCCCATTTCCATGTAAATCCCAGCTTTATCCCTGCTTGCATCTAATCCCTAGTTCAGTTTCCTTTCCTACCCTTCCACCTACAAATTGTCACGGGAGACTGGTCTCTGTCATAGTCTGTGCAATGAGAAAGGCCTGCAGGGCTTGCATAATAATTGTGTTTCCAAGTAGTTCGGTAGGATGACGTTTTGGATTAAACCTCAGGAATACCATTCAGCAACAACAACTGAAAGATTATTATGAAGGATGTATATAAATAGTGCAGTGTACTGGCTTCGTTGAGCAAAAAAACTGAGCTACTTTGATCAGACTGTGTAGAGCAATGTTTATCAGGTTGTGATTTCTGGATCAATGGTGGTCCATAAGCTTTCAGAAGGAGTGCAGCAAAATGCCATTTTTTTTTGCAAGTACATAATATACGTTTATGAAGATGGATAAATGAAGCAAACAGAGGGAGATGGAAGAAATACAGGAACACTGAAAATGTAACCTATATACAGCGCAGCAGTAATTAAAACTTTTTGTGGCATTATTTCATATTATGGATGGATGTTTGTGTGTGTGTGTGTTTGCACGTGTGCGTATCTGCATGCATGTACTATATATCTATGTGTGTATGTTTCTGTATTTAAACTAGGTATCCCTCAAATTTGAAAAGAGTGAAAATCAAACTAGATGGTCCTAATTATTCCTTCCATCTCTATTACAGCATCCAAGTGCTGTAATGAGGAAACTCAAGAACTGGGCATGCCACCAGCAATATCAATGCTGAGGAATTCATACAGCTTGTCTGAGTCCTCATCGCTTCTTTTCACCAGGCCAAAAACTGGTTCAAGAGAACCAATTCTTTTGAATGGCAGTAGATGTGAGAGGATGCCTTTCCAGGCACTGTGCTCATTCTTGCTTTTTCCTTTTGGAAGGTTAGAACCAAAGATATTCCTGCATTTCTAAATGACATCTTTTGGGGCCAGGTTTGAAACACATTGGCAACCATTATGACCAATGATTTCTCCTCATTTATAGGTCACAAATAACTGATAAACTTTACCCACAAAGTTATTTTTTCCACCTTTAAGAAAGAAGCCTGTGTAAGTGTCTTTCATTTTTAGTAAAACATATTTGATTTGTTTTTCTATTTGGATCACAAGTTTGGAGAAAGGGAAATTTGAGAAGTATATCTCTTTATGAGACTCCATTAAGCCCATAAGACATTAAAAAGTATTCTAGCTTTCTTCTTCCCTTGACTCCACCCTCTAACTCAAATGACTAAAATACATTCTCTTGGACTTTTTCTTCACTCTACTGTTTTATGACTTGAGTATATTCCTCTAAGTATTAAAATTATATGAAGAATATTTATTCAAATTCTTAAGGGAAAAGGCCACACAATCATGATAACATTCACTTTTAATTGTTAATATATCCTTTTATACTTTTATGTGTAATATCTATCCATCCTCTGTACATTGCAGTGTTGCTGCGACAGTTATGTGCAGAATTATACTGAGAGTTTTGTGTTTTGGTTTTTTTTAAATGAAATACCTGAAATTTCTAAAGTGGATTGAATAAATAGAGTTAAGAAAGGTTAGGAGACTTTGCATATTAAATCATGTTCAGATGCATTGTAAATCATAATTGAAAGTTGCTACTATCTGACTGCAATCCTATCATCATTTGAAATCCGGTATGTTCCTAATCCATGCTATAAAAATCACCGTCACAGATGTTTCTGTTCAGTGCTCTAGTGGTATTCTCAATAGTGGACCACAAGGCATTTAGATGAACCATCTTTTTGTACCTTATGTGTGGAAGTTGGAGACAGACTTGAATCTCTGGTATGTGGCTTGCAGAGTAAATATATGACTACAGGCCTGTTACTGTTGTGAAAGGTCTTCTGCTGATAAATACAAAAACTTGCTTCCAGGTTCTATCAATCCAGCGCATTTCATGAGCAAATTCATTTGGAATAAAGTTACAGATTTTTACCAGACCCAATGCTTTACATCATGTCTGTGGGACTAGCAACATTCGTCTTGCATTAAAGAGTTTTAGAACTAATACTCTGTAAAGTGACATAGAAATAAAAGGTGAAATAAAAATGTCAGTTTTTATCTTTTTTTAAAATACATCTCCTGAGGACAGCAGTCATTCTTAATAAGGCCTTCAGTAAACCATTTCAGAAAATTCAACAAACCCATATTCTCTTACAATATCTGATCCATGTATACTAGTGTCATCAACATTGTATTGGCATTACAGATGGAAGGAAGAAAATACATTTCTCTAAAAAATAGCAGAAGTTTGACTTGATCATTCTCTACCTGCAAATATATAGCTTATATCAGTATGGGCCTTTTTCAGTCCAAATAAGAGCGTATGAAATTGCTTATGTGAATACTAAATTTATAAGTATATGGTTAGTAATAAACCAGAACATATATTCATTGCTTAAGGGAACTAGCTGCCCTTATATGTTAAAGCTTTTATAGACTAAGTTCTCTTCACACCTCCCTGCAGTGTAGATTAAGACCAGCGCCCATAAATCTGGGCTTCAGAAAGGGCAGGGCATGAGCTTCTTTTATGTATAAAGCTGATACTGTTGTTTCAATGAGAACAATCTGGAATGGAAAGACAGGAATAGGCTTGAGGGACTAAGGAATATGAAGAGTTTAAGGACAGTTCTTGGAACACAGCCCATAATTTGAAATCTTTGATAGTTTAGTGATCATTGTCTGGGTTCAAACTATCATCTAAGCACTGATGAAGCAGAAGCACTTCCACTAGTCATGGCAGAAGAGGACTATTTGGCGAATGTAGGGTATTGCTAAAGTAGTAACATATTCAATTGTCCCTCCATTGTCCCAGAAAGCTTGTGAAATCTCCATTCTTGGACTTACTCAAGTCTCAACTGGACAAGCGGAAAGCAACCTGTTCTACCTTGAAATTAGCTCTGCCTTGAGGGAAGGTTGTACCAGATGATCTTCTGACATCCAGTTGATCTTCTCACATGAATTATTCTATGTATCAAAATGATCTCTAATACCTTCACTTCTAAGGAGGTATAAGGAAAATAAGACTTGCGTGAAAAACTGGAACAGGAGTCAGAGATGATTCTTTTGAAGAAAGAGAAAACCTCGTAGTGAATAATTCTGCATAATGTGCCCATAGGAGAAAATTCCTCTTAAACCTATTCATCAGGCCAATATTTTCAATAGCATATAAGTGATTTATTAGACTACCTCCCATTATAAACAGATTGTAGTATTTGGCTGCCATCCTCTAGCTGGAGTTTAGACTCTTAAGAATGAGGTTAGTAAGATTATTTAAGTGCTTAATGATGAACACACGGACTTCAAAAAATTGAAAACCTATAAGGGATTAAGCTAGTTTGAAAAATTCTTCACGTTTATCAACCGAGAATATTCTCGCGTGTTCCTCTGGCCTGCAACCAAACATAATAACCAAAAACGCCCAGTCTTCCTAAGCCTAACTAAAATAAATAGAAACCCTTTTGAGGGACTTCTCAAATTAAAATTAAATTATATCCAACAGTTCTGTTTTGTAAACAGGCAACCAGTGGAAAGAAATCACCCAAGAAAAGATTGAAAAAGGGAGATGTTAAGTGAAATCTTAAATCTTCATTTTGTGAAAATATTTTTTTTCTAAATAGGTTTTCATTTTGATAATTGTAGTCCTTCACAATAACTTTGAAGAGGTAAAAGGATAAGCACTGATGATGTACTTCCTAAGTTTCTTCTCTCTAAGATATTTAATTGCATTAGTAGAATAAATGTTTAGCTTTGCCTTTAACACAGAATTTCTGTTTTAAAATATGCAAAAAGGAATATGTGAAAAGTTTACTATCAAAAATTGAAGCTAACAGATCATGGCAAGCATCATCTCTTTCTCAGAGAGAAGTGGGAAGAAGAAACCTTCAGGCTTCTGAGATGTCTTTTAGAACAGTTTAGCCAAGTCAAAATATGTCTCATGCAATGCTGTCAAGATCAATAAGACTTACTATACAGTGACTTGCTGAAGTTAGTTACTTTGGATAAATTATTCACCAAGAACTTCAGAGTTTTTATGGCATTTTAAGACAATGATTTAACAAATCTCAAAGGCATGGCAATTCAGACTATTGATCCAAAGCTTGGAGATTCAACTAATTATACCCAAACGTTGCAGGTCGATGAAGTTTTCAAAACTAGCCTAAAAAGTTAGGAGGATTAATTCATGTGATCTATAGTGTTCTCTCCTTAGGGTCAAGTTTGAAACACCGTAGAAATGCTTTTTACAGCGACGGCAGCGTTTTTGCCTCCTGCCAAAAGTGGAAAGTGTATAAAGCCTAAAGAGAAAAAATATGTATATTAGGAGAATTAAGCAAATTTTCTGGAACTTCAGTCCCCTCTCATGTGTTCAGAAATTCATTTTATTATCATATTGCCCTCCAGATATCATTTAATTTGAAATAACTCTGCTGTAATTTCAACATTTTACTTCTTTAACTCTTTCTATTTTGGGGAGTATATCCTTTTGTGAGTGTCAAATACCAAGCATGTATACCTGCATTTAGAAAAATCTACATAGACTGGCTATATTTAACAAAAAAACCAAATTACTTTGTGTTTCAATTTCAAATGCAAAAATAAAACCTAGTTTTGGCACAGTTAGGGGCAGGACAACGTAGAATAAAACATTTAGAAAGTGCTGCAAATAAACCAAAAACTACTTTACAACCTTTTTACATCTCTGAGCAAATTCAGAGATTTAAAATTTCAGAGAAATTCAGCTGAACTCATTCAGCTTTATTAGGATTTTCAAGTCCTATATCTTTTGAAAATATATTCTTAACTGTCAAAGGCATAATCTTTTGGATTGTGCTATACAGCTATACTGAAAACACCTTTGTTAAAGAGAGCCTTTAATAAATGCTACTTTGAAATTGGGCCTGAACAAGGACAAGTCTTAAAGCTACATTTTTTTTTTTCCTAAAGCAAGAAGTGATCAGCTGTTCTGCCATTGTCCACCCTTGCCTGACACCCATATTGCTGAAATGTGTGAAAAATGAGTGAAGAATGAAATAATTTGTAGATAAAATTTTCTTTTTGGTTAAACAAAAGAGAGAAGGAAAAAGGAGGAGAATAAACACGTTTTATGTTTCTGTTGTTCCATATGCACCAATTACAGACAAATTTAGCTGCTGGTGGCCAGAAACCCTAAGGATCTTGTGATGTGTGTTCCTGTTTGTCTCTAATCCTATATTCAACATTGTACTGAGGTCTGTTAAACATTGATAAGCCTTTTTTGTGCTGTAGGTCCTCTGAGACCATTGTGCCTAAATGCCGTAAAGACCTGGATTAGGTTTATGCATTGTTAAGGTGGTTTAGATACATCTTAGCACTCGGTCTATTCTTTCCAAGGGAGAAAGTCAGCCTGACTGTGTATTAATATTGGCATCATTGTAATGATTAGCTGGCTAGAATCTTAAAAAAATTAAGTAATTCAGTGTAGTTTTCTGATGCTCATTCTTCACTGTGTCAAAGGAATTTTGTCAGCTTTAAAATATGGGAAATTTGCTAAAATTCAAAAAATTTCATAATCGTCATTTTTTATGTACAAACCTTTGTAAAGAAAGCTTTACTTTTTTTCAACCCATATAATACATTGGCTCTGAAACATTTTTTTCTCTTTGTTGTTTGTTATTGATCAGAGCAAGAACAACCTTCTTTTTTGGCTGAATATTTCCCCATTGCCATACCTTTCTGACTTTTTGTATATGGAACAGAGCTTAGTGAGTAGTCCTTTTTAGATTTTTTTTTTTTAAATTGTTTTCTAATAGAATGCTTTTAAGGACAGAAAAAAACAGTAACATTAACACACTCCATACACAATTTTTCAGTGCCATTTTCTGAGGTCTTGCGTTTCGACTGAGATTGGTCCATACAACCTTTATACATACAGAAATAGTACCTGCTTATCTGTCTGTTGATACAAATCATCAAAAGGTAGAGACACATATACCATTTTCTGGGTGCAAAAAGATCATATGGGATTTGCTTAGTGAGGTTAAAGAAAGCAAAAGCATAATAAACATTGAACGCTTAGCTTTGATTTCGTAACTTGAAAATAGATTCTACTTACCTCTTTTGAAATGTTATTCCATACTAGTTTACTTAAAGGGTATAAAGGTGTAACGTACTTGTGTAAACTACCTAGAGATAAAATAATCTTATCCAATAGAAATAATATTTTTCAAGTTTCTTGGACTTAGGAATGGTAAGCTACCTGTTAAACTTTGGAATAAGATAATGACTGTTTTTAATAGCAACTGCCAGTTTTTGATTTGTCTTGGAAGCCTGAATTATGGAAAAACTATAAAGCATGGCATTTAGAACTGTTTTTTCTCTTAATTAAAATAAAATAAAATAAAAAAGTAATAAAGGAAAATAAAATAACATAAAGAAACATTTCCAGAGTTCTTAATTTGATTTGCAGCATTTTACAAAAGAATTTTCTTATTTTACTAATTGTTCAAGTGTTGTGGTTTAACCCGGCAGGCAAGTAAACACCACACAGCCGTTTGCTCACTCCCCCTGCCCCAGTGGGATGGGGGAGAGAATAGGAAAAAAAGAAGTAAAATTCGCGGGTTGAGATAAAGGCAGTTTAATAAGACAGAAAAGGACAAGAAAATAATAATAATAATAATGATAAAAGAATGTACAAAATAAGTGACACACAATGCAATTGCTCACCCCAGTTTATGTACTGAGCATGACGTCACACGTATGGAATATCCCTTTGGCCAGTTTGGGTCAGCTGTCCTGACTGTGCCCCCTCCCGGCTTCTTGTGCACCTCCAGCCTTCTCAGTCGGCAGAGCATGGGAAGCTGGAAAGTCCTTGACCAGTGTAAGCACTACTTAGCAACAGCTAAAACATCAGTGTGTTATCAATGTTGTTCTCATCCTAAATCCAAACCACAGCACTGTACCAGCTACTAGGAAGGAAATTAACTCTGTCCCAGCCGAAACCAGGACATCAAGAAACCCTGAAAATCGTGACATTCTAAACTCTAGCATAATAAAACCTGAAAATATGTTCCAGCAGATTAGCTTAAATACTTTATTCTGAATTGTCTCAATAAAATGATGATGGTTGGTCTTATTTTTATTTTTAGATTTTTTTTTTTTTTCTGTGATTCTATAAGTTCCCAGATAGAATCATTTCAATGGCTCCTGTCATTCTCTGGAGGACTGGTGTTTTCTTACTGTGACTACTAAATAGGCCAGACTACTGGAACAGAACAAAACAAAACAAAATGCAATTTATCATCTGGCTGTTGCAAAAACATAGGGACTGAACACAGAGGATGAAGGGAGATCAACTTCAGGCTGTTACTAAAGCAAACCTGTAATAGTGCTCTATTTTACCCCTCTTTCTTTCTCCCTGTCCCTTTGTACTACTTTTACTTTGTCATTGTTTTCCAACATGTAACTTAGATATAGTTTCCTTTTGTTCCATTAGGAGAATATATACATTTAAAAAACTGCCCTAATTTATTATTTTTATTAGAATTCCTCAGGTAAACACTCCCAAAATGCTCTGCCGATTGAGTTTACTGTTGCAATCATTGACTGATTTGAGCTGTGCTGAACTGTAGGTATTTTTATGTTGCTCCTCCAGAAGCAGGAACTTCTCTTGGACGTACAGGACTTTTTTCCCAACTAGAATGCACAGACAGAATGGCATAATGTATTTCTATTTCTTCTGCTTAGAGCATTTTAGTATCCATCTCCAAAACCAGCAGTTGTTGTTTATCTTTATCCTTCAGTATCTGTCTTTTAAAGCTATACTACTAAATACTCAAGAAGCTTGTCCAATATGTCTTTACTCGCTCTTCGCTTAGTCGTGCTGGTGTGTAGACGACTCCTGGATCTCTAAAAGCAGCTTAGTCCAGAGAGATTGTTCTCTGTATCTCAGGATCACAGTTGTTCAAGGCAATTTCCCTGACATCTCTAAGTGGCTTACTACCAAGTGGGATGTTAGCCTGATTATCCTCTACTGTTTAACAGAACGACATCAGCTCTCTTCAGAGCATAAGTTTTCCTAACAATTTTTTTGTTTGCATCCTTAACTCTTCATAGTATACAAAAAAACTATGATCAGCTACTATGAATACTTTCTAATGCCTATTTTTGCTTTTTTAGGTAGTCTTATCCTCTCAGGATCAGAGAAATAAGTAACTTTTGCCACAGGACACTCAACTTGATATATCTCTGTCCAATTTCTAAACAAGAGAATGTAATGTAGTAAATTTTGAGCTTTAGATTGTCTCAGAAATACATATGGGAATCTTTTTGTGTGTGTGTGAGATTACAGTAGTAATAGCTTATTTTATAACATCTAAATTTTTTCTATTGTGAATTTATTAAGGTTAGTGCTTCAAAGTATCGGAAGTAGATAAAGGACCGCACTATGGCTTTGAAATTATTTGCTTGAAAGCTACAGGAAGGTATGGCAGGCTAAAAAACCAAACAAAACCAAACCAAAACACAAAAAACCTAGACTACAGAGTTTTGCTTTTCCTATTTCTTAGCTATCTACAGCAGAGTAAGGGGACAAATTAATATTAAGGAGAATTTCAGAGGCAGCCCACTGGCTTTCTTCTGGGTGGTAAACTTCCCTTCTGTTTTTCAAAATCCTGTTTGTGTTCAGTTAAAATAATAAGTTTTCTCTATCATTATATATTTTTGAAGTCCTCTACATATTTCAGCAAACATTCCCAGAATCCTGATGAAGTAGGCCATGGAGGAGTAATACCCATTTTTTTTGGCACAGCATGGTAAAGCCCAGAACAAATTAATTGTTTGCAAAGTGACATGCCAGTAGAGAGCTGTGCGGCTCCCAAATTCTGAGTTTACATACACATTCACATGCTTTAAACACTGGAGCTGGTAGCTAAGCTAGAAAGTTAGCAAGTTCCTCATGTCTGCTTTTTTTTTCCTCTGGCTAGCTGAGTAGAGCTGGCCACAGATTCACTTTTTTTTTTCTTTTCTATATCATACTTAAATCTAGGTGGAAATCATTTCTACAGAAAGTAGAAATCTAACAACCAAATACCCAAACTTAGACTGTTACTTTATGGATGTAATGCCTTGAAAGACTATACCAGCTTTGGCTGATAACAAACTTCAGCTGAGGGACTCGATAAAATATGAATTTTTATTTTTGGGTTTGTCAGTTGACAAGTTGCAAAATATTTAGGTGATGCCTGTGCGGAATTATGTCTGAAAGCACAGAGGAAACAGATAAACCAAACCGTTACTGGGTATATAATGAACTGCCCTGCCCTTGGCTGTGCACTGTCTCTGAAGTCTAGTGCTGTGGACCAATTCACCACAGAAATGATATTTCCATAATAACGTGGCAAACTTGTTTTGCATGTTCTTCTTAGGTTCCCCCTTCCCCTCCTTTCACAGTGACATTCCTTCAAACGCTTTTTTTTTATTTTTTTAAGTAGTTGTCAGCCTGGATCCCTGTCTGTGTATCTAACGCTAGTGTGCACACCAAGACTATTACTCCTCCACGGTCAGCACATGCTGAAGATCAAAGGACAGCTTTTCATTGTAACTACAGAAAAATCAGGCATTTGACCTAAAGTCACATCTCCTTCCCTTTGCTAATTCAAGAGTTAAGAATGCAAAGGTGGATGTTAACATGGGTGACTCTGCACACCCATGACACTCAACAGTCTCGGTGCCTTAAACATTGGAGGCCCAATAGGACATAAAAGCTGTAGCTCTGGAATGAGCTGTGTCAGTCAGCTTAACAAGTACTCTTTGTTTTTATTATTTCCATCAAATTTCATGTCATCCAAGGCATATTGCTGACTAAGACCTTAGCTCCACAAAAAACTGAGCTATTGCAATGGCTCACCACCACTATTGAAGTCTTATTGCTCCTCCTGTCTTCACTGGTATCAGCCCCAAAGTGCTGCTTCATTTCTACCAGTTTGACACTACCGTTAAAATAAATTCCCGCTCATAAAGACAGGAGGTAAAAATAACTTGGGATTGCAACAAAGGTCCAGGCAAAGACCAGAAAACTGTTCTACACTCGCTTCAGTCATAGCCCTAGGAAACGGAAGGGAGAGGGCAGCAGCCTGCCCCTTTTCACGTGACAACGCTACAGTTGTCTACGCTGAGAATACAGAAGGGTCTTTCTCATTCTCATGACCAGCCTAAAAACAAACTAAAGATATATCTCTATTTTTTTTACTATGAGTACAGCAAATTATTACACACGTATTTATTACAGTATGCATAGGAGAAGCATAAGGAGAATATGTGCAACTGTGCAAACTAGTAGAGCATCACTGAACCTTACTCTCTACCTCTCTACATTTACCCTCTCAATTCTATAGAAAGACTTCCAGTAAATTCAGCGGCCCACACTTCCATTGCAAAAGTACATGTAAAAGAAGAGTAGGTATATTTTAGAAAGGTGACAAAGTGCAAGTTATACCTGAGAACCTGTGAATTATAAAGTACATCTGTGGGCAACTTCCCACTCAGTGACTGAAATAAATGATTGCTTTGCTGTATACTCAGCAAAATAGTGACTGTCTTTTTTCCAAAACACTTGGATTTAAATGTTTTTGGTGGCGATCCACGAAGTTTAAGATCTTGTCTATATTTGAAGAAAAATTAGTATTTGATTTGTTTGTATTAAACTGCTTTTATTACAATGCATTGCGAATAGGCATTCTTATATTGCTGACATTGTAAGTTGAGTTATGAGAAAGCACAGATATAGGCTGCACATTAGAATCTGGCTGTTTTTATCAAATTGCGTGGGTGGATGAACTTTTCGGGTGAAATTTGAAAAGTTCAGACTTTTGGCAAACATTAAGGAGAAACGTAGGAGATCTTAAAAGAAAGGTAGAGAAGTTGTGGTTTTCTCTTCCTAGTAGGTAGCAGAAAACTTCACAGGAGAGGAAAAATGTTTATACTTGTTTTCTGTATATGTTAATGTTGTGTTCAATAGGAGGAGTGTTAAATTGATAATTTTTTTTTTTAACAACCAAATATGACTTGAAATTACTGTTATGCTAATTAGGTGTACTTTCCATAGCTGCTTGTTTACTTTTACACAGAAAAGAAAAAATACGTTTGTATAGAACCGAATATTTTGGTGTATTATTTCTATTACAGAAACGCAAGTAAGAACAAGATCTTGTGTTTTTAATGGAGAGATCTTTTGAGTTATTTCTGCTATTGTCTTTTCAGTCATCTGAGTTTCTAATGCCTAATTTGTCAATATACAACTCAGATACGTATTGGTAATTTTATGTAATGTGAGGGGCAAAGTGGTTTTGTTTCAAATTCAAAATGCTTTAAATTCATGGGAGCTCTACCTGAATCTAAAATGATTGAATCTGCATTTACATCATTTATAAGAAGAGTTTCAGAAATTAGTTCTTTTAAAGTGTTCTGCTTTTTCTGCATAATAATACATCTTAAACTTTGGGAAACATTTATAGCTACTAAGATCAGGTTTTTTTCTTTCTTATTCATGTTGAATACTTATTATATAGGATGTAATTCTACTGAATCAGAAAGATTATTTATCAGATAGGTAGATAGGTACTACTCCACAAAGGTGATAGAATCTATTCCAATTGATTTTTAGCCCTACCAAGCAATTCCTTTTGTTACATATGAAATATCTGAAGTTCCAGAATGCTATTATTTCTTGAAAGAAAATAATAACACAATTTCCATCCCTGTTCAGAAACAGATCCTTTACTCAGATACTCACACCCATAACTACAATTGGCATCAGTAGCAGCTGTGCATACGTAACTAAGGGCAAAGCTTGGCCTTTAATCAAAATCATTTTCTGCTGCAAAAATATCCAGTTATGATTATTCAGTTTATACTGTAGATGAGCCATTCAGTTATCGTTCTTTCTTCACTAGCATGTCATAAATTGTAAACCTTCAGTAGTTATTTGTTGTGTATTATTCCATTGCATTGCCAAGTCAATTAATATGTATTTATATTAATCTACAAAAATCACTCATATGTTCTAGGCAAGTCTTGCTATTCTGAATGTATATGAGACAATCCAAAAATGAAGCCCTGTAACCCAATAAATACAGTATTGACCTTGCTAATAACAGGTTTCAGGCTTCATAGTAGCTCTGCAAAGCCTCAGGACTTTTCAGGCTTTGTCAGGACTTCTCTTGGCCTCCTCAGAGCTATGTTTCACATTGTTTAGCTGTAAAAGCAATATTCTAATGGCCAGATGGCTATCTCCTAATTTGTTTTACTTTTGCTGAGCTTTGTGTAACTGTGTAGTATAACCATGATTTTTATATAGATAGTACTACAAAGTAATTATTCTGTGTAGAATGAACTATTTATGACCCTACCATAATGATGTAGTGTAATGGAATAAAAGAATGGGAGTGAAGCAGAACCCTTAAAAGTGGGGAAACAGCACACAGTGTAGAGAGAGTATAGGAATGGGATGGTACCAGAGGTGGCACACAGTGATATTAGAAGTCCCAGGGCTATAAACAACTCATCAGTGGTCAATTACCTATTGATAAAGAAATGCATCCTTCAGAGCTGGGTAAAACTGTTTTTTAGAAGTAACAAGGAGAACAAAGAACAAGTATAAAAGATATGAAAGATGTTTGACATATAGTAAACTCAGATATAGTAGGGGCCTTCCAGGAAAAAAAAAAAACAAACCACCCAAAAAACCAAGGTGCAAAAAACTGTGTTAGAAACATACACAATTGACCCTGAAATGAGGAGCAAGAAGCTATCAACATCAACGTGACACTCGTCAAGGAAGGACATGGGGTGCTGATGACATCCAACAGTCCCTGACGTCCCAGACTGATGCTGCAGACTGTAGGACCTATAGAAGCAGTGGAAAGGTGAGAATAACCCCACAGAAAGGGACACAAACTAAGAAATTTCTGTATAACAATTATAACTGTATTATTATTGAGATTTTTTCCCTCCGAAGTAGTGTTCTTTACTTTCTTTTTTTTCCCCCCTCTCTTATTCCTCTAGGTGCTTACAGAGGAGCAGAATTAGTCTAAGAGACTCCTCATTTTCTTTGATTCTGTATTTTTATTTATGTTTTTGAAGATTGAGTACTAATAAAACACCCTTTGCTGTTTAACATTCAGAGTAACTTGTGAAAATGTCTTAATCAACTGTAACAAGAAAAACAAGATAGTCTTGTGAAAGATTAGATTATATATACTTAAAATTTAGGTATTTGGAAGATCATGGGATTTCTTCCCAGTCAACGTAGGACGTAGGATTCATTTTTCTTATTTAAGTAAAATCTCCCTAGAACTGTTAAATTTTACAGAATGAACAGAGCAACGAGATGACTAGTTAGAAATATTTTCCTAGCCTTTTGCTGAGAGAAGTAATACGTAAAAGACTGTCAGCCTTTATCTACCCTGGCCAGTGAATTTATCTTCACTATAATGTCTTTAAATCCAATTAGTTCCCCATATCTATCATAACTAGGAAAGATGATATGTGTTACTCTCCAGTCATACTGAAAACGTCAGTTACGGCTTTTAATATAAGGACACTTACCTGCTACATAAAGCAACATACCGGTCACATATTTGGACCTTAGTTCTCATTCTTAGAGAAGGCGGCCAGTCACATGCTTCAGTGCCGTAACGGGGGTGGGGCAAGAGTGGGGACAAGAGAACTGCAAGCTCCTACCCGCAACACTGGTCGGAAGGGGGTACAGATGCAAACTTGTGGGAAGCTCCCTTCCCACTTGGGGCAAGGGCTTTCAGAAGGAGGGGGCACGTCTTCAAGGCGGCATCCAAAGGGCAAAGTAAACCTACTGTGTCTTTCACCCAATGTCTTTACACAGTAGCAGTGAGCAAAAGCATAGAAATAATGCTTGTCAATCACTTTCTGTGTTTTTTTTTTCTGAGGTCTGTATTCATCTTCATTTTTAGAGTCATATTTTTGAGGCTTGCCAGTTATTTACTGAGTTATAAACGACAGCATAGCATTTATGCTGGAGGTAACATTTTGCATCCCCAGGAACCCACATATGTGAAGATCATACATGGGTTTCTACCTTTCCTAGACCATAAGCTAAGAAGCATAACCCTACCTTTATCTTCTGCTTTACTTTTTGAAGAAATAGGTACTTGAGTTTTAGCTTTTTCAAAAGAGGAGTTTATGCAATTTAGTGTGAAAGACGTTTGCCACTTCTATGTTTCCATGGAAGTATCTAGCTTATTAAGAATTTGGTTCCTCCTGCCATAATGTCTTGAGAGCAAACCCCTCTCCAGTGTCATGAAAATAAGTGCTCTGCCTCCTCATGATATTTCTATCATTATGAATTAAGGAACTTTACGAACCATCATTAGAACCTCTTCTGATAAATAAAAATATTCATGCCAGTTAGGGCAACTCTCTTCAATATTTTTATATATATTGATAGATCATAGGGTCTGATCTAAAACCTTATTGTAATCGGTAGAAAATGTTGGACCAAGTCCAAGCCAGTGAAGATAAATAGGTAGAAATGGAAATGAAACTCATAGAAAACACTGAATATTATAATAATCTATTTCCTATTTGCATTTCTGTCCATCCTCCCTCAGTGTTTTAAGATGATTTATAATGAAAGAAAACAATGTATTGAATGTCAAGAGCTGAACAAGAACTGAAATTCATTTTTAGGATGAGGAAAGTGACATGAAATTGAATAGAACTTTTACCATCATTTACCATGATTTACCATCAACATTATTCATAAGGACCATTTGTTGATTAAACTATCTGTTGCACTCTCAGCATGTCATATCATATCAATCACATGCGAATTTAAATTAAAAGCCATATTCCAAAAAAATAATAATTGCCAAATTGCCACATGTACCATCTGAGTGCTAAATTTAAACTTTTGCAGTACTTCAGCAGCTGCATGAACCTATGAATAATTCATTGACTATATTAAATAGTAGATTAGAATTAACCAGCTAGTTGCATATTTTAGCTAACATTTAGAATGGAAGAAATATAACTAGCCAATTCACCAGATACTTCCTAATCAAAAGCAATTATTTTATGCAGCTTTTTGAAAGATCTACTTAATCCTTAGTATATACGTTAGGCAGAGAGGAATTGAGCTAAAATTCAGATTTACAAGAAGAAAAAGAATGAAAAAAAGAAATAAAGGGAAAAAAAGGGCTTCTGCTAAGTAATGTACAAGTGGCTTGTAACATAGCTGCAGGGACTCTTGTCTTGGGTTTCTTAACAGGTAACAAGTGATTTTATAAACTTGCTTAGCTTCATCATTTTCATGTCCTATTTTCAGATTAAAGGAATAATTATATATTTTCTACATGCATCAGGGAAGTTTTGTCTTTCTTCTAAGTAACTTGCATGAAATTCCATATTCCTCTGTCTTAAATTGCCAGAGATAGATTGGTTGCATGATTTTTGTGGTCAGTAAGCGACAGCAAACATCTGATAGAAGGAAACTGAAAATTTGCTTTGCAGACATTACACATTCTTATTCTCAAACAAACTGCCAACACAGAAGCAGCTCATTTTATATCTACAGGCCCCAAAGTAATGTATTTTTAAAGCCAGGAAAAAGGATGTCTTGTCTCACCTGTGACTGAAATCACAGGATTTTTTACACTGATTTTGGAGCCTAACTTAATGAAGTGCAGATACTTGGACCAAAGCATATTTTCTAGCAAGATATTTGCTTTCAAACTAGGAGAGGCTAAGAACCTAGATAGAGGGATGACTGAAGTCCACTTTGGGTGTTTTGATCATGGTCCCAATTATCTTTGTTAAACAGCAGTATCTAGCAAAAGTCACACTGTCTGGAGAAGGGTTTTCTTCTTTCAAGAAGCTGCTGGCTTAGGAAGCTGCCACGGTATGTGTCTTCCTTCTCATCACAGGGGCAAGGTGACTCTTGAGTCCTTTATTGCACGTTATGCTGACCTGAGGGCTCTGGGTCTTTCCCCTAAAGCTGGGAGCTTAACGATTTAGATTGTGGAGCTTATGGACATATATGATTGTAATTGGATTTTTTTGGTAGTTTTCAGGATGGTATTCCCTTTAGTCTGTGAGAACAGGTACCATAACACATTATACAAATTTGTGAGTGAGACTGCAGCATGACTCCTAAAGGGGAAATAGAAATTAATAACAACAAATCCTATGGTGGAAAGGAGAAGCCTCATCACTGAACAAAGATATGAAGCCTCATTCCTAGAGGGCCCTTTGCCTGCTTTCTTTGATAGTCATACACTCACAGTATGGGAAGGTGTTTGTGATACTGTCTGTAACTTGTGTGGGACTTAATGAGTTTTAAGGTTTTGGTTGTTTTTTTTTTTTTTACAAACACAGGTGTTTATTCATTCTTAGTAAAATTTAATTTTAAACTAATTATTCTTTTTGAACGATTTATAGAAACCATATTCCAGGCCTTCACTTCTGTATATTTCTGCTATCTGCAACTAGTAGAGGGGCACTCATGCCACCTGCTATGAAGAGGTCAGCTCATGCCAAGTAGAATTCAGAAAATTGTGTAATTCAAGGTATGACACAAGAATGTGTTTCCTTTCTTCAAAATGACTGTCCAGAGTAATAATAATGAAGATGAAGTATTTCGTTTTAAGGGGGGGGGGGGAAGCCCAAGGAAGGTCCCTGTGCAGTATCTAGCATTAGTATTCTTAAGAAGATTTTTTTAAGTCCCCATTTGTGTAAAGGAAAACTGTTTCTCTATTTGATTACCCATCACAGGCAGTGCAATAGCTAATGCCCTACTTTGATGAGTGCTTTGGGATGCTTTATGTCTGTAAGATTGTACAAAACCAAATTCTATTGTTGTCTTCTTCATAACGGGACTATGACTCTGAGGTTTTAGACTTAGTCTACGTAGCTCTCATTTCAAAGTCTCAACTTCAGAATGAATTTCTGACGTTCTCATTCTTCTTTTTGTATTCATTGTCTTTCTGTACTCCTATAATTCCCAAAGAAGCCATGAAGGGGGCAGTGATGGAATGGAGGGATGGGGAGAGGGAGAGAAGGAGAGAGATACGGAGAATGCTACCAGTATATTAGAAGCAAGATAGTAATAAAACAAAATGGTATTACTTCTATTTAGAGTAATATATCAGTCCTTTGGTATAAAATAATTAAGCTGATGCAATACCCTAATAAAGAGAACTATTTTGAAGAGATTAAGGTACTCTGGTATTGCTTTTATTTGCATTGCTTATACATGATGTATACTGCTTATACATAATATACCAGGGTTTTGCAGCTGTCAGTGATTTAAAGATACCTAAATGAGAAAGCTCCCAGTCCCAGCAAAACACTCAGAAGAAATAGGTAAAAGTGAAGAGGCAAAATGAAGTAACAGTGCAGTGAGTATTTTAATTTAAAATATTTAATTAAAAGCAGTGGATGACGGTGACGGTTGGTCTGATTAAATGGCAGAACAGTTGGTCTAGTGCAAAAGTTAATTCATTGAAGTTAACAGGAACAACTTTCTACATAGTCATAGATACCCTACTTCGTCGGCCTTTTATTTTACTTCAGCTTTTTCCCACTCTGTTGAGAAGATTATTGAATAAAACATAGTTCAACCCAGGTTTTTAAAATGCATTACTGTTTCTGACTTCATTTTTTGGCGTGATTTATTTTTACGGTGTTACCAGGCACATACATAGAAAAAGGTATTTGTTCCATCACCTAAGCCTGTTTTTATAGTACTTAAAAAAATCTCCCAGCATGACATATTTCTCAGGATCTCAAATAATTAAGGCAATTGGTCAAATGGCACATTCCTGATTCCACCAGGGTATATGGCAATTAAGAAAATTCTGCTGTAGTAAGGTAATTTCATAGTGACAAAAAGATAATATTACTACATATAATTATGCTGTAATTATAATAATGTTTAGAAGTTACAAGATGCCTTCTACCTCAGGATCTCAAAAAGTTCTTCAGAAGAATTTGATTTGTATTCAGCCTGTGGTACATCTGCTGCTATCCCTATTTTACAGATAGGGAAAATAAATTAGAGGAAGTTAAGATATGTGCAAAAGCCTATGCAGTAAGCCATTGAAAGAGGCTGATTGAAAGAATTAGAAGCAAAATTTTGTTTTCTACTTTCATTCACTAATTTCTGATGCATTCAAAAAGCTAGATTGCAACTTGGTCTGTATGTCTCAGGCATGTGTCCTCGGAAATCTTCTCTAGTGTATACACACACAGGGTATGTTTGGCTTTAACCCACCTTACAGCTGCTTTGAACAGCTGAAGCCTAATTTGCACATCATAATTTAAACCTGGGCAAAATGGAAGAATCATGACCTACAGGCTTGTCTAAGAGGAGCAGCAGCTCTCAGAACTGCTCTTGGAGCAGCAGTTTCCTTAATACCTACTCTTCAGGTCTTGTCTGTGTCACAGTTATATCCAGGCCCTTCATAATACATCCATAATGCACAGATACCCAGATGTAAGGACTTTAAGTAATGAAATCATTGGCAATGCCAAGTAAAAAACTTCACTCTTGATAGATGAAAAGTGAATAGGAACAAAGAATTTACACGATTTTGTGTTAGAATTTAAAGATGATGATTTATGTTTTCAAGTTTTAAAAAACAGCAACAATCACACTGAAAAATATACTTCAAACATTTCAGTTAAATAATTTCTTTCCTTCTCCACTACTTAGTATCATCAACATCAATGTCTATGTAGCCTCAAATCCCTATGGTGTCTTTCAGATATTGTGTTTCAGTGCAAATCTATTCATTCCATCCTGTAATATCATTTCAGTTGCCTTTTAATAAACAGATAGTTCAAAAGTTTATTTTCCATGTTAAAAAGTAATTTTGGAAAATGAAGAATCTGTGAATCAAACACAGAAAATTCTCCCCATCATCTAGAGTCTGTTTGACTAGATGCTAGGAAAAGAACCTTCATCAGGCTGAAAGAAATTTAATTAATGTTACGGTCATCCACAAGATACACTACATAAGTGACACACGGAACAGTCAGGGTGTGGGGGGGTTTGTCCACATAGTCCATACTTCAAATATTTTCTAGTTATTAAATCTTTCACTTTAAAAAAATATAGAAGAAATAGAGAATTGAGAATAAAATTATTAGAAAGAAAGGAAGACATTAAACAAAGACTGGGAAGATGATATTTTTTTACATTAGAAAGAAGAAAGGTAAAATGGAAAGGTAAGGAATATTATTTTTTTCCCATAATAATAACAGAAAAAATAGTAATTGAAAGAAGAAATGTTTTTTTTAAAGCATTTTTCCCACAAAATGTGCAATTCATGGCCACTGTGTCTTACCAGGCATTTAGAAAAAGGATTAACCATTGATATAGAATGCAAAACTATTTGGTGTTAAAAAAATATACTATTGATGTGGAAATGTGTAAAACAAGCTATAGGGCATAAGTCAGACTTTCTCTGGTTTTGCAGATTTAAGAGGAAACTTTCCTCGCAGCTACTCTATGATTGTCTAATACAGAGAACCTTGCTCTGAAGTGACTGGATCAGCAATGGGATGTTTACTGAGATAAGATAAAACAATTGCTCTTGATATTCTGTGATTTTGCCATTGAAAATATTAAGGAATGACATTTCTACACAACAAATTTGAACTCATAAAGGAGACATCAATATTGTGTGTGAGAATACTTAATGATTTTCAGGATTATATTGAAAAAATCAATCACCCCACTAATGTAGGGGTAATGAAACATTCTCTTTTGACTTAATGTGACTGTGAACTAACATTGTCTATAAATGAAACATATTCATTACTGAAATATTCTTCAATATCCTTTACAGATAATGTTGTAGGTGAGAATCCAAGTCAGTCTTCAGCAATGACAAACAAAAGACACTGGTCAAGTGAAGAAATTGCTTCATCAGAGAGCATATTTATGATTAATAAGCCTTTGTTTCCCCCACAGGTCAGGGAAACTGTTTTACATCAAAACATATCTTCCAATATTATCCACTATTGGTTGCAGGGCAGAAGCAGATGAGTGTGTTGATCATCAGGATAGTAAAATGATACCTTTTAAATACATGCAGTAGCATTCTGACTTTAGGGGCTGTAAAGTCATGTTGCTAGTGAATGAAGTTCACTAAACTTTACAAAAGTAAAGGTTACATTCATGCTTTAAAGGAGGTACTGAAAACCATGAATGCAATAGTCTTCTAAGTTATATCACTTTGGGTTGGTGTGCGTCAGTCTGAGGTTTACTACTGAAGGCAGTGCAATCAGAGAGATGTACTTTTAAAAACATATATGTAGAATCTGTCTTTTTGAGATAATTGTTATCTCAGTATCATTACATATGTGCTTCCAGAGAGAAAAGAGACAGGAAGATCCTTTGAGAGAGATGGGAACTAGAAATTTATGCCACTTTGTCCTTCTATGTTTCCTCTCTCCCACCTCTCCTGGATTTATCTCTACATTTATCTAGATCTGTCTAGACAGCTCTAGATATATCTCAATAGCTCTAGATATATCCTCCATTGGTTCCTCACATTGGGAGTATGTGTCAGGAGACTGCTACTTCGATACTTTCAAGGGGGTAACAAGCCCTGGAAACACACATAAATTCCTTTTAGGCTGTTCTAAAAACTTGAATGAAAATAAATTTGTTAGGAAAAAAAAAGGAAAAGAAAAAAAAAGATTGATTACTCAGAGATTATTAGAGTTAGATTAAGGTTTATTAGCGTTTCACTTCTCTGTAAGAAACATCTCAAAACTGTAATGTGTCAGAATTCTGCCAAACTGCCTGCTTGGAGGTGGGATGAGAAACAATACGCTGTACTGAGCCACTGTCAAGCATTACGTGCTTTCTACTACGTATCTGCAGGATCGGGGGGGGAGCGGGGGGAATAAAAAATCCTGGCTTTGCTGTGCTTTTTTACCATATGGGGTCAAAGTAAAGCATTTAGGTCATGTTTTCTCTCATGCAAGAATTCAGGATGTAGTTATTGGCCACTCTGAGCTAGCCTTTTGTCCCTAAAGAAGATATTTTTGCAAGGTACTTACAGTTAAGTATGGTGCAGAAAAATGCTGCTCAGATTTCTTTTACTGTCATACTTTCAAACCTGAGTCCCTTAGTTCAAGTCTCTTGTTTCTTTCCAGCTGAACTGGAAAAACGTGCCTATTTTGTGATGTAAACAAACAAGGACAAGGAAAACCTGTCTAACATAATTTTACTTGACACCTAAATTATAGTCATGTTTGGACTCAGGAAATAAAGAATGCAGCAGAAATCGAACGGGCCATTTTTCCTTTAGTGCCAGTGCATTCTCTATTGTCATTTTCTATATACCAAAAATAGAAAGGTTTTGTTCTTTACCCACTGAACTAATCAAAACTAGCCAAAAGTTTAGTTCAAAATACTTTTCTCTGGACCTACTTTAAACTTACAACTACCTTATTAAGTTGGAAAACAGTCAATTTTAGCCTGTTAGCCCTAATGTTATTATGCTAGATTATCACTGAACCTGCTCTCATTTACTTGTGTATGTTAGATGGATAGCTCACCCAATTTTTGCTTTGTATAAATAGCCTTCAACACAAAAACAAATTAATACCTTTTACTTACATATTCACTTTAAATAAATGGAAATTTTCATTAAATCCAATGCAAAATTGGATTTAAGGTTTTATGTAACATTGACATTTTGCCCACTTTTGAAAAGAAATACCATTTTGCATAATTTTCCAAAATTGTAATAATTATTGATCTATCAAAATGCATGTTATCATTTTAATACATAGTTATATATTTAACCTGGCATAGAATACAGACATACATGTGAAGTGAAAAACACATAAGGAAGCTTTGCATTGCTTTCAGAACTATTGTATGTGGCAAATTGATGCAATTTCTAGAGATACTAATTTTTTCTTCTGCTCACCTTGTCCACCTGACCATTTAGGCTAAGGTTGACCACTGTTGGCACAGTGATCAACAACTTGATCAACAACTTGATCAACAAGGAGAGTCATTCAAAAGCGCTAGCACTGTTGGCACACAGACAGATCAGAGGTGTTAGTTGTTGCTGCTTATATGACTGAAGAGTAAGGCATTGCTCCAAGAACCTTAAAGGACAGAAACATCCCATTTTATCTGCCTCTATATCTTTGGATAGCATCATCTCTATGGGCTTGTCTAACAAAATCTGACCCTCTTACTTTTCTGATACTTCCCGTTTCATCAATTTTCCCTGCCTGAAAAGTGCTGATGAAAGGCCCTCGTTCTGGCTGATTGGGAAATAAACAAAAAGATGTCACTTCAGCTTTTCTTTCCAATATTAATATTAAAGTTTGAGGGATTTTGAAGAATATGAAATTTTGAGATTATTAGCTAAACCTGCAGCTTTAATTAATCACAGCCTTAATCCATCATAATGCTTATGCATACATTAAGATTTTAAACATGTGGAAGTGAGTTCACGTCAGTGTTTTTTTAGAAAAGAAAACTGTCTAAGTAAAGTTTAAGGTGAGTTTTTAGAATTTCCCTGTACTTGTATAAACCTGTACAAAGCTGAAACTTGTACAAAATATAGGACAATGAAAACTGCAACTTGTACAAAATACAGAACAATGTTTATTTGCTTCTGATTTTTAGTTGTTGGAAACTTCCAGGTATTATAAAGTTAGATTTTTTTTTTTTTAAAACAAATCAAAATTACTCTGTTTCAAAGAACTAGAAATAGGAAAGGAAACTGGGAAATACTGCTCTGATGATATTTCATCGCCTTACAGCGCACCCACAAAGGGACCTTGATTTAGTGTCTGATAGTTACTCTTCAGGCATATTATAGAATTTTTATCAAGGCTAGGGTGATATCCCCAGGTTGACCAGATATATGATGAAATTCCTATTTACAAGAAAAATGGTTGTACCTTGTCTACTGAGAAAAAAAAAAGCCTTGACTGATACATCACTGTCAACCTTTTCTGCCATTGTTTATTCTTCTCTGTTTTCTGTGGAAGTTCTTCAGACTCTCTCAGTCCATAAATCATTGGTTATTCTACTGCTTGAAGATACTTGGGGCAACGTAGCACATTCAAAATTTTTTTATGCAATGCCCGTAGGATATTTGCTTAGAAAACAGAGAGATGCACGTATTCATGAATATTTCTTTGTTACTGGAAGAATGTGTGCAAAATACATTAAGTACATTGATACATCTTTCAGAGGTATTTGGGGTTTGGGTTTTTTTTTTCAGTTTAACAAAATACAAGCCATGTATGTCTTTGGATGCTGAATTTTTGATAACCTAATTTTTAGTGTTTTTTCATAATACGCAGACAAGTGATTAAAAAGGTTTATTATGTTTTGGAAAGCTGTAAGATTACCCAGTTAATCTAGAGAAGGAAGAAGCAGTTTTCAGGAAAAGGAGTTAAAGGGAGAAAAAGTGACCCACAGGGGCTGGCTAGTTGGCACTGACCCAAGAGGATGGACTAGGTGACCCGTTTAGATCCTTTTCAGCCATTCGATCCTATGAAAGAAGAAAAAGGCAGAAGACGAGAAAAAGAAGCTTGTGTAGTAAATAAAAATAATGGAAAAGGGAAAGGTGATGCAGGGGGCACAATATGTAACAGCGAATGATTGATCCTACAACTCAAAGAATAAAGGTATCTTGTTTTCAGATTGAGTCTCTTAATCCTTTGTAAGCAGCCTTTTTCAAGAAGGCTTTGTAGGCAGCTGGCAAAGCCCAGAAGGCCCATCCTCTGTGTGGGGAGTATAAAGGTTTCCATCATCTCAGAGCAATTTTGTAGCTGGCAATGAAATACATATAAGTTACATATGGTTTTGTTTGTTTGTCTGGTAGGGTGGAAGAGATTTTACAAGATATTTTGCCATCCAAAGGTTGAATAGATGCCTACTAAGTTATTAAAAAAATCTTTCGGTTCCTAACTCACTTCAAAATCATGTGCAATCGTGGATATGCATTCTCATCCTCAAAGCCTTGAACGGTGATCCATCCCTGCATACTCTGACAGTGCCAAAGGAGATCACTTTCCTTGCCCTTTTCTGAGGGTGCTCCAGTAACACAGAACAGGAACTCTTGACACTTATGACAATGTTCTAATACCTCTGAATTATGTAGGGTGGCAGACCCAAAAAGTGCTTAGAAACATCTTTGATTTTTCTTCTGTGAGCGTTCTGTGCATCAGGGTGTCCTGCATTACTTAATAACTTCGAGGTACTACATACTTTTTAAAAAGAAGTGCAGCTTCCTTCAGCACCCCGTACAGTACTCTCCGTTCAAGCATTTATGTTGCAGCATGAGCAGCACTCCATGCACACCATTTTGGCTCTTTCCCAGCATAAAAGTCTTTCTGTACAAGTGCCCTTACATATCAAGACTGTATGAGTGTGCTGAATCCTACAGTGTGGTCTGTTTATTCCCCTCATCAACAGTTTCTCTTTTGCTTAAGTCACAACAAGATAGAGATCTGTCTTATGTTTTCTTGCCTTCCCCTTTTATACCCCAAATATACCCACCCTTTCTATACCCACAGTAACTTTAACAGCAGTTTATTGAAAGATTTTTTGTTTCAAAACTTGATCAACAAGGAGAGTCATTCAAAAGCGCTAGACACTGAAAGGAGGTGCTTGGGCTTGTTGCCATACCTAGTTTCTGCAACATTTAGTATATTACTGTGGGGAAATTTTTTATATGCATAAAGCAGAGCACACCATGCTTACTTTCACATATGTGGTAATGCTAAAAGCAAAACTCCCGCTGCAAGGTTCATAATAGCAACCAAGCTGTTCAAGTAAAGTTTCTTTAACAAGACTTGGACATCGTTTCCCTGGTGTGGATTGGCTTACAGAGAGCACAGGGTAGTAGTGCCTTTTGGAGTGAAACCCTCTTCTGTGGTGGCAATTTTTCACCTCATTTTCTCTTTATGAATTACATACACCCATTACTTTCAATGAAATAAAGTTCTTATGTCACATTCGGGAAGTGCCTTTGTCGTTGGGGTGCCAGACTGTACCTGTTTGGGGATGGATCGGGTTGGGGTGATGCAGATCTCTGTTTGCCTTGTGGGGCCACTGGGAGTTATGGCCTTTTGGAAGCACAGAACATCTCCCTGAGCGGCTCAGGGTACACAAGGAGCATCATTTATCTTTTAGCATGGTGCAGCATACGCTGCTGGCATGTCTGGCACCTCTGCTAGCCAAGGGAGAGGAGGGATAGCAGAGCGAGATGCTGACTTTCCTTCTCCACCTTCCCCATTCTCTGCTTGAAAACAGGGAGCAGCGTGGAGACTTTGGGACGAAGAAACGTAATTGTCTCTATACCCAGTGCCACTCTGCTTTCTCCTGTGTTACCTGTTGTAATCCCAGTTCGGTTCTCTTTGCCCGGAGAACTGGCGTGCCCTGTGACTGCACAGCATACTATCACAGGAGAATTTAATTTTGAAAACCCAGCATTGAGAGAGAAGCCCTGATGCTGTGTCATTGTGTGGCCCCTTCACGTGAAAGGCTCGAGTTTTCTAGCCCCTTTTTGTGGTTTCACAACTCAGTGAATGTAATATAAGCTTACTTTTATTGCTACAGAATTACATTTTCATACTGAAATACAGGTGCTTTCTGGGGTTTCTTTGGTTTCTGCCAAATGAATAGACTTGTTCACATTAATGGTTAGCACTGGCCACGTAATACCCTGAATAGATTTCCATACAGTAATTATAATACACAAAACAGATTTTGAAATTACTGAAGTGGCTTGCTGAAATGTTTAAGGTAAGGCGTCAGAGCTATCTGAGAAAACTTTTAAGTATGTGTTTGCATTTCTATTTGTAGACTGTTATATTTTTAATGATATATTTATGGCTTTAAGTGAGTAATGTTTTATATACAGGAGAAACAGTTAATTTGCTTAGATGACTCATGCATTAAACCTAACTTCATTGAATTTTTGTCCTGCCTCCATTTCCTGGGAAATGCAACTCTCTTTTTAAAAAAATTCTGATACTGAAATGACATCTTACTGATGTCTGCAACATGATTCACACTTTGTTACTTCTTTCATCAATGTTACCAGCAGCACATGGAAAATATTAAGATACAGTAATGTAAACACTTCACATTGACCTCTTTAAAGGAACAAAATCAGTTTAATCTGGGAAAACCAGCTTAAAAAAATGTATTTCTACTGTGTTATTTATGACTACCCTGTAAGTGTTAGACCAGATTGTGATTCCATTTGCGCAGCTATATAGAGAAAATATTGTATACACTATCTTTCAAGTAAAGAAGGCAAATTCCTTGATCCTACTGTGTTCTATCTTTGGACTTCACATTGATTTTCCAATAGAACTACTTCACATGAGAAACTAAGGAAACTGAAATGGATAAAGCCTGGGGCCAGACTGGGAGTAATTGCATGAGAACCCTTTTTTTAAGAGAATTTCTGAGAGCAAACTCACTGGGAGTGTGGCTGTGCGCGAGCCACGATACTCACAGGCTGCAGTAGGGGATCACCGGACATATGCCCAATAGAAACACTTTTGCTGGGCAATATCTAAGTCATCTGGTTTTGATGACTTATTATTTGAAGGTTCTGTCAGAAGCTGTGAGCATTTTCTGGGAGACCACAGCATTTGGGAATGGCCCTGTTGGCCAGAATCACAGCTGAACCAGGCCAACAGAGGAAAAACATTTCTGAAGACATCTCCTTCCAGCTGGAACATGTTACTTGGCCCATTCATGTCAAGTGACTAATATGCCTTGAGGCACATGTCCTTTGAGAAGGACTGGAAAGTTTGGAGTATCTAAGACTGTTAAATACAAGTGGCTAATATTATGCAGGATTTTATTGCCAGTAAGCGTCATTCAAAGAAAAGGTGCTTTGTCAAAATATTCATTGGTTAGAAAGTTTTGTCTGACCTACTGAAACTAAAGACTCTTGAAGTCTCTTACTGTAGCTCAGGCACATGTTGCAATAGTTCAAAAGTGAAGTATGAATCCTATGCTCCTGTCGCTTATTATTCTCAATATGAATGCATCTTATTCATTTCTATATTCTTCAATTTGGTAAACAGAGTATAATGTATTAGAATATGTCTATTTTATAGGCAATAAAATTTTTAGCAGTTTTTCTGTTAATGACACTTGTCCCCATCCTTTTTTTAATTATTTGCTGTATTCCATAATAACAGCTTATATTTTAAAAGCCTCTCTGTTTTCTAGCCTTAAATTTACGCCCTTGTATACATAGTTTTTGGAGACACTGTCCAAAAGCATTACACAAAGGATGTATTATTTAATAGACCAAAGGCTAAAATGTTCATGATTCAATATGCCATAGGTCACTACATTTCGAAATGACTGCATATTTCCTAAATGATGCCTAGTTCTGAAATATATTTTAGGAACTGACAACACTTCAGCTAGTTTGGGAAAACACAGAGACTTCAGAAATGCTTTGAATCATGAGTTATGGTGTTTAGGCAGTATATATTTCTTTTGCTATGTCCTGTTTTTTCAGATTCTCTATCGCTGTTTAGCATTATTTTTACATTTAATATGGTCCACGAGGAGTTCTTCTGCAACACTTGTGGGCCACATTTTTTATTTATATTGCAGTTCTTAATGACATTTTGATAGGTCCGTAATGAGTCAGAATTTTTTGTTATGCACTATGTCTTTTCTTCTTTCAAAGGGATAAATATAGTTGTCTGGCTGCTCTGGTGTGATATATTTTAGAAATCAACAGTCATAATATTGATATGAGTTACAGTCCCTTCCCTTCCCTCCCTTTGCCAATACAGAATAACATGAGGTGGGGTTTTTTGTTGTTGTGGTTGGTTGGTTGCTTGTTTTCAGTATGGACTACTGGTGGTATTAATTTGATGCTCCAGGACCTGAGAGTAAAAGATTTTTAGGTCAGTTCTGGACTAGTGTTTTCAGAAAGATTATGACATGTTGTCGTGAAATGATGAAATGTTGTCGTGAAATGACTCATAACTGGTGCTCTTTTTTCTGCCTTTTCTTTTTTTCTTTGCTAAGGACTATATTTTTCAGAACTCTGCATGGACTATGGCAGAGTCCTGAAGCACACAGAAAGGAAAAGTTTAATTTAAGATTTTTTTTCTACAAAAAAGAAAAAAATGTCTTTTTCAGGATGCACCAAAAAGGTATTCCATCTTTCAGTCAGTGTAAATGCTACCATTAATAGCCATTTGATATTAATTTTCACCTGCCTTGCATATCCTGAAGGACTAATATGAGATACATTAAAAAAATCAGTAAGTAATTAATCTAAGGATATTTCCTGAAAAATATACTTACGAAAAAATCTCTAAACTTTGCTGGTTTATACTTTTAGGAATATTGTTAATATGGTGTCATTACATTTAGGTCTGTACAAAAATAGCATGTTTTCTATTTCAGTGCACAATAATAGATTGGTTGATGCAGCAATTATAAATTTACCATTAGAAATTGATTACACAGATATGAACAATATTAGTTTTCATTATGTCCAGGAGATGTATTGACTCAAGATTGCCAAATTCAGGTGATCCTGTACTTCCTCTGCCCCTTGAGGCTAACGATGAATTTACAGTTGTCCACCAAACATGCAAAAGAACAATGCCGTGTGTCTAAAAGTTATTTTCATTGTACCAGTCCCACAGGGGAGTCTAATTAATGGACTGGGTAAGCATTGTTGCTTTTCTCCAGTGCATATGCAAGAGATTGCATTAAATAGCTGCTGATCTATAGCTAAGAGCTGTCTGAGCTGGTAAATCCACCCAGCACAGCATCCTGTGGAGATGGCAGTATCTCTCTGGAAGCAGTCTAGTTTTGGGGGGTTCTGTTCAGTATTGCCTGGACACACCTGGCCTGCTTCCAGGTTCGGGGCAGTTCAAGGAGGGCTAGCTGAAGGGATCTGCATCTCATTCCCAGCTTTCAGCATTAGCTCACACAGAGCTAGCTTGGGTCTTTACATGCTTGGTACAGGTTACCTTCGATCGCTAAGATCTTAAATGTCATTGACTTACAGTGGACCTCCCTTCCAGAGCTCAGACTCTTCTCAGAAGACACTGTTTTACAGGATATTTTTCTGAGTTTTGCATTTCACAGACTGTGGTCTATGGCTCAACTGTGGCAAGAGTAAAAAACACATTGGAGCAACAGCCATGGTAAAAATCATACACAAAATCATACACAATTTTTGAGTGTGTTCATGATATTATTTCTTAATGTTGAAATATTAGATATGACTATTACAGGATTTATTTTATTTAAATACTAATCAATGTTATAGATATTTCCTATGTTTTTGCAGATTAGTCTTTCCAACAGTTGCTAAAAGTATACCAGGGAAACTTCTCATTATTACTGATCATAAGTCCACTTGCACATCTTTCTGTGCACAATAATTGTGAACATATCATTATTTTGAAAATTTATGTTTTCAACATTCTTTGAAAATGCATTTTTACTGGTTTTTTTTCTAAGAATCGTTTAATAGTTAAATAGTTATATTAGCCAAATATCAGAATTCTGTTTTTATATAAAAGATACCTAGATGATATGCTTTTTTTTAAGTCTAATAAAAGTAACTCTGAAAGACTGTAAAGTAATAAAAACTGTAACGTAGCTTTCCAATGAGTATTCTGTGCCACTCAGGGGCATTAATGCTTTTGTTGTTGCAAACATTCAGACTAATTAACCAACTCAGTAGTATTCTCCTGCAACATGAACAAAGTAAATTGGTAAAGAAAATCTAATTAACATGTTAAATGTGCAATTTTTTTTTAGTGTAATGTGGTATTAACACAATGAATTTTATCCGTTGCTACAGGTTAGATTATGTCCCCGAGTTTCCTAGATTAGTCACATTTTTCTTCTGTTGGTGCACATTAAGAATGTCTATGTTCTTTTGACAATCCAAACGAGATTTTGTATCGAACTTATATTAGTTGTGACATTTTCATGGACAGAGATTGTGTAAGATTTCATCCCACGTAGGACAAAAGCATTTTAAATACATAAAGCTGTTTGCAGTATTAGAAGTTTGGTAGGTGACATTTATACAAATTTATATGTTCATAAATACAAGTATATATAATACATATAGTATATGTGTACTTATATACACAAATATACATACATTAGCATACATACATATGTATATCTATGTATATAAATATACATAAGCAGCTGTGTATGTGATATATAATAACATTCTTATTACAACGTATTTACCTGTCTGTAAGAGGAAGAAGAATACATAAGAGCAGTTAAAGATGCAATAAGATTTTTCTTGAAATTACTTTGAGGTAAGCTTGATAATTTTCATTATAGTAGTTGTATCAGTCACTGTCATCACACAACAGTGTGAAAGTTTTTCCTGTCCATCATACTCAAGGCTGATGTTCTTTAATCTTGTCACACTTAGGCAATGTAGGTTGACAAGACACTGTATGATGGAGACTCCACATAAAAAACACTGAAAGAGCAAAAGAGTGCACCTAGACTATGTCTGTAGATTACAGTTTCAAAGACTCCATGTCCTCTTCTACGGGGAGGTGAACCCAGCTTATAGCATGCTACAGAAAGATTGCTGTGGATAAGGCTTCTAGCTGAGTGTCAGAGATGATTAATGAGAGAGATAAGAAAACATCCTCCTTTTGACATTAAGGGGCAGATAGAGGAGAACGAAAGAGTGAAGGAAAGCAAAGCATTTAGATCTGAAAAAGTAATGAGGGTCAGCAAAGCTCTGGTCTCAAATTAGAGTGTGTGTGTTGGTCCATTTGTCGTTGGAATTTGACCCCTTCTGCCCGATAAAGGACTTTTAAGGCAAGATGGTAGAAGATGTTCCCTACAGAGAAACAAAAAGGATGAAAAGCTTTGACGGAAAGAAACCCAGCAAGACGAAAACAGAATGTGAGCAAAAAACCCAGAACGAGGTCTTTCTCAGATTAATATAAGTCATTCTTTTCTTCAGCTCTGAGATGGGCTTTGTGGAGACAGGAGCAGATTAAGCCAAATATCTTCACCAAAGCTTGTTGAGAAAATTAGATAAAAGACTAGTAACAGAAATAAGTATTGCTGAAGATAGTTTTATAATACACCTAGCATGTTCTGACAGCACAGGGAAGTTCATGACCCACCCTCTCGGCTTCTTAGAGGGGGTGGATCAAGAGAACATGGTCAATGTAAATGTCAGAAGTCATGAAGGAGCTTCCTGTTAATACAGATATATCCTTCATGCTGTAGAAGAAAAAGATCATTCCACATTCATTGAAGTTATTTGAAGGAGTACTTTTGTTGTAAGCAGACAATTTGTAGGTAGAAAATTATTTTGTTAGACGCATGAGTTTGTCATAATCAGAACCACAGAGTAATTTGCCATATGGGTAAAATGTATCAGACCTCATGAGAAACTTGAATGGCGGACTAAATTGGCTGAAATCTCTTGTTTTGGGAGTGAGCTGCAGTAAAGTTGTCTATTAAACAATAAAATTAGTCCTTGGGATCCAGGAATATTTGTAGTACAATGAGGGGATGGAGATATAATCTTATTTCGTGAAGTGGGGAGGAGCATGCATAGAGTTACCAGCATGTATATGAACTTCAGATCATGCTGGATGCCCTTGCTTTATTAATTTTAATTAGCTTATGTATTTTAATAATTTATGTATCAACACATTATTATTGATAATTTAATAATTATTGCTAATTATTATTTTATTAGTTTGTAATCATTTACTAAATTTTAATAATTTCGTGGTATATAAAGTAATCCATCATTAGGAAAGCGGGCTGTTCCTTTAAGAAACTGTTTATCTTCATGCTTAGAATTCTATCTGAAAGTAATATGATATTAATGTTATGTGTATTGAAGGCTCCAAGAAAAGATTAAAATGAGTCTAAAATACGTTTTCATTTACGACAAAGAGCAAAAATAAATAGAGCAAGAAATTAATTTATTGGAAAACATAAAAATGAAACACTTACTGTATGAGTTGGTTAAAACCCACATTTATCCATAGTGTAGTTCAGTTGAGAACTTCAGCTGCGAATGTGCAATACTGTCAAAACATCTTAAAAGGAAGATTCTTCCAGGATGGTTTCTTTTTAACATATTACATATAGCTAGTGATAGTGTAATCGAATCATACTGATTAGCAACCTGGTTTTTTGAGCATCTTTTAAGCATAAGTTCTTTTCCATTCACCAAACAGAAATGTTATATAAGTTTACTGCAGCAGCTAAGTTTCTCATATGAAATGCAAACAAAAAGTTAGTACATTTTAAAATAGCATGGTGATCTCCAAACCGGAGATGTCATTTCCAAGAGATATACTACGGATGTACTGTTTTCACAGTTATAATGATAAAGCCTAAATAATTTTCTCCCCCCCCTTTTATTTTTTTAATCTCTGTTAACTAATTATCTATGTGTGGGGTCAGTGCAAACTAGTTTATATCAATACAGATGATAAATAGCTTTCATTTTTGTTTGGTATGTTTATCAAACAGGTCAGTATGAAAATTATCTGTGTTATAGCAACAGATAACAGAAAATTAGGTATATTGTCCAGGAGAAAAGAAATGAAACAGTGGTGTTGCAACTTGAACCTACTTGCTCCAGTCCATCACAAGAAAAGGATAGTTAAAATAAAGATTTCTTCAGCCTGTCACCCTCCCACCCCTGTCCCCTCCCCCCCCCAAAAAAAAAAAAAAATTCAAGGAAGAAATAGGTACTTTTGCCTGAAACATAAAAGACATAAAAATAAACATGTTTTATCTTATCCATGTTTGGAAAAGGGAGGTATGTGGGAGTTCAAATAGAACTATACTTAAGTTGTTATGTGTTTTATCCTACATAGAAAGCTGTAATATTCTAGTCAGATTGTCCAAGATCCCAATTTAATGAAAAACAAATTTGCTAGAGTCAAAAGATAATTTTAAAGAAGGTAAAGCAGGAAGTGAACCTTTATTTTGCAATAGTGAGAGTGAAGGAAGTTATGAAGTCCTGAAAACTGGACGAGAGTAGGCCTCTTGAGGGGTCAGTACGAGACGCCATATCACAAAATATGCTTTAACTGTTACTTTTACAGTAGCCTGGGTGTAACAAAATAAATTCATGCAACAACGAAGTTATTTGCATTTTTTTCTTTTAATCATTTCCAGTTTGTTGGTTTTATAATGTACAGCATAATTAACTAATAACAAAGAATGTTAAAAAAGACAAAAATCTGATGGATAGGGAATTTTCTTCTGATTCGAACATTGGTCCATTACTCACAGATCTTTTTCACAACCACGTGCAACACGTGTTTACTGCATGGGAATAACAGTGCTGTATAAGAACGCTATAGGTGGAAAATTTCTCATTAGTCAGCAGTTTGACAAAAGACATTAATATCTAGATCAGCATTTCTTCTACAACATTGTTGGAAATTTAGCCCCTGCTTTTCATCTTTTTTTGCTTCACTGATATAACTGTTTGGTGATGCTTGATTTGAAGTCAATAAGCATACACGAATGCCTCCTATCATGTTAATAGTGCATTTGATTCTGAAGCTCTGCTTTTAACATGGATTAGCCAGGGCATAATATTTTGGTTTCAGAAAGACACTCGTCCGTTGAGAAAACCTGAGATGGAAGGCAGATAGGCAGACAGTAGAAGTCAAATCCTGCATATTAGGATCTTCCTTTCCATAGTGAGTTCAAGTGTATCTATCTCCTTTATTACCACCAGTCTGTGAAGAAATACAAAGGGGGCTCATTGGTCACGGCTTCTTAGGGAGAGAGGTGAAGACCAAGAAGCATCTGGAGGCAGTTCATGGAAGAGTGGAGCGACAGACATGAAATGTCAGGCGTTCAGCTGCTGGAGCTGGGTGTGAAATTGTTCTGACATCTTGACACTTTCCACAGTGAAGCAGAAGACTCACTAAATATACTAATTAGGAGAACAGATGTTGTCAATATACCTGTGTTAACCTGGATTATTTTCTTGACCGTTGAAAAATGTTTCTTCACTTCCTAGCCCCCTCAGCACATTTTTATTTTATTGAAAGATAAAAGTGACATAATATTTAATTATTTAAAAATTATAGATAATTTGAAGTAGAAAATAAGGGGAGAATCATACCAGCTGGAAGTTACTTTATTTTTTTTAAATAAAATAATATTTTGACTATTATATTATGTCGTATTTTACAACCCTGACATGATATGCTTTTGCAATATACATGATTACATTCTGAAATAATATAAAACCAACAATAATAAGTAAAATAGCTAAATATATTGGTGAACAAAGTTTGAAAATAACATTTTCAACCTCAGGCGGAAAATAAACCATGAACCGAAAGAAAACTTTCCAATCCACACTCTGTTCTCTGTCTCTGCAGAGCACAAGTGTGGCCAATATTTCCACATTTATGACCATCAGGTTGCCTGAAAGATTTAGAAAACTAGAGGATAAACAAACCCACATAAGAGGTCAACAAACCTGGTGAAAATGCTATTGAGAAAGGACATTGTCTTTTCAGCTTCTTCTTTTTTTAAAAAAGAAATGAATGAAGTAGCAACTTTATTTCATTGTATAAATAACCTTTTATGGAGAAAAGTAATACAGATAAAATATAAGGGAGAAAGGTATAGAACGAGTCAGCACCTACAAGCTGGCGTCAAATTCAAACAGTAAGGAAGGCCTATTTTTTTAATACTGAGTGTATTTACCTACTCGAGAAAACTACCTACCAGTTATTAAATTTAAGAGATAAATTAAATTGTTGAAATGTTATGTCCTGTAATACAAAATTCAAACAGTAAGGAAGGCCTATTTTTTTAATACTGAGTGTATTTACCTACTCGAGAAAACTACCTACCAGTTATTAAATTTAAGAGATAAATTAAATTGTTGAAATGTTATGTCCTGTAATACATGAGATTTGACCAGGTATGCAAAGTTCTTTCTTGACCTAATTTCCATTAATGTGTGGTGCTGCTCTATAGGGGGAAAAGGATTGTCACACTTCGTAATCTCAACTGGCTGCATTTAAAATGAGAGCTATATTGACAGTTTTTATTTTGGTATCTCACTACAGAGGACAAAGAAAGTCCAACTGTGCTCTCACACATTTTTAATTCTGGAGAAATTCCACTTACTTGCTTCAAGTTGCTTTTCATTCATACCAAAGTATGTACTTTGAACTTGGGTTACACGTGACCAGCTTCCTTTTCCAGCACTTTCAGGCACTTATGGCAGGCTATTTAGCATCTGTAGCTGCATCTGTATGTACCCTCTGAGATTTCTATCCAAGGCGCACACACTTGCACTTCCTTTCCATAGAAACCGCAGTTCAGCTGAGAGGTAGAGGAGCTTGTGCACACATGGGCTTACTCTGATACAGAAACAGAATGTGGCTGAAAACTCCCAAATCCTGTAGCTCAGATGTAATCTCTATACCTCTTATAGTCTTCGTAAAATAGGAAAATCATCTCGTGCTTTCATTGCAAGGATAAATAGATTGAAGGTTGTGGACACAAACACGTTACAAAAATAGTAGAGGTGAGATGCATTCACTAAACTTTCTTTCCTTTGTAATCATCAATTCTTTTTTTTAATTTATTTTTATGGATAGATTAACATTCAAAAAAGTTATCTTGTTCTATTAGAATAATGATCTCAGTTTCCCATACTGAGTATGAGGATACCATAGGAAAGAAAGACTATCTAACTGCCGTTTTAGTTCATGTCAATGGTTTGTTGCTCGAGTGAGGTATTTCACTAGAGAAGGAGAAAGAGGGCATGATCTGTTCATGCTCTTTCCTTTTTTTGTTGTCTTCACATGTTAGAGGAGAGGGATGAATAAGGCAGACCATTTATGGCCTCAAGTAATATGTGTGCATATTGCCTATATTATACTGACTCAGCTCTCTCAATCTTCTACAGGCATTCTGGAGAGATTTTCATTCAAGTTAGGCACGCACTTCATTTAAGTCTATAGGTTTCAAGCTGAGAACCGTGAAATCTTGGTTAGGATAATTGTGACAGGAAGCCATGCATTCAAATATATTCAGGGTCATTCTCTTTAAAAATGTGAAAGGAAACTGCAGCAAAACTGTATGAAAAGCTGTAAGAAAACGTGAACTTTAGAATTTAACTGATTATTAGTGCCTTCTCTTCTTTCTCACGTTTCAGCAAATATGCCTGTGTTCTTTCTTATATTGTCCTTCTCTATTGCTATGTATAGTAGAAGTATTTTAAAGCTTTGAAATAAAGACATGGTCTACTGAATTCTGTGATAGTATGAGGTACTCATTTTTTCACTTAAATAAAAAACTATACATTCTCAGGCTTGTGTATGCATATAATTGAATCAATGATTAAATGTCAATAGGTTCTTGGATGCTTTCAGTTAAATTTTGTGCATGAAAATAGTTTTTTCTGGCCAATACTTACATCTGCTCTTAACGTAGTGTCAGAAATCTTCTTACATGTGTCTGTATAAATTAGGAGTGACTCCAAGTCTTAATGGGCATATACTGGAGAAACACCAGAATGAAACTAGAATCAGGAGTTAAAACTTTTTCATGACCTTAACTTAATCAATAATGAATTTGCATTAGTTTGGAAATGTTAAAGTCAGGAAATGAAATCAGACTTTAATTTATTTTAGAAGATGCATGTGGGTTAGTCACAGGGTCCAGAAATCAAAGTAATGTACACCTGGGAGCTCTGCTACCAAATGAGCTCATCTAAGCGTGGGATGCAAATAGAGCGAACCTGGTGAATAACTTGTCAGCTTGCAGGCTGCCGCCCCAGACCCTTTTCTTCATCAGGGGCTCAAACACTTTTCTTCAGCTCAAATTTTTATAAAAGCAGATTCTGTATACAATAAGCAGAGTTAGACTGGGTGCTGATTCAAACTGAGTTTGATAAAGGCCAGGAGCCTTTTGATTCCATTTCAGCCTTTTGAAAATGAATCAACGTTTTGTTCATAGCGATTGGATTTAATGATCTTGATAGCTACTGACACATCAGTCTTTTCAGAATCCTTTCCATCTGTATAATTAATTTGAAGGTTGGCACCAGGGAATCTGGTGCTCTGTCAGGTAGTATATGTTTTTCCTAGCCTAGAACAGAAAGACTGTACAGGCAGCAAGATATTATTCTGCTTCACTGGATCAGGAGGAAAAGGAAGAGAGAGTGATAGTAGGCTTTTTGTACTTGGGTCGATTCAATTTTCCATTCACTAGACTATCGTTATTAAGGGTTTCTGTCTGAGGACTATTTTCTGTAAAGGACTCTATTTACATATGTTTGTTTTAAACCACACGCTAGGTTTCTATGTAAATTCAGTTCAGTGAAGAAAGTATGCTGTTTTCTTGTGCGGTGAAATCCTCTCCATTTTCCTCTCTTTGTAGCTGTTGGCAGGTCTAATTTGTCAACTGTGTGACCATACACCTTTTACAGTCCAGCTGCAGTGTAGATTATAACAAGGCTGGCACGTTAGAAGACACACGGACTTTTGCTTCTAGAATACTATTTCTCCATCTTAATTTGTCAGTTTTCTTTAATAATTATTTCTCCATTTGCATGCATACAGTTATATAGAGACATGATCAGGAAGTTATTGTTTACAAATATAATGACTGCACAGATAGATGTTAATTACAAAATGCTTCCAAATATCTCCAAAATAAAGACAAACAAAGAAAACTGAGTGATGATAATGGAGCTGCTTTTTTTTTTTTTAATGCAAAGTTTCACTGAAAGGAAAGAATGTTGTTAACTCTGATAGGACAGAATAAATTTTTTTCTGATTTATACAAAATCTGAGTGAAAGCACTTTGCAAAGAGATAGACTAATAAAGCTGGTAGAGAATAAAAGCACTACATTCATAAGCATTCTTTGCTGTCAAAAAGTTGAAAAGATTGAAGAGAGAATAACTGATCTATATTTTGGGAAAACAAACTTCATAGTCTCCCTCCAGATTTATAGTCAGGTCATTTCAGGATGGCTATTGATGCATATAAATCAAGTCACTAAATATGTATATGATGTTAACAAGCAACAATTGCAAATAAACCTCACATAGGTATTTGTGAGAACAAATTTTACATCCATAAAGCTCAATTTGTAGGCTGCTTTTGAGACTTTACCATACAGTAATTTTCTCTTCTGTATATAAAAAACGCACATGGGAAATTCTAGCAGGTCATCTGGGATAGCATTAAAACCTATCTGTACTCTAAAGCAGAACAGAATTTCTAAAACAATCTCTGTTATGTTGCACACATGTGTCATCTGCAGTGCCTGTCCATTTAGAAATTCAACTTCTTTATAATCCCACAGTATATTGGGATGTATTTTGACCATATTACAGACCTTGACCCTCAACAATATCTCTGTAGATTAGGGGCCTATACTAACAATGGTGGAGGCAGGGGATTCATTCTGTTCCCTCACAGAGAAGGAGTTAGTGTGACATGGTAAAGAAGGTTATGAATAGCAACAGAAGTTTTAACTCATCTTTGGAAAATTGCTCCCCCTACTCATCCATTTGTGACGTGGTAGCCAACTGAAGAATGACTGGAATTTACTGTCTTTCTCTGCCACAGCTGTGCTCAGTCTTCTGTTAGAAAGGCTCTGGTGGGACCTTCCAAACTATGGTAGATCTTGAAGGTGACACCACACATAGTGGTGGTCCAGAAGTGAGACCGTGTTAAGGCCACTCAATAATACATATATATACACACACACACACACTCACTATGTAGCTCTCTTGCAAAGATACTGTAGAGAATGACATACCCGGGCTAAAAATGCACATCCACTTGGGCATTTCTGAGTAAGTATTGCTGGAGAAAAATGCTAGAAATGAAAGTATGTAGTATTTTATGGGGGGAAAGAATGACTTAAGCGAGACGCACTAGAAATTGTGCCTCCTAGAACTGATAAAACATTGTGATTGCTCTTACTGCTACTCCTTGTATGTTTTATTTCTAGATTTAAAAAGAAAATTCCGATAGATAGAAACTCTCATGTCAGACCAGTAATTGTTTCTGCTTTCCTGGAGTTAACTTGGTCTGAACCACTACATCTAGGTAGTTATAGAATCATAGAATCATAGAATAGTTTGGGTTGAGTTGTTCAACAACCATTGCTGTTGCAGGCTTCACGCTGAGAATTGGCTCTGGTGTAATAAAACACAAAACCCACACATTCTCTGCTCAATGCTCTCCTATGATTTTTCCCTTTACAGCAGTCTGAATCTATTCTTGACTTTCATTAAGCAGGTCCTTCTTGAGCTAAGTAATTAAAAACAATATCTCTTGCTTTGTGGTTACTAGATAATCCCTTTGTGAGCACCAAGAACCTACATGTATGGAAAGGTCTGCGAAAATACTCCTCAAATGTTTTATAAGCAAGATTTTTTTTTTTTAATTTTTTGAAGGATATGGAATTTTATTGATCTTAAATACAGTCTGAAGACCCTGTTTTTAAAGTAAAAAGATGACTAGAGTAGCTTTGTTGTAGCATGACATACTGTAAAACAGAAAAAGTTCAAAGCAGGCAGTTCACAGTATCTGCTCAAGACAAACACTGTTAAAACATTAGAGATCTCAAGAGATATGCAAAACAAGTGTCTGCTTTAAATTGCTGTGGTAGTATGCAATTGTATTTAAAAGGGATTCGTGATTTGAGTGCTACCGTTATATTATATGCAATTGTTTTAATAATAGAAGTCTAAAATGTACTCAGTATTCAGCTGGTTTTATTATCTCCTTTGCCCTTTTGAATGAATTTGCAGTAAAAACAGCTTCGCTTTTAAACTCTTTGTGTTGCATATGCAGGCACTTATATTTTGTCAGACCCAAGTTCTGCTCATTATTTATGAATATTTAGATATTCCATTGTCAGGTTATCCCATTATGAATATCCCATACCCCATTATTCTTCCCACGACGAAGGGAAGAATAAATGCTGGAAAACATCTAATCAGCATGTGAAAGCCATTTGGGGCGTGAATAGGGGGGGAAATTAGTTTGTGCAGTTACTAATAATGAAAAAGAGAGATGTCCAGAAGAGGAAGAGATTCCTGTTCCTATCTGATCTGGTCTAACAAGAACTTTGGAGACCTGGAGATACTGGACAGTCTCTGACGAATGGAAGGAGACCACGTATTCTCCTTTCCTCAAGTTGCAATGGATCCTCACATTTTTATTTGTCAACAGTAGAGAGACAGGAGCTGAAGCGAGTACTAACTTCTTATTAATAGAAATCTTTGTTCAGGTCCCTTGGAGGTTCTCACCCTCCTCAGATCATTGCCCTCCTCCCTAGCACAGAAACTTTTAATATGTGTCTGACTGACCATCTATAAGGCAGTTCAAGTGTTTTCTTCCTGCTGGAACCAATTGCATGTTCTTGTGTTTTTGTGATCTGAGATTCAGTGCATTGGCTTGTCATTAGATGGATCTAGCAATTTGATGTGAACAAACAGAAAATAAAAAGGCAAAAAGGGGTAATTATTAAAAGAGAATACATGCTGCCTACTTACTAACCAGAGGTAGAAATGTAAACATCGATGTTAAAAATCTAAAAATGTATATTTAGCCCTTAATAGACTTACTAGTAATTTTTCCCGTAGATTGCCTGCAATCTTACTGGGTGTATGTGTATGTATATATGTATATGCATAAATAAAATTTATCTATCTATACTCAGCCTTTTAAAACTACTTGATGCAGTCTAATGATCCCAGTGTTCTTCAAACTTACTCTATACAGGTTGTAATCAGGACCACTGCTGCATTTACTGGACCTAGCTGTGACTGTAATTAGCACAGGCCTTTCTCATAAAAGGCTTTGATTTTACAACATTTCTGTCCTGCATTCTGGATCATTTTCCAGGTAAAGAACAGCTCAGGAGCTATGGAAGAGTTGCCAGAACAGATAAAATACCTTAATTGCTTGGAGAGCATGTGGGGGATTTGTTATGTTATGGCTTTTTAAAAGCAAGGGATGATTTTTTGTTTGTTTTGGATGACTGTGTTGCAAGTGAGAAAATTAGGTTATGGAAGTAGTAGAACAGCAGTAACATAAAATTTACCCTGTGAGGTAAGGTGCCTCTTATGTAGTTATTAGTGTTTATTCTTTCCTGAGACAGAGTGATTTTGAAGGAAAAATGAATTTTTAATTGGTACCTGGGTGCTTTGAAAAGAGAATCTTCTATACTTGTTCATGAGCCTTGAGTTTTTTTCACAAATAAAAACTGTGAGAGAAAATTGTGTGTCCTGTGTTCTGGAAGGCCATCTGTCCTTTATTTTAAGATGTGTTAGTTAAGATTGGTGTTGTGTCTTACTGAGCTTATTCATCTTCATTCCCCTGTGGAACACAGTATCTAGTGAAATGTCTGAAGATTAGAAAAGCTATATTGAGGAGGAAGTGGGAATAATTTTGTGTCGATTGAGGTCAAGAGGTTAATGAATTATTTCAATTATTTGTGTGCCAAATAGAACCTTTCTGTTTTAAAAGATTTGAAACCAAAGATAATCTTCCAAGACTGTAATAGCAAACACATCTTAAATGCGGAGAAGATGTGCATAGATTGTGTGAAAGCTGAATCTGGTAGAGGTGAAGCTGCCGCAGCTCCATGCCCCCAGGTCCAGCCACTACCGAGGATAAGCACACACATGAACGCATGTGTACACCCAGTAACTGGCCTTAGATGTAGTATCAGACTCACTCTACCCAGTAGTGGGCCCTGGGTCTTCTCAACCCAAGTTGCCTCACATGTGTGCATGCGCACGCGCACATACACACACCTCTCTCTCAGGTCTCTCCAGTAGCTGGCACAGAGCCCCTGGCCCCCTCCAGGAGCCACCTCTCACACGCTGGTATTTCCAGCTCTTTAGCCGACTTACGGCCTCTTTCATCCCTGGATCCCAGGACACTTACCCAACTCACCAGCCAGTCCAGCCTGATGTTCGCTGATGACGTGCGCTGAGACACGCACCCTCACACGTGCCGGTGGTGGCCCGCAGGCACATGGCCCCTGTAAGCCCTGATCCCACTCCAGTTGCTGCCACTCAGACACCCCCACACCCACGTGCACACAGATAGAGAGCCCCTCACACAGGAAAATAGCCAGAAATGGAGTTTAATGAGAAGACAGGACAGATCAGGCACAGGGCATGGTCAGACAAGCACAGTGACCAGCCCCTGCCTCTGTCCTCCTTCATTTTATCACATAACCCAATGAAAGAATTTGATCTCAACAGACAGAAATTGATTTCTTTTCTTTGTTTAACCATGTTGAATGCAGACTGCTGTGGTTGAACTGAATATATGCATTGCCCATGCCAAAGACAACTAAAAACCCTAAATAAACAAGCAATTCCCTTAAGCATTTATGTTTGCGTTGAGTTTATAAGGTGTAACCAAGGTGGTACTGGAAAAAAATGAGCTGGTTGGAGCTTTCTGGAGGAAGAGCATGAGGATCGAGGATGCGTGTAGTGGCACTGAAAGGAGCTTAAACTGCTTGCTTGTCCCGTCTGCAGTAGTGATAAAATTTTTTTGTCGTTGTTTGAAACTCTCCATAATGGGTATTGTGATGTCCCCATATAAGGACAAAAGCAGAGGTGATCTTTCCTCATGGCCCGTAATGCTGGTGGGGACAGAACAGAGAACAAATTCTCTTTCCTCTCTTCCAAATCATATAGTGCACAAACAAGTTGTGAGGAAGTAATACTCAAATGTGTAGAAAATTCTATAATTTTCAAAGTGTGAAGAACTTTTACAATGAGTTAAGTGGGAACTGTATTGGAGCCGTGGTTTATAAAAGGGTGATCATATGTTTCCCAGCTTAAAATGCAAGCTTCCACCTTTTGTCCCTTCAGAGAGCATAAACACAAGGTCATCTCATTAAATTATGAGCAGCATGTACCATCATTTTAGAATTTACTATTCAATGAATGCATATATAAATATGAATTTATAAATAAACATCTTCCTAAAATGTCTAAAATAAAACTTATTTATCACCCATAAAATCATAAGGTGATGATTTAATGGACTGGAAAAAAAACCTCTCGATGTTTCTTTATTAGCTAGTTTTCTGAAGGCATTGTTAACTTGGAAATAGAAAATAACATTGCTAATATCAAGTAATACCTTACCTGTGGGGTTTTGTTTGCATGTCTTTTGTATGCGGAGGAAGACCATGTTGCTTTGGAATTTGGTCAGAGTAAATATAGCTTAAGGCTCAGGTCTTGAACGAGGTGAAAAATATTTGAAACCAGCTTAACTGCAGATGTTTAGTAACTATTTTGTCTATAAAACAAAAAACGTACAAAAACATAGATGCCCTTTTCAAATTCTCCTTTATACATTTTAGTTTTAATCTCCAATTTTAGAACTTTTCTACACCTGACTTTTAGATAATACAATTACATTTTCTTTAGTAGGCCAGCACTGGTCCATTTCCCCTTTTTTTTTTTTGTATGTCTCATTGCCACATAAACAGAGGAGGAATAGAGAACACAAGGGTTAATTAATTAAATATGTAGGATTTTTGAAATGTAACTTGAAGAAAAAAAATTGCTCTATTGTTTTTTTGCAGTCTCCAGTAATTTCTCAGACCAGATACCTCACAGTACAGGATTGCTCTGTATTTTAAAAAGCCATTTCTTCTCTGGTGTTTGTGGTGGTTTGGGAATCCATGAGAATATACTGCATGCTGGCTATAACACCTGCCTTCAAATATGGCAGGGGAAAGGAAATACACAAACACAGCCCTTTCCAAACAGAAAATGAGCATGGTTTCTAGAGACTCATGCTGGTGAGCGCCAGCAGAAGCTTAGGTAGGGGAATGCGAGTCATAACAGTAAGAGGATACTCTGTACTGACTGGAATCTGGTGGGATCTTATTAGCAGGCAAAGTGGCTGGTGGGAAAAGAAACCTTTTCAGTTTCTGCTGGAGCAGGTGATGGGCTGGAGCATAAGAGGTGGCTGGTGGCTGCAATGCCCTCCTCCTTCACCAGCCTCCTGGGGGTTGTCCCTAAACCTTCTCCACCCTTTCCAGTCCCTTACTGCACACCTCTGTGTTCAAAGAATACTGTAACTCCTGGCATCACACTTGCTGGTTTACTTAAAAAAAAACAGTCAGCCTTTTTTTTTTAAAAAAAAAAAAGCAGTCAACCTTTTTAAAAGTAATTGCTGCAACCATTTTATAGACTTTAAAAAAATATGTCCAACATTTGCAGTTTGTCTTCTCTCTCTTCTGCATCTTAGCTCAGCATAAACACAGTTTAAGATGCCAGGTAAAACTTCTCTGTTTTGGGGGGAGGGTCACAAATGACCAGAAGGGGAAGAGGTGAGCAGGAAGGTGAAGGTGAATAGGTGAATAGAGAGAAAAAGCTGAGTTTTAGAAAACAGCTATTTTATCGTTATTACGCTTAATAATACACTTAATTTTTGTTACCACCACTTCTCCTTTTGTTTTGTTAGTCTGGCCTAAAATTTGATCCATGCTACCTCAGTTCCTCTTAAATATGAGTGATTACTTGGAAAGGGAATGCAAACCCTCATGAAAAAAAAGGTGTTCAGAATTAAGATCATAATTATATTTATAGGAAGCATCTCACATTCCTTTTAATATGCCAGGATGCTTTTTTTCTAATACTTGCTTATATGACCTGAAAGACAGACCAGAAAATTCTGTAAACATGTTTCTGACATATGTTTATATGAAAATTGGAAATATACACAATGTTTGATAAAACTCACCCAAGGTGGGAGGGAGAAAGCTATTCAAGGTTTCCCACAATGAAAAAAGGCGTGCATATACCAAGAGGCACTTAGGGAAAAAGTAAAGGAAAACATGTACTAGGCGTGGTCTGGATGGAAGCTTTCAAGCTCATTTTTGTCTCACAGGAACTCTTCCTGTTCCCAAACTTAAGGAAAAAAAATGGAATACCATGTGCTGTACCTATCTTTGTAAGTATTTGTCTTTCAGACACCTAAAACCAATTTTTCTCATCATTGGTTTTCTTTGTCACTTTACTAAGTTGCTTATGCATAGCACTGTAACAGTTATTGCTAGAACACAGTAACTGAAAAAGTATTTAGGACACAGATTATAAAAGAAAGAGACAGCAATACAGAAGATATGAAATGCATTTTTATCAAGGCACATTATGAGTTCCTAAGGATTTTGTGTGGCAACTAAGTAGAAATTCATACTGCATAATAAGCAAGAGTCTTTCAGAATTTTTCACATGAGCCTGGACACTAGAAACTGTCAAAAAAAAGAAACATGACAAGGTTCATTTGATTAACCTTCTTGTTTTCCCCTCTAAAATGTCATGGGGGAATGTGTGATCACAGGAGATAGCATCCACTGGCAGAGGTAGAAAACCATCTACTTCAGCAATTTCACTATAAATGTGTAGAGCTTCTGTTGTCAAAGGATCCAAATACCTCAAAAATGTCAATTACTTCATCCTCATGGCAACTAAAGTGAACTTATAAAGACACTATATAGTGTCTTGGTTCTCATCTGTAAAAAGGACTCTTAAACCACCTTTAATCTCCCTGAAGGTGTTTTAACCATCACAGGGTATGGAATAAGACTTGAAAACAAGATCCTTTATTGGAGCATTATTTCTCCAAGTTATTAAAAAAAAAAAAAAGGGCTCAGGAGAGGAAGCACACCATGATAAGAAAGTGAAGAGCTAACATTTAGTGTGACTGTAGGTCTTTCTCCTCAGTAGGCCAATCATTTTACTATTAGGTTTTCTATACAGACACAGGTTAAATATTTAGTGCAAGTGTGTGAATCACTAACATCTTCCTGTTTGACACTTTTATCATGTAAAGTTGGTAGTTAAAATGCTCACGAGTCACGAGTCTATGCAATTCCTAAGAGTGCCACCCATTTCTTGTAGACTTTACTGTAGCATAACTTACTTTCCTGACTCTCGTTTTTCAAGGAACACAATTTTCATATGATAAAATTATATCTCTGGCTGGAACTACCTATTGGGTTAGTGAGATATGCGGGTTTTTTGCATATTAGGGATTTGTCAATAGGACTGTTAATTACTAAAGTATACTGAAGAAGCATTCTGGATGTTAGTAAAGTCCTGAGGATATTTTCTTCTCTCCCATGATCGTGCCACAAAATAAAGGGATTATCCAAATAATAAACCAGATTTATTTTTATCGGACTCTTCTAATGCAATCTTTTATCTTCCCTTCTATTTCTACTTCTGGAAAAATAGCCCTCTAAAATTGTTAATTTCCCTCAGAGAACATATTCAGCTATACAGCATGTTCAGTAAGAATTTGTTCACAGTTGGGGATATCTTATAAATTTGGAATTTGCTGTAGGTGGTTAAATTTTCTAAGACATTGGGTATGCTCAGTATTGTGTTCTAACTCAAAATTACATGAAAAATTTATTTAAAGAACTTGTCTAAATTCTGTGACTTAAAACCCTCACCACTGTAGGTCTTTATTAAAACAAGCTGATACTTCATACTGTGAATCCTCAGCCCATGTCTGATTTTTCTTAGCCTCAGCTCAGAAAATTAGTAAAACCTCCTAGCCGTTGCCTAAAGCGTGACAAGGGATGGTTAAGAAACCTTCCTACTGTTCCCCACAGAGCTCTGCTGAGTGTGATGGTTGTAGGAAGGTCTCAAGGCTCTTCATAAGACTGACAAATGTGGCAGGTTCTAGACGTGACTGGTCCTTCTCAGTGCTACAATTTCAGTGAAACAGTGTTGTTAGAGACTTGACTGCTGTACTTCTTCAACTACAAATGGAGTTGATGCAAGCTGTGGCTTTCACTGAAATTTCTTAATGGAACTAGAAGAATTGTGTACATCCCTGCACTTAGCTCCCCAGTCCTCTCTTTCCACAGTTGGGTGGAAGGTTCTCAGTGGACTAAGAAGAGAGCAGGAGAGGAGGACAGAGAGAGACAGCACAAACTATTCTTTAATGAGCATAAGATTCATAGTCTTCTCCACGTATTGACATATGAACTATATACAAGGTACACCTTAGGTTTGTAAGTGGAAAAGTGAGAAAGAAAAAAATAAATGAGAAAATTCTGAGTTTTGAAGGGGGAAAAATGAAGACTGAAGAAATTCTGTTCAGTCTTTTTATGCATGGGTATTTTGAATTATATCTTTCAGTCCTGTGGTCCCAACTTTTATTAGGTTCTCAGAAGTTAATGATTTTGAATCCAAGCTGTACTTTTTTTAGCTACTAAGACAGCATTTCCTTCTCACAAGTGACTCTCATCTGAAAGTGTTTCCTAATTCAGCATTTTTGGGATTGCATATCTGCCGCATGTCATTGACTTTCCGCTCAAAGATGTTTGAATTTGCACTTGATATTATGAAGTTTTTAAACTGTTTTCCCTGCAGAGAAACCAGGAAAAAATCCTGCTGTGTTCTGACTTTTTTCCAATGCATTTCATTGTACAAACCCAAAACTGCTGGTATCATGTTTAATGACTATCTATGGTTGCAGACTTTTTTGTTCAAACTAGTTTGTGTTCTCCTCCAAGAGCTTCATTTTTCTTCTGGTTTTGGGTTTTTTGGTGGGGCGTAATTAAAATTAAATTGTGGGATTGCTCCTTTTGCATGGAAAACTATGAAATGTTGTGACAGAAACAGGTAACCAAGCCAAATTATCTATGCTGTTTCAACTGCAGAACACCTGTCTTTAAATTATGTTCCCATAATTTCTTGTTGGTATCGGTGATCCTGCACAGTTGAAACTGAGGTTAGAGTTTTGCCTTACCATTCATAAAACATAAGAGGTTCCAGGTGGCTTTCCCATCAGCAAAGTAGCTATGCAGGGCCATCAGAAATAAACAGGGGAAAAAAAGTAAAATTAGCTTAGTCAGTTAAATGAGTAGATAAATGATGATTTTATATTTGTGAGACCTATTTAAAAGAAAATTGCCAAATGCTAACAGACATGTTTTAGGAGTTCAATCACTACCTTACAACTCATTAAACTTGTGAAGCAAATTGTACAGCATTTTAAGGACTTAAACTGGTTCAAGAGCTTGGCTGAGTTAAATGTTAAATTAAGCTGATGCGCAGTCCAGGACCTAATTAAGAAAGTCCTACATAAACAGTATCAGATCTAGTAGATTATATATATCCTAGTATATTATCTATCACTTCTCATTTCTTTGAGAAAGAAATAAAATGTTACTATTAGTTGTCATGATCAACTCTATAGATCTAGCTCAGCTCAGGGGTGGTAAGGAGAATTTTCTTTTAGCTTATGAACCATCAAATTCCTGTTAGCATTATTAACAAAATTCTGTGTTTGCAGGTTGTCCCTGTGCAGTGCTGCTGAAAGGTTTTTCCGTGGTTCTGCAGGTGTAGAGGACATTGTCCGACATCAACAGGCTTTGCATTTGTGGGTGAAGATCAGGTTTAATCATGGGGAGAGGCAGAGCAAATTTGTTTTTCTTTTATTTAACTTTAACACTGATGGAACTTGAGGTGTAAATCATTTGAACTATATATTGAGCCTTTTCTGCAATTTATAATAACTATTGTTAGAAGAAATTCAAGTTTGGTATTTCCAAAAGCTGAAAAATAACAGATAAACTACTTTAAATAGTCAAGAACTCATTTAATTTAAATCAAAACAGATTCCTTAAAGCCTTAAACTGAAACAATGTTAGCTAAAGGGCTTTCATAAAAGGATTAATTCCATGAGAATTAACTAGCTTGTGCCTAGGTGTTAAGCTCCTAAAACATCCTGAACTGTTGGGGTGGGCTTAAATACCTGAATTCATCAGTAATTCTTTAGTTAAATACCAGCTCAGTGCTAAAGTGCCTTAAAGACACTTCAAAGAGTGAAGTATTTTCTTTTTAATTTTTGTCATAGTTAGGTAAACTTAATTAAGAGAACATTGAGTTCTTTGAGAAATTAGGAATTTGAGAGATTTTTCATAGGCTGTCAATTTGAAAGTTGTATCTTTTGATATGTTGGTTTAAGAAAAACTTGGAAGGCATAAAATGCAGGAAATGTAGTAAGCAAGGACAAGAAATAGAGACTCTGCTAGATAAATTTTTTGGGGGAGACTGGCCTGTGTAAGATGAGAAAGTCATATACTCAAGACTATATTGGTAAGATATGTTTCAGTGGCTTTCTAGGGTTATGGAGACTGGAAAGAGAAAGAACTGTTAAGCAAAAGCTTGGCACTGCAAATAACATCTAATCAGAACACACAAAATTCTGCAAAGTTAGATAATGAAAAGAGAAGGAAAAACAGGAATAGAGTCTGTTAGAAGTAGGACAAGTATTCCCAAGATAAAAAAAGGACATAGAAGTTTTTAAAAATATACTGTATTAAGTTGTAGAGAAAATGGTAAGTCAAAACAAAACAAAACAAAAAATCTAAAAATTTTCTGAAATTGTATATGAATAAAATGAATTTGCCTGAGAAACATTGTAATGACCTTAAATTTAAACACTTTAAAGAAAAGTCCTACTGAAATTCTATCCTAAGTAGCAATATTCAGTTTTAGGCTGTCACTGAAACAACAATTGCCTCATGTCATGCACTGACTTTAGCAGTTGCCATTATATTTGCTGCAATGCCAAGAGCTGATACTGTAGTGAAATCCAAATATCTAGTATGAATTCTGAATTATTTATGAAAAGTAAATTTTCATCAGTCTAAAATTACTAATTTAATGAAATCTTGCAGTACTCTTCTTACTTAAACCATTCACCTAAATTCACCTAAATACTCAAAACAGAGATAAGTTCACTACTGTCTATACATTTCTTTTAAAACCTTGTCTTAACCTAGATGTTCAACAGGTTATTATCAAGCTGGTTTATGCCATCGGGTTTGTAGAAGAAAGGCTCCGTAAATCAGCAGTAGAGGGGTGAAATGTGTTTGTATACACACGCAGCATTCTCTTTGCATTCTCTTGCATTCTCTTCTTTAATAAGTTGTGTATTTCTTCTGCTCGAACCTGTGTTTGTGTATATATTTATTGAAGGTGTTACATGTTTGATAGTGGAATTATGAACTGCTGGTTCTGTGTTGTACAATATCAGTTGTGATCTTACAATCCTGAGTAAAATTAATGGGCCAATGAGATCCATTTGGAAAGAGAGAGAGGGAACAACATGCAGGGCTTTTTTTGTTCTCTGTGATAATAGTTCTTGCAAGAAAGGTATCAGTTGACCAACTCCCAGTCATGATTATCAAACTTGACTGCACCTTTAGTTATGCAAACAGGTGAAATTGTAGGATCACAGAGACTATTTATTGATAGCTCTCACAAGGGAACTGAATTTCTGGAAACTCAGCAAATTCAATGAAGAAAGGCAAGGTAACTTATTTATATCAAGACGCTCTACTACACCATCTGTGTGTTCTGGCACTTACGGAAACTATTGCTGTAGTCAAGCTTGGTGACAAAAAATAGTTTTCAGGGAAAATGACTGTAAAGCTATTATCCCTGACTTCTTTGAAGTAACACCATAGCAACTTTGGCTTTACTATATGCACACTGTTTCATGTTTGCTATTAATTCCATTCTTACAGGTATAGAACGATCTGAGGTGAAAGCAATTTGGTACAACTCAGGTCTTAGGTGCAAGTAGCTTTCAAGGACCACAGTTAAACCAGGAACATAACAATAAATAAAAAAATTAAAATAATATTCTAACTTAACTGCAAATGAAAATCATTCAGTATCACCTTGTTGAAAATTTCATCTTGAGGTTCCTGTGAAAACTAGCGTTTAAACTAGATGTCACTTAAAAATATGACTAGGGAAATCTAACAGAATACTATCTCATCTCCAGCTGTAAGATATGAAATATTAATATTTGGGTATTATTGTTTGTGAACTTAAACATATTTAATTTATAAAATCTAACTTAATTTCATTAGAATTTTAACATTCATGATTACCACTGTAATTTGATACAAAATTATTGCATGCATGAAAATTAAATTGGGTTTTGTACGTTTATCCTGTTAACTTAAATTTATTCTGCAGACACTAATCATTAGAAGAGGTAATAAGAAAAAAATTGTTTTAAGCTTAGGGACTCTAATCCAGTACGTTCCATGTTTTCTGTCACTGTTTATATTTCCAAAGTAACTGAAGTGCCTTTATTTGTATTTGTTAGCTAATAAAATCTTAGCTTTGAAACCTCCAGACAAATTTTACTGTAACTTGTATGGTGAATGCATTCTAATGTCTTTTGACATATTCTTGGTTATTAATGTTGGGTATCATTAAGGACAGTAAACTAATATTGTTAGCATTATTCCTTAAGTCTAAACTCTAAATTAAATCTTGCCTCATTAAATAGTATCCTTGATTGTTATAATAAAGTATTCCTTGGCTATTTTGATAGGAAAACAAGATCTGGGTAACTTTGGGCTGGATCTTATCATTAGAACGTTTTGAACAGTATAGCATTAAGTAAGGGATCGGATTAAATCCAGTGGATCTGTTTCTGTGCAGAAAAACTTCTCATTCCTAGTTTCATGCTGGGAAAAATAATATAATCTTACACAATTATAAATATGTACTTGATTTAGCAAATAGTCATTTAGAGATAGATTTATCAAGTCTCTCAGCAGCTAAATGCTCCTGTTTTGGCACATAAATTAGCAGTCTCATTTTCTGGAATGCTGGCAGCTGCCAATTTTCAATAGAAATCATTGCATATTTTAAAATAAAATTGAATATTTCCTTTATTGTTGGTATCCCCAAACTGACAGCATGACCAATCTTTAAATACCTGGTTTTAAAATTCACTCCAAACTGAAATCAATTAGGAAATTTCCACTGAAATCACTTGGATGTGAACTGGTCTTTAACAATTGCTGGGTTATTACTTTGTAATGAATGTATAGTCATCTTTCTTATACATCTCTGCTTTACACCTATAGTATGATTTTTGGATCTGCTTTTCACAGTCTAACTGTTCTGAGTAGCTAAAACGTATGATAGGTCATACTCAGGTGTTCCAGTTAATGGGTGGGATGAATCTCACCCAGTGAGAATGTAGTAGGTGAATAGAAGGATAGCTAGTAAGTGTAATTTTTGTACACTACACCATCAAGACATTTTCATATCCATATCAATGAATTGAAATAAAAGTAAATTAACAAGCATGCACATAATTATGTTCACCACTTTACAAATAAATGTACCACCTTTATCATGTAAGAAAGTTAATCTAGTCTCTGCATCTACAGAAATTTGCCATGACCATCTTTATCTCTTTTTTGTAACTCTTCATCATCACCGGCAGCTCCCAGAGCTCACTTCTGCTCTTTGCGGGTCAGTCCAGTTGGGCAGTTAAAGGTGGGGGTGCCAGGAATACCACCATCTGGGTTTAATCTAATTAATTTAGATAATAAAAGCAATGGGGAAAAAAAAAAAGAAATAGCGGCATGGCCTCTACCCTGAGCAATGGAAACTGAATCTGTCAAAACGATTCTAGGGACATTTGAACAGCCAGAAACTTGAAATTCAAACTGCAAAATCTTTTTTTGCCAAACATACCTGTGCAGTAATCACATGCATGTGAAGATGTACAGTAGGAGGCTCATGTTCTTGTTCAGCTCACCTGTTCAGCTTTCTTGTTCAGCAAACAAGAAAGTTTGCACTTTCTTGTCAAAAATACAACTAGGCTTTCTCTTGCATGTAAGAGTAAATATTTAATTTCATCACATATTTTAATGATTTCTTTTGCTGGTTCTGAAGAGGACTGTGTAATGAAAAGGTTTTTAGAAGGATATAATTGAATAATCTTTGAAAGAAAAGTTGATCTTGGGGTTTGTGTACCAGGCTAGAGTTAAAAAGATATCAATTTTCTCACATACAGCTGAAGTGATATAAGGCAGATTTTTTCCTAAGAGTGTATAAAGAGAATCTTTCACATTCTAACTGAAACTGAATTCAGCAGGAGCGACACCATTTTTGAAGTGATACCTAATAATGGATATTGGTCACTTTATGGCTCATTTAGATAAGTCCTGTTCATGGTTGTCCGGAAGAAACTGATTCTCACAAAAACAGGATTCAGAATTTTGTATTTCAAAGCTAGCTATCAAATTAGAGGAATATTTCTTGTCTCACTTTTAGATTTATGAAGTTATAGTCCATAAGGTTTGTATGACACTTGCTTAAAAAAACTATTTTGTATTCTGAAATGATTAAGACTATGAAAACAGGTGAAACTGTGGGTCATATGGACCTTCATGGCAAGCCTCCTGCCAAGGCAGAGCTTTACTCCAGATTTTTCAGAAGCACAGATACAAACATAGATTTATTCAGCTATTTGTTTATGTGGACCATTTGTGTTTGTGAAGCCTTGTTAGTAAAGATCCTGAGTGTGTAACACCATTAAAGAGCGCTGAGGTGCAAAGCAGAGATACTCCTTTCTTTCTACAGGTGAGGAGTGTTCTGTTTGAAAAAGTTCAAATTAAGAAAAAAAAAAAAAAAACCCAAACAAACCCAAATCCAAAACCCAACACAAAAAAAACACAAGAAGGTTTTGAATTTCAGTAATAAATGCCTGTTGTTACAACTGGGGGAGGATAATTTTTAATTGTTCAGTTTAGTCCCCTGACATCTGGATAATAAATACTAGTAAGTTAATATCTTATGATGATGGTAAATCAGCTCACTCAAAACAAAACAGAAAGTTTAGTTTCTTTTCACGTACAACACCTCAAAAATATGTTTACTGTTGTTTTACCCAATTTAAAAAAAAATAAATGAAGCTCTCTGGAGAAGTACAAAGACAGTGCATGATGATTGCTTATGGCATATAAACATTGCTAAACTTTTTTTGGAAAGGGTTACTTATAACTTTGCCAATTTTTTTTTTTTTAATTCATTGCACAGTTACAATTTAAATCACTATATTATAACACTTTTGTGGCATAAAGTATGTGAAATGTGTCCGCATTTGGGTTTAGATCTTGACAGAAGCTGAAGTAAATACAATGGCCTCTCAGCATGATTTATCCTGGTGTATTTATTCTCATTATATATTTATCACAAACCTCAGGTGTCCACAGATCAATCTGTGTTCTGTGGGAGGCATTTAGAAGGCAGAATTGTAAACAATTAGTTTTAAGCTAGGAAGTATCAACAAAAATATTTTAATTCACAGTGCCTAATATTCTAACACAGGCCAAGTACTTGGGGTTTTGTATTTCTTTTTTTTGATTGAAATATTTTTTATTTTTATCTTAAAATATGATTATAAACCACTTATTCGGACAAGAAAAGGGAAAGCTATATATATGCACAATATGTCATGGCTATTGTTAAAGAAAATAAAATGCTCTTAAATGTTAAATGTTTTAAAAAGCCTTTCCCTAGAAAAAGGAAATCCTAAAAAGCAGAGATCCATTAAGTGATAATTGTAAGTGACATGCTAACCTGGTCAAGTTTCTGATGCAAAATAAATATTTGTGATTTTTTTTTTTATAATAATGTCATATTATGGAATGAGTAACCTTGCAGGGATGCTGAAAGTGACTGACTACTCCTTTACATCAGAAATTTCTTCACAGTATTTTCACAACTGTCATTTTCACAACTGTCAGAAAGGCACAGCTTTTTAACTTGTGTTTTGAGAAAGTATGTCAGTAGTCACTCAATTAAGCCCCAGCTTTAACAACATTTAGTGGTGTAACACATTGAGTAAAACGTTAGTGATTATATGGATTTCTTGGACATCTTTGTGTGGTGATTTCTTGGACATCATTCAGTGAATGATATATTGAATAAAGTATCTGTATTAGATTAATGAGAGAGCTGTGACAGTACAAATTTAACCTAGTAATTTTCAAAGGAGTCCAAAGGGGTTTTGAATAATAACATAATAAAAATACTGCATGATGGACGATAAATTCAGATCTTTGAAACATTTTGTCTCCCTTCTTCTGGAGCTGTCTTTAGGAACATGTTTCTGAATAATGGCTTTTGGATGATACTGAGAGTATAATTTCTCTACTGTTCTACAGTCTTTATGAATTTAGATGCTGTCTTGTTTCAAGGTCTCTTACTCTGGAAAACAGCTATCTGTGACATACTAGGAAATTAGTGCCCACTACAATTTCATACTTAGGGCTGGTTATAAAATAAAAATGAAAAATTCTCTTAAGAATGTAGAGTTTTGATGAGGTTAGACCTAATTTTACTACCAGCTAACATATCAATAAAAAGATATATTTCATAAGATAAACAGACCAAATTGAAAATATTTTTTACAAGAACATTGAAAATTTTAAATCATGTTTATGCTTAAAGATTATATAAAGCTTGAATTATTTCAGTAATTTGTGTTAGCATTTTTTAATGCTTTTTATTCAATCATTAATGCTTTTTTTGCTGCTTTGAAACTATAAACAAGATAAGCAATTTTTTTTTTACCCCGTTTATTTTTCATTTCTTTTTTTCATCTTCCCTTTTTCCATTCCTTAGCTTTCAGATTATCTTCTCCAGCGTACCTAGTCACAAAACAGAAAATAAATGTCTCTGGTGCTTTATAACTCCCAAACAAACAAAAAAAACCCCCAAACTAAACCAAAAAGTTCTTGGACACGTTTATCTTTTAATCTGATCTTATTGAGTCATTTACATTGTACTGCATTACAATATGATTAAGCTGAAGAATAGCTTAACCAAAGCTTTGGTTAAGCCTTTCACAATTCTGTAACAAATTCTTGCAGTTCTTTGAAAACATTAGTTATATTCCTCTCACTCAGAGATAATGGAGAAATTTTTGTGCTAGTTCAATATCACAATTGTATGTTGATACTAATTTGTAAATTTAATGGAGTCATACTGATTCTACTTCACTTAATGAAAGTATTTATTTCAGAAGCTCTGTTTCTTTGATTTATTCTTGTATCAGAATAAATAAGAGAAATCACACTTACAAAATTTGGTTTGTACAAATACATGAAAAGGTAATACTTTTTTAGTTTTGATTTGTTTTTTTTTTCCCTGCTACAGAGGTGGTTGGGCCTTATAAAATTAGCCCTAAAAAAATTTTTCTCTAGAAAATGTTTGTCATAACATGGGTACGACTGGAAAAGAAAAGTATAGGGGAGTGAGAAGAGAGTGTTTGATCTATGCTGTATGTCCTAGTAGAGATCTGGAAATGTAATGTAGAACATTGTCAGTAATGTGTATCTAGTTATTTCTTTTACATAATTTTACTTGAATGGAAGCTTGAAACAATTTTGTAACTCTGTTTTAAATTTTAGTATGGAAATTTTGGCATTGATATCCCCATGCAATTTATACTTTTTTAGATACATGTTAAGAAGCAATTGGAAATATGTTAAATAAAATATCAAGATAAGATATGTGACAGCCTCAGGTAATGGAAATAATATAGAAACTGGTGTCTAGCTGAGCCTTTATCAGCAACACAGAATTGAAGAAAAAATCTGAAATTGAAAAAATATGTTTAAAAATTTTAAAAAGTTTTAGATCTGTCAACGTTGGAGATAAAATTCTTAACCTACAGAAATATTTTTGAATTTTGTATATTTCAGTTTTATAATTATTTTCATGGCACAATTAAATTTTCAAGGTCATAATAGAGACATATTTCTGTAAGCAGAAAGTTAAAAAGTGCTTATACATTGCATATGTCTAACCTGCTACATTAAACATAAATTTTACTTTCTCTCACTTTCTCTAGTCCTTCCTGTTAAGTTTATGTTTTTTCACATTAAGCTAAAAAAGGCTGGGTTAGTAAAAACACATTATAAGCCTTAAGTATCCATTTGGAAAGAGATCTGGTTTCAATCATAATAATGTTAAAGAAATACCAGGGAATTAAAAACTTTCTACACTTGTTTCATGATGTGTGTACATGATGTTAAATATTACTAATAGATTTTTTAATTTGTATTGTGTGTTCTGCTATGGTCTGCCTATGAAAATGTGCTTTGTTTCAAAGTAAAATAAATTGGTAACTTAGAAAGGCCTTCCCCATATCTTAAGTTTGTAACTACCTACTATGTCATAAGTAAGTAACCAAACATTATTAGATCTATTTTTAAATATCTGGAGAGAAGTGGCTAATCGACAGTACTAGCTTAGATCTCTTAATTTCATATTCTTGTGACAAAAAAACTTGAGAACTTAACCTTGTAAGTGTCAAGAAACTGAATGCTGTTTTTGAACATGAATGATGCATAATTATAACATGGAATGCATTATGTTAAGATTTTAAATTGTAGCCAAATACTTTTTTGACAGTTCAAAACAAAAAGAAATAATTTCTTTTCATAATATTTCCCGCAGCTTCTGAGTTAAGGTGAAAACAAAATTACAAGACACAACTTTGCATGTTCAGGGAAGATGCCATCCACTGAGAAGCCTGTACTTCCTTATACTGCTCTTTTAGATTTCTTTGGGATTTTGTTTGAAGATAAGAGACTGAATTGTGAAGTTTATAAATTAGACCGCATGAATCTCTTCTCTAGTGTAAATGTTGCTATATTTTGCCATGATAGAAAAAGAGATACTGTGGAAGTCTAGGTGGAATAAGTTTAAATTTAGCAAGGTCTTATCTGGAACATGTACAATTACAGGTTTCCAGAATCAAAAATATTAACTTAAACTGAATAGGTTAAGGGGACTGATCAGGGCTCTTCATATGAGAAGAAATAGTCAAATCATTAGCCTTCTTAAAGGTTAAGTGTTTATATGATTTTCTGTCCAAAAGGTAAACATCAAGGAAGAACGAAATAATTGAGAAAGGCAATGCTGGTACAGGATCAAGTGGCTATAAATTGATCATAAATGTGTTAGAACTGACAAATTTTCTAAACATTAGAAGTTTTGGAACACTGTTCTGAGAAGAATTATAGGGCAAACATACTGAATTTAAAATCAAACTTGAAGAATTTATGTAATTCCTCTATATTAAGAAAAAAAAGTTTCTACTGAATCTTCAAGTTTTCTTTCATCAGACATATTCATCAGTAAGAATCACAACTGTCACACAGCTAGCTCAAAACAAGGGTTTTCAGATATCAAACTCAATGTAAATGCAACAAAGGTTATAAGTATGCTCTAAAAATATGCTGTCATTACCATTTGAAGACTTCTTTTGTGTTGTCCTGTCAATCCACCACATAAAATATTTTGGCTTCTTCTTACTGCTTCAGACGTACTTTTTTATTGAATTATCCCACACTGAACTTCAGATTTACTTCTGAAACACATTGTGTTCAACCTACATTTATATCTGTCCTCTAGATAAATGTCATCTCAGTATATTTTGGCAGTGGCAGAAAGTAATTGAAAGCATTTAGAATGTAGCATTGAATTTATACTCTTAGGCCTTAACATTTCCTTGGTTATGATGGTGGGGAGGGGAAGAAATCTGTATTTCCTGTTGTGGAAGGCTTGATGGCAGTAGATTCCCTTAAACAGTCATGAATTAAGTAAGCAAATCCTCTGTATCATACCTGCCTCTTAAACATTTAAGAAACCTAGTCGATCTATTATTTCCAGAATTCTCTCTATATTGGACCTATATTACTAAATCCCAGTTTCAGTGGTATTGAATGCACTATGACAAGATATTTCTTTAGTTTTTAGAATTTGTACGCACTTGATAAAGTTTTCATGACATGTGGTCCTTAGGATCAATCAAGTATGTATTAGCTTACATAAAAGTAAATGATACTGTGATTGCACTGATTTCTGTGCATACCAACTTACCAGGCTTCCCAATTTACCTGAAAACTCATTCTGAGAAATATGGCAAATTAGGCTGTAATGAACTCTAAATTTCTATTTCTGGTTGCTTCCTTACCTGACACCTTTGCACATTGTACATTTTAGAGACACTTGATAAAAGGGTTAAAGTCATTTAATAGAACCTACTTTTCAGATTAGAATAATTTCCATAATTTTTTCTTCGCTGTTGGGAAATTTAAAGTCAAGATTGAGTGCTTTTCCAGCTGGGTCTTATGTCATCTCAGTTATTTCTGGAAAGTTTATAGCTAGTTGTGTTAGACTGGAGAACTGCATGATTTTTTATGTTAATCTCATGACTAACAACACATGCTATTATGTTGTGATATGCAATGTACTTGCTCTATTATGTCATTTACTGTATAAAATATCTTTCCATTTTCTCGAAAAGCACTTCGGAAAAGTCATATACATTAACAGAGAAAACTTGGCTCCAGGTAATAGAGAGTCATGTGATGAAATAACTTTACAGAAGAAACAGAATGTGCTTCTCTTCTGTTGTGTAGGGATATGCTGGTCTTGCAACACCAGAACTATTCTGACATCTTTAGTGATGAGGTGTGTGAGGGTCTCAAGATTATTTTCCATTTCAAAGACAGCAGATGAAAGTAGAATGGTTAAGTTATTGGATATTTAATTTTGGATATCCTATTGTGACTTCAATAGAATTAAACTTTAATCAGCATCTTCAACCTATTCAATAGCAGCAGACTACAATGTGTCTATCCTAACATTAGGAGGACATAAGTGACTGGTTTCATGACCTCCTGCAAGCTTTTGCTTCAGGAATCTCCCATATAATGCGTGGATTTGGACAATGTCTAAATAATTGATGTTTGGCTTACAAAGGTGCTATTTCAGAGGATGATTAATTGTGGGAGTTCTCTTATCTGTATTTGGCATATGCAAATGTTGCCTCATGAAAATAACTCTCCAACAAGTACCCAGTACTATTAAGCACAATGTAAGACTGGCATTAAACAGCAACCCTTCTTACAAAAATACAGTTTTGGTTCAGGGTTGGGGGCTTTTTTGTTGCTTTCTGAGTGGTTTTTGTTTTTGTAATAAAGACATGGTAGAGAAGAAAATGTAAAGAGAAAAAAGGAAAAGTGAGAAATATGTAAAGTCATGGAAATCGTGAAAGACATTGCTTGGATAGTCTTGCTGTTTTAAAATATTCATAAATGAGGAAGTTGGCTGTTTCATGTGCCATGCCTTATGTTTCATAGTGATTTTCATTCCTACGTGATCAAATTGTTTTCTTTAGATGACACAGAGCATCTGATTGAAAAAAGAAAAAGAAAAAATAGATTTTAGGCTGCAGTAGAAGTGAACCAGGATTATCCGCTTCTCTCAGATAACTGCCAGCTGACACTGTAATTGCATAGAGGCCTGTATCTTGGAGCATTAGCTAGAATATTACAAGAAGCAAGATCTGGTGCAGGAAGGGGAAGAATATAGCAGAGCCAATTTAATAACTTTGTTCGATTTTTGTTCAAAAAAAATACATATAACTTTTTTTTTCTTCCCTATGAGAATGATAGGGAAAAATAGGGAGCTCCCCTCCAGCTACAGGAGGCATCACGCTCACAGGCTGTCCTCCTGCTGGGGGACTTCAACCACGCCGACATCTGCTGGAAAAGTAGCATGGCAAGCTGTAGGCAATCCAGGAGACTCCTGGAATGCATTGAGTATAACTTCTTGAGCCAGGTAATAGACAGCCCTACCAGAGGGGATGCGATACTGGACCTGATGGTCACTAACACAAGTGAGCTAATCGGTGATGTCAAGATTGGTGGCAGCCTGGACTGCAGTGATCACACACTGGTGGAGTTCACAGTCCTGAGGGGTATGGGTCAGGCAAAGAGTAAAGACAGGATGCTGAATTTTAGGAAAGCAAAATTCCAGCTGTTCAAGGAATTAGACAAGAGGACCCCCTGGGAAACTGCCCTCAGGGACAAGGGAGGAGAACAGAGCTATCTTTAAGGATGCTTTCAATAGAGCGCAAGAGCTCTCAATTCCCAGGTGTAAGAAATCAGGAAAGGAAGGCAAGAGACCAGCATGGATGGGTCAAGACCTGCTGGTCAAACTAAAGGGCAAGAAGGAAATGCACAGGCAGTGGAAGCAGGGACAGGTGTCCTGGGAGGAGTACAGGGACACTGCCTGGTTGTGTAGGGATGGGGTCAGGAAGGTCAAGGCATGGCTGGAGCTGAACTTGGCAAGGGATGCAAAGAATAATAATAAGGGCTTCTACGGGTATGTCAGCCAGAAAAGGAAGGTCAAGGAAAGTGTACTCCCCTGATGAAAACTACTGGCAAACTGGTAACAACAGATGAGGAGAAGGCTGAGGTACTTAACAACTTTTTTGCCTCAGTCTTCACTGAGAACCTCTCTTCCCACACCTCTTGAGTGGATGAACCACAAGGCAGGGACTGGGGGAGAAAAGTTCCTCCCACTGTAAGACAAGATCAGGTTAGTGACTATCTGAGGAACCTGGACATGCATAAGTCTATGGGACCTGATGAGGTGGATCCCAGAGTCCTGAGGGAATTGGCTGATGTAGTTGCTAAGCCACTCTCCATGATATCTGAAAAGTCATGTCAGTCAGGTGAAGTCCCTGGTGACTGGAAAAAGGGAAACATTGCATCGATATTTGAAAAGGGTAGAAAGGAGGACCCTGGGAACTACCAACCTGTCAGTCTCACCTCTGTGCCTAGGAGGATCATGGCACAGATCCTGGAAGCTATGCTAAGGCACATGGAGGACAGGGAGGTGATTTGAGACAGCCAGCATGGCTTCACCAAGGGCAAGTCCTGCCCGACTAACCTAGTGGCCTTCAATGATGGAGTGACTACATCAGTGGACAAGGGAAGAGCTATGGATGTCATCTATCTGGACCTCTGTAAGACCTTTGACATGGTCCCCCACAACATCCTTCCCTCTAAACTGGAGAGGTATGGATTTGATGGGTGGACTGTCTGGTGGGTGAGGAATTGGTTGGATGGTCGCACCCAGAGGGTAGTGGTCAATGGCTCAATGTCCAGGTGGAGATTGGTGAGAAGTGGTGTCCCTCAGGGGTCCATATTGGGACCAGTACTGTTTAACATCTTCATCAATGACATAGACAGTGGGATCGAGTGCACCCTCAGCAAGTTTGCAGATGACACCAAGCTGAGTGGTGC
>NW_008795695.1:20402614-20410610 GCF_000699145.1 Aptenodytes forsteri | reverse complement strand
ATCCTGGGCTGCATCCAAAGAAGCGTGGCCAGCAGGTCGAGAGAGGTGATTCTGCCCTTCGACTCTGCTCTGGTGAGACCCCACCTGGAGTACTGCGTCCAGCTCTGGAGCCGCCCAGTATAAGAATGACATGGACCTGGTGGAGTGGGTCCGGAAAGGGCCACAGAAATGATCAGAGGGATGGGACACCTCTCCTATGAAGAAAGGCTGAGAGTTGGGGTTGTTCAGCGTGGAGAAGAGAAGGCTTTGGGGAGACCTTATTGCAGCCTATCAGTACTGAAAGGGGGCTTATAAGAAAGATGGGGACAAACTTCTTAGCAGGGCCTGTTGTCATAGGACAAGGGTTAATGGTTTTAAATTAAGAGAGGGTAGATTTAGACTAGATATAAGGAAGAAATTGTTTACGATGAGGGTGGATGGACCAGAGAGGTGGTAGTTGCCCCATCCCTGGAAATATTCGAGGTCAGGGTGGACAGGGCTCTGAGCAACCTGATCTAGTTGAATATGTTCCTGCTCATTGCAGGGGGGCTGGACTGGATGACCTCTAAACATCCCTTCCAACCCAAACTATTCTATAATACAGCATTACCAGAATATATTCATTTGTAACCTTGCAAATATAGCTAACCTTTCTCTTTTAGATGGTTAGAGATTCCTGTTTAATGATACTTGTAATACTACTTTTAGGGATTTGTTACATAATTATATTCCTAATACTAAACTATTTTATTTACCAATCTTCATATACTCTTTACTAACATATTTCTGTTAAGGAAGTTTTATGTGTACACACACACATATACATATACATTTACCTTAAAAAACCTCTACTTTTAGTCACTTAATGAAACGTGCTTTGGAAATGAATAATGTATATGCAAATTACGTGCAACTATTGCTAAGACTACAATTTTAATTTTAATTCTTTATCAGACATATTTATTGTCAGTTCAATTTGCATTAAAATATTTTAATCTGCTGACATGGACTATAGTTAGATTCTATTATAGATTATGTTTCTGTAAAGTTTCTGTTATTAAACATAATAATTTGGATTTTGGGTTATGTTTTTTGTTCTTGGCTTTGGGAACACTTAACTCCTGGATTGCTGTGTTTTTACATTTTACATGTCTAAAATCTGTATTGACTCCTCATGTTTCAAATCTTATTTGAAAACTGACATTTCTGTCAGTTTCTAAAGAATATTTAGCATGCCGAAAAATATTTACTAAAGAATGTGTGCACCAAACAGAATACTTTCTATATGATAAACATAATATTTTCAATAGGTAAAATGATTTATTACTAAACTGAGGCCTTGGCTATCAAGAACTAAGAAATGGAACCCAGTTGTCTTTTGAACTTCCCATCCTCATGGGATGAACTTGCATATGTATGCGGGCAGGGGTTGTGCCTGTACTGTTGTTCTCTCCAGTTTTCTTAAAAAGTCACTGGGGCAATAAAGTCTTCTGTCTTCTTTACTTTCATCCATATTTCTTTTTGTGTTGATCAACTGCATGTCTTTTTTAGAGGAAAACTGCAAGAAAATTGAAAATCAGGGAAGTCTAATTTTTTGTTATATTGGCAATAGTGAAATGAACAACTTTTTTGAATCTCCTGTTCCTCAGCAAAGTGATCTTTTTTTTCTGTCATGTCAGTAGTGTTGGTCTGTATATCATCTTTCCAGTATCTTGTGGAGAAAAGTTCTGAGCCCTTGCAAAGTCGTAAAGTTGCAACTAATGAGTTGCTAGTAAGCAGACAGATTTTATTTAGGCAATAATGGCTAGAAGTGAACAACTATGGTCTAGTTTTGTGATTTTTTTCATGTCATAGACTCCTAAAACTATTTTGGAAATTATGGTCATAGGAAACCTCTAGCTTTCAAAATCTGGATTGACTCCTCATGTTTCAAATCTTATTTGAAAACTGACATTTCTGTCAGTTTCTAAAGAATATTTAGCATGCCGAAAAATATTTACTAAAGAATGTGTGCACCAAACAGAATACTTTCTATATGATAAACATAATATTTTCAATAGGTAAAATGATTTATTACTAAACTGAGGCCTTGGCTATCAAGAACTAAGAAATGGAACCCAGTTGTCTTTTGAACTTCCCATCCTCATGGGATGAACTTGCATATGTATGCGGGCAGGGGTTGTGCCTGTACTGTTGTTCTCTCCAGTTTTCTTAAAAAGTCACTGGGGCAATAAAGTCTTCTGTCTTCTTTACTTTCATCCATATTTCTTTTTGTGTTGATCAACTGCATGTCTTTTTTAGAGGAAAACTGCAAGAAAATTGAAAATCAGGGAAGTCTAATTTTTTGTTATATTGGCAATAGTGAAATGAACAACTTTTTTGAATCTCCTGTTCCTCAGCAAAGTGATCTTTTTTTTCTGTCATGTCAGTAGTGTTGGTCTGTATATCATCTTTCCAGTATCTTGTGGAGAAAAGTTCTGAGCCCTTGCAAAGTCGTAAAGTTGCAACTAATGAGTTGCTAGTAAGCAGACAGATTTTATTTAGGCAATAATGGCTAGAAGTGAACAACTATGGTCTAGTTTTGTGATTTTTTTCATGTCATAGACTCCTAAAACTATTTTGGAAATTATGGTCATAGGAAACCTCTAGCTTTGTTACTAAAACAAGTATTGTAGCGTTTATTGCTGTTGGTGCTTATGTAAGGCCTAATAGCACATTTCAGAGGGACTCTCAGAAATAAGAAAGCTGAAAAAACAGTGATTAGCAATTACCTTATTATTTGACTTTTATTAAAAAATAAAAAAGGGGCTACAGTTTTTTTATGCACTGAAGTTAACCTTCAAGGATAGCTTTTCTCTCTTTTAAGAGATTAAAAATTGTCTTAATTTAACATTAACACATTTGGTACTCTTCTTTCTTTATATTATATTCTAAGGCAGCATTCTGTAATTTCTGTAACAGCAGCCACATTCAAGGTGTAGTTCTAGCTTTAAAATTAGAACTATAAAAAAATAGTCTTGTACTTTCATTTGTTTGAAATTGCTTCTAGAGATGAAATGCAATATGTGCTTTCATTTTGCTTTTGGATTTTTCTCTGCCACAGAATTTGTAAATGAATCTAAGGGAAGCTTAATTTTTTTTCATTGCAAACTAACATATTTATCAGGGCAAATGATGAATCTCATCTACTTCATGGTATAGCATTGCAAAGTTTTGAAAATTTACGTTAAACCTCCCCCCAAAACCAAAACCTTTTTTGGAGGAATGGAAGAAGTACACCTTTTTTCCCCATTTATAGTGACTGCTATTATTTTCTGAACTTAAGGTTGAGCCACTTCATTCATACTAAAAATATGGTAGTATAATGTGGTCATATCACAGCTCCAGTCTTAGTCACTGCAGCTTCTTTTTTTTTTTTTTTTATTTTTAGTAAAGTGAGCATTCTGAGTTTTCGGTTGGGTATGGTCTGTTGGACCATTTAGTCGGCAGGTTTTATTCTTTATTTTCCTAGCTCAAAGAATCTCATTCAAGCTGTCCTTCCGGTATTCAGATTGTAAGATTTGCCCAGCTGTCTGTTGAAAATGTTACCTTTTCTGATTTGATAAGTGGAGGTATATATATATGTCAGGGCTCTTCCTAGAGCACTTGATCTGCCTATCTGTGCAAGCTTGTGAAATTCATGTTTCCAGCTTGGCTTTTCTCTAGCAGTTTAACTCAAGTTTCATAATATGTTGTCATCTTTGCACGAAGTGGCAAGGAAAGAAATTAATGTATAAACTAAGTGTGTATCACAAGGTACTCATATATTACTTAATGGGGGCTAACAGTCATACCTAGAGAAGATCTTGGAGTGTTAAGAGCAGTACAGAGCCAGGGGTGTCTGTGTCAGGGGCTGGAGTTAAAGCAGAAGGCTTGATCACATATGAAATGCAAAGTATCTGGATTTACTCTACAAAGAAGTAATCAGAATATCTGGAGAAGGAAAAGATCACCCCCACAGAAAACAGTCACTACAGTCAGGAAGTCCTCCCGCCCCACGTTGTCTCCATCCAAGTTTTCTGTAGCAGCCATGAAGTCTGATTCCAGCCTCGTCCACTTGCTCTCGGGCAGGAAAACTCGCACACCAAGCCAAACGCCTTCCCACAACTCATTTCCACAAGAAATATTGAGTCCCACCCAGGAAGCAAATAGCTTCCCTGTCTCTGCTCCCAGCATCGCAGAGGCTAAGGGTCCCCAGGCACACACAGCTGCAGTCTCACTGAGCTTCAAAGCGACTCAGGCACCTGGGTTGTTGAGCAGCGGCTTCCTAAAGGGCTGTGTCTTCAGCTGGCTGACACCAAAGCTGGCCAGCTCCATTGTGCTGCACATCTGTAGGGCTCGCCAAGTTCTCTGGGCTACTTACCTCAGGAACAGGCAGTGAAATACCTATTTTGTGGTGTTTTTTGGTGTGAAAATAAAATGTAAAGTTATATTTAGATTTTAACCACATTTTTCCAGTAAAACCTGCAGAAAGCTACTAACAAAAAATGTGTTTGGTGAGGTGTCTTCTTTTACTGAAAAACTTCATTTCTGCCTGTTAAGAAGATTCACTCCTATTTATAAAACCCTATTTCAATAAATTCTTTTCAGGATTTCTTTACTCACTTCATTACAGTTTTAAGGAAAATGAAACTGACTTTCTTTAATATGAGGGTTTATCTCCACTATTACTTCCTTAGAGTTTGGCTTTGAGTGTGTGATCAATCTATACTCATCCTGGAGAAAATGTAGAAGGAAATTCAACTGATAAGGCAGAAGAAAAACGTTTTTGGTGTTTACTAAAATTGAGCAAGAGCTTTACTCACTTCATTACAGTTTTAAGGAAAATGAAACTGACTTTCTTTAATATGAGGGTTTATCTCCACTATTACTTCCTTAGAGTTTGGCTTTGAGTGTGTGATCAATCTATACTCATCCTGGAGAAAATGTAGAAGGAAATTCAACTGATAAGGCAGAAGAAAAAGGTTTTTGGTGTTTACTAAAATTTAGCAAGAGTTTTTTTAATAGCAATCTTCTGCAACGTCTTTAAACGTAAAACTATTCAACATAGAATTTTTGGAGCAGCAATACTGTTGGTGTGTTTTCCTGTGGTGATTTTTGGATCCATAATGTTTTTTGACTATAAAATGTTGATAAGCTATTTTTATGTCCTCAGAAGTAACGATCTGTTTTGTTTGAAGAGCAGTGTTTATGCTTTTCTCAAAATAGTAGCTATCACTGTACTGAATTCAGATGTTCTGCACTGTAAGGGAAAATCCTGTCTACCATCATTCATTATAGCACATGCATCAACCGTATTTAAGAGCTTGCATATCTTTGGCCATAATTTTTGTAACATTGCCTAAGTTGCTCATTTATTCTACAGTTTAAAATACAAGTTAGACACAGATATATTGACTATCAATCTGGATATCACTGAAGTTTTGTGTCCTTCTCCTCAATTTCCTTTCCAGAATTATCCTGAAAGGAACTTTTTTATGTACAGCAATCTGAGAAGTTATTAACATCCACTTGTGCTGTGTAATAAATTTTCTTCTTTGCCTATACCTTTAAGCAAAACAATTAAAGCAGGAAGACCTTTACTGCCACTTTCATTTTTGTTCCTTTTCATGTAACAACAGGGTTTGGAGATTGGTCATTTTTCTTTATGGAAGTGTTTCATAATCCTTTTTAAAACTAGAGACATGTGCCCTTTTGTTCTATGTTCAAAACAAAATCAAAATAATTGTAACCTTCAAAACCATAATATAAATATTCTCTCTTTTCTGAAAATTAAATCAAATTGGGGTTAAAAAAAAAACAAACCACTGATTTAAAGGCCAAATTAGATTTCACTATGATTTTTCTAATAAAAAGTTGAACGTTTAGGAATATTAAAAAGGCTATGGTTGAGAACTGAGGAGTCAAAACAGCAATCAAGAATTCTTCTTTCACAAAAGACATTTTTAAACCTTTCCTAACCTGTTTTTGTCATTGTCATATTCCCCAATGCCTGTTTTCTTCAAACTCGGTGATTGATCAGTCATGGTTTTTCCTTTTGAATTTTAAGAAATGCTTTTCTTTCTATGCTAAACACCACTGCTATGACCATTCCTGACACAACAAAACACAATATTATCTTTTCCTCCAGGAAAAGACAAAAGTGTAATTAAAATGAGTTCATCCTAAGAACTCTTATGCTGTCATTAATGACCACAGGGAAGACTAAATGATCATGTCAAGTTTGAAACTTGGTTCTTCAGAGAAAGTAATTGCAAAAATGTTTCCATTTTTCAATGCTAGTATTACAGGGTGTTTAGGTATAAAGATATTATGGTGAATAAAATACTGTGGCACAGTAATTTTAGTATGCCTATTTGATTTCTTTCCTCTCTTATACTTTTCAAACAAGAGTGATCTCAAACCATTAGAAGACAGGTTGAGACTTCAAAGGACATTGTGCTAATACTCTGTTTTCATATCAGAAAGTAAAAGCATTTAACTTCAGCTCATGCAACTGTTTTGGACTAGCATGTTACCAGCACCGACTGATGTAAGTGAGTGAAAATTAAACCATTGCTCTTTAACCTGCTAACTGCCACATTTTGGATGAAATCCTGTTTCAAGCAAAATTGGTGGGATTTCTGCCAGTACTTTAAATAAGGCAAGGGGTTTTTTTCTTGACATCTTTGAAGAATTGTACTGGCAAAGGCTCTGGACTTGCAGTTAACTGAGCATGTATAAGGTGCTATCCATGCTGAGCACTTCTGAGAGTCAAGGGAGCTCTAAGCAAGTGTGGGACAGACCTGCACCTATAAACAGTTGCTGAATTAGGGTGGGTGTTATTACTGTTGTTTCTTATAATGACATGCACGAGAGAAGTTTCTCATTTTAAAACCCATCCACAGAATTCAGCAGAACAGATAGAAATTGAAGTTTCTGTATAATCATGTAAGTGTCCTGGGCATCCTGGCATTCTGTGGGATGTTTTTTCTTTGACTCTCTGTTTATTTTCAACTCTGTATTAGCATGCTTTAATGCTTTTAAAATAAAACTTTGGGTTGCAAAGAAACTTGGGGAAAAAAAAAAAATAGGAAAAGACATTTTCACAATAAGAAAATGTGGTGGAGGAAATCTTTCTAGCTGCAGAGGCTTAGACTGGAACGGACTTCTATAAAGGCATATGATGAGGATGATGAGGAAAGAGTACAAACTCATTTAGAGGGAAAAGAATGAGGTTTTGAGTGCCAATGAAGTTGTCATAGAAATAAATGTACGGTGTATAAAAAACATATAAGCAAGTAAGCTCCCTATGTTTGTCACACGGTAGTGGAAGATGAGATGGAGACAGGAAATGGGTGCCTCTCTTTGCTGAGGAAATTGAGTACTTCTGATGTGCATCCTGAATTCAGAGGATTTATTTTTCTGCTGAGTTAGAACAGAAAAACACATGCAACTCCATTTCCATTTTTTTAGGAACTAAATATTTCCTAACTATATTAGATAGATATCCATATACTATAGTATATAGGCAATGTCCAAAAAACATATTCAGCTTATTTGAAAGTTATCCCACATATTAAGTGTAGCTCAGGGAAGAACTTGGTCACTTACCTAAGACCATGTATTTATTAATGAAATCAGCATGATCTTTTGAAACAGCATTCATATGCTTATTCTTAATGTTATATATGCCAGAGAAATCCGATTTTTAGCCAGTTTTATCTTATCTAAAAAGGTGAGAGTGTCTAGGTCCAGGTGAGATTCTGGAGTAATTTCTAAACTGGTTTCAGATATAACTTAAATCTTCTTATGTTCTCTTTTTCTTTTGGCCACTTGTAGTGTGTTTCTGAGGGAGCAGAAGAAAGGAGGAACATCGAATCATAGAATTATAGAGTGGTTTGTGTTGGAAGGGACCTTAAAGATCACCTAGTTCCAACCTCCCTGCCATGGGCAGGGATACCTTCCACAAGATCAGGTTGCTCAAAAAGCCCCGCCC
>NW_008795695.1:20352492-20401357 GCF_000699145.1 Aptenodytes forsteri | reverse complement strand
CACCAGTCTGCCTTGACTTTTCAAATATGATGGAGAGTTCATCTGTCAGTTCTCTCAGGACCCTTGGATGGATCTCATCAGGTCCCATGGACTTGTGCACCTTCAGGTTCCTTAGATGGTCTTGAACCTGATCTTCTCCTACGGGTGAATGGACACAAGTAACAAAAGCTAGGCTGAAAGCTCTCTGAATTGCAGCTGAATTGCATGACGTATAAAATTTAATATCAGATCTTTTTGTTGATTTTCTTTTTTAAATTACTAATGAGGATATTTACTTTATCAAAATGTATCAGCAAAAGTATTGAATTTAAGAAGACACCCCACTGAAACTAATTTTCTTCAGTAGCTTATTTTGTCTTTTTAATTTTTTAAGACTATTGCAAGTCTCACCAAGGCACTCTGTGAGGGGAAAACTCTTTTCCACTCCGGATATAATTCTTCATTGCAGAGGAAAAAAAAACAAGAAAGCTTTAGTTCAATTTACCATTGTGAAATTACACCCAAACACAAATTTTAAATCTAATTAAAAAAACAAAGCAATGCAAGAAGTAAGTATTTGTCTGAAGTTCCTTAAAATGTGTGATGATGGCATGCGCTAGGTGTACTGAGTGTAATAGAAAAAGAGGAACAGATGAGCTGGTAACTGATGCAGAGTAATACCATTTAAAACTAAGCCCCTGTGACCTCAGCAATTTAAAAATTGGGAAACTATTATTGGTGGTTAAGGAATATCAATAAGAAGTGGTCAGAAATAATGAAATAAAGATTAAAAGCTGTGTAGGAAACCACACTGGCTTTGGCAATCTAACTGCAGAGTGTAGAGCTGTCACTTAATATCTAATCCAGCAAAACTGATGACAGTGGGAGTTTGCTGTGAAGTTCAATGAATATAAAATAAAGTTCTAACTAAATCAGTTAAAATGATGACTTCATTTTCTTTTTCCTGCCTTTCTCTTCTTTAAACATTTTCCGTTTTGAAAACTGAACGGTGATTCCTTAAGCAGAAACATCATACTGTCCCTGTATTTCAATAGATTACCTTTGCATTTCATTAGTTTTCAAAAATGTTGTGTGAAACATTGTATTTAAGTTATATGGATGGATGCCCATCATATTTTAAAAACATAAAGCTTTCTACAAAGAATCATGCATTCAGCAGGTTTTCATAGTTTAAGAAAACCCATTGGTCATTTTCAAATTAGACAAAACATGCAAATCAAATGCTGCTTAGAACTAGCTTCAAAATGTATATCAATTTAGATCCATCTGAAAACAGATCAATTGGCAAATAACAAATAGTATTTCATAATATTAAGCTTTACCAGAATATACCCCACTCTAACTCGTGTGATTTAATGACAGCTTACTCCCAACTGATGTTAGCAAAAGACAGGGGGGCTAAGATTTAAGTGTTTATTGCTGCTTCACAGTTGCAGCTGTAGCATGCAGTACAAATTACATATGAATGTCTCTTTTAAAATATTCTTTCTTAACAAAAAGTGGTAGTACCCTCCGTATTTATATTTTATTTATAATAAGAAAATAGTAATCCTTTCTGGACATGAGAAGGCTTATAATTAAGCATGCGCAGGAATCTAAACCAGTGATGTTTAGGAATTGGTTCTTAAGGTTCACTTCATTATGAAAGCCATAAAAAGCAAAGACCAACTGTTACTCCAAATACGTGGGAATACGAAACAGATGTTATAGTACCAGAGAGGGCTATGCTTCAAATTCATTTTAATTACTCTTGAGTGCACCTTCTAATGACAGATCTTGTTTTCTGCTCCTCATTCTGAGTAGAAGCCATACCACCTAGCCATTTTTGACTGCATCATTAGGCTGAAATCTTGCTGGTTTTAAAACTCGTTAGCCTGAGGTCAAATCAGTTTTGTCCCATGAGCCTTCAAAAAATAAATGTGGTGAAATAATTTTTCAACAACCAACCAACCACAGGATTTTCCCACATAAAATATTGTTTATTCATTCATCCCAAGTTATATAACCTACAGAACAAAGAGATTAAAACCAAAAAGCATGGAATACTTACAAGTCTTACCTAAAATGAGATCCTTCCTTGCCTGCTTTTGACAGTTCCTTTTAGCCCAATTAACCTCATCTCTTCCTTGGATAGACTGACTCTGTCTTGCAGTGGGCTGTTTCTAACTCAGCCGTAGTGCACCTCTTTTGTTCCACTGCTTTCCAGACCAGCATCTTTATGGTTGTAGTGTTTCTTTCCATTTGAGTAAAATTTACCACTTAAGCAGGTGTCAGGCTGAAGTTTATTTAACCCTTCCTCATGAAACAGTGTGGGGAATGTCATCACTGACATTGCTTTGCCTTTTTCTTACCTTCCTCATTTGATTCAGCTTTCTATATTCAAGCAGGGTGGTAACATATAAGTAAATATATGCATGTAACATTCATGTTATCATATGCTCGATGTCAATCTCTACAGAAACATTTCAGCCTTTTCCTACATATTTGAGTTATTTAGGTTAAAAATAAAAGGAAACTAGGTCAAAAACATCTGAATTTAAATAACTGAAATTATATATCCAGCTAATAATGAAAAGTGACTGTTGACATCGGTGGAACTGCTATTACTGCTATTGTTTGGGGAGTCTCTTTCCCTGTCAAGATTAAGATTACTGTTTCATAGGAGAAAACTTTTTAAAAACATAATAACTTTTCTTAAAAGCTGTAAATATATTGATTGAAGAAGGAATAAATGGAGTTTATTTTTTATGAATCAAAAGTGATGTGATATGATATGTTGGGGTTTTTTATACCGGTCACTTAATTCTCATATGCATCATAATTAAATCTTTAAATCATTATGATATTTAGAAGTGCATGGAAGAATAAAAAGTCTTAATAAAATATGAAATTTTTAAAGTAGAGCTGATATTTTTTTAATGTTGCAGTGATATTTGACAAAGAACTAGATTCAGAGATAAACTTTTTTTTTTAAAGGAAAACATAAGCATAAACAAAAAGGAAACCCAAATCATCAAAACAAATCCTCGGAGTATCACAAAATCAAATGCAAATTTTGCTGATTGGGGAAACCAATGTTTATATATATGTAAACAAATGTAATGTATGTATATATGCTGGTCTTCATGTTGTCTTACACAAGTATTTCAGTTTTATCCTAGCATTGGAATCCAGTGTATCTCCCGTAACTCATTGTAAATCAAGACATGTTTGTCCATCTGGGAAACAACCGTTCACAGCTGTGTGGCTGTTTTCTGAACTGCAACTCCCATGAGCCACAGTAATAACATCACAAACCCAGTATTTCTGCTTTTCCCTTTATTCACAGAAAGGGAAAGATTTTCTGTGAAGCAGATGAAAGGGAAGTGGAACCATCCTTTGACAAGTACTAATAACTAATTTCATCATGTTGTAAAGAAAGGAGATAGGGCTTCCAGTCATGAAAGTGGCACTGTGTTTAGCTCCTCTGACTTTCTCAGGTATGAATCGGTTTCTAGAGAAGCCATGCTGAATGCATTTGCAACAGAGGACTGAAACGTGAGTCAGCAGATACTGCTTCAAGGAATACATTATTGGAACATATATTCTAGCAGCTAATATGTCAATAGTATATTGCAAGCTCGCAGTTGTCTTGGGTGGGATGACGGCAGTCATTTTTGCTATTTCTAGGTCACGGATTGTTCCCATTGATGAGAGGTAGAACAGCGTCCCAGGAGACACTTTGACAGACTGACTTGGCAAGGTGCTCCACGGCGTGGCCTGTCAAAATCAGCACAGTCCCTGTAGAGCATGAAGGGGGGGAAGCAAGGATTTCCATGTGCCTTCACTCAGCTGCTCAGAGCTGTTTCATGTCCTGTGTTAGAATTAACTACCCTTGGGTAACTCAGGCCTCTGCAAAGTACAGCGCTTGATTCCCACTACCTCTTACCAGAATTTCTACACTCCCTCACTTAGGAACTTCCCTCAGGATGACTTAAGAAACCGTTTTGTCACTGCAAGGAGACCAAGGGACCCAAAATGTGAGAGGAAAAATGTGGCATGTAAAGACACCCTTGTTCTCCCTCCCTCCTTCAGCTTCTTGAGGGGAAGGACAGTGAATGTGTGTGAATTAACCTTTTTTCCAACTTAAATTTATGTCTTTTGACACTTGTCAAGAGAAGTATTTCAGTGAGAATTGGTAATAAATGAGGAAGTCTATGCACAAATCATAAAAATTCAAAAATATTTAATAAAAATGGTTAGGAAATATGCTGATTTACTTCAGTACAAAATCAGAGTTGTCCTGGCACTATATATAATGATTAAATGCTTGCATTTTACATAAAAGTATCACTGCTTTAACCCTTTCTATTTTTAATAGTTGATGATCTCATATAAACCCTCTAGCAAGGAGGACTGTGTGAGGTTTCTACCTAAGGGAGTACATTAGTTACTTGTTTCAGGTCCAGTGAGGAGGAGGAGGAGGAGGACCATGATGTCCCTCGAAAAGACCTGGCATGACTGGAACTGTTTCCAGAACTGAGCCACACTCTCTAATCCCTGTGGCACCAGCTTTCCCGTGCCCGGGCACAGGCAGTGAGTGTGCAGGATGAATACCGGCAGATGGAGTCTGCTTTCATCAGTCCAGCCAGAGCCTATATGTCAGTGAAGAACAATTGTACTAGAATGGAGGCTTAAAATGAGAGGAGATACATAATTAAAAAGCTGAGACGACTTATCATCATGTCATTTTAACCTTGTTCCATTAGCAAAAATAAAATAAGTCACTCAAGAGCAACTGTTTTTGAAAGAGTCTATTTTAAACTCATGTTCCAAATTGCTTGTGAGTTTATAATAAGCTGTACTGGGTTTTACTGACATTAACTTTTTGTCACTATGCTTTCTGTACTGATATATTGTGATAATTCCTTGTATATTGAGTTAGGGAACTACACTTCACATGCCTTCAAATTGATGTTAATGTAAATATATTCAACAAGTTAATGAATATCCTGTTTCCATTTTGGCTTTTCCTCTTATATTCCAAATAATTGCAGGCATTTAAACAAATTACTTACTGCCCTGCAGTCACACTAGAGGCAATTAAAACAATTGAATAACTTCTTGGAACAGTATGAAAGTCTTCCCTGCTTTCACACATGGCTCTCAGTAGGAGAAGATGTACAGCTTGTTAGCAAAGAGACAGAGCTAGTGCTTGTTGCAGTCAGGACCAGGGAGCTCATTGCAGTTCTATGAAACTGTAAATGTCAGATCTCAGTTTAGTTGTGCCCATTACATGTCTGTATAAACATTTTCAGGGTGGAAATTCTATCTAATGGATCATGTTTGTAGGCTATGTGAAAAGGCCCCGAGTTATGTCATAAATGAGGGGAAAAACTGTGCTATATCTCATGATGTGAACGTTCTCCAACAGCTCTGCTCCTCTGATGGAAACAACTGTAGGTTAGTTTTCAGAAACAAGCTGGATATACACAGAACCCTTCTCTTAGTGCTGACATGGTCCTCAGTGATGATAAATGCTACAATGTACTTTGTTCTGTGAGGTGCTCCGACAGTACCTATATAATTCAACAAAAAAATAGGGCTGAAAGATTTGAGATTTAAAGGTCAGTAGGAGAGTTATGATCTGAACCTTGGGAGAGGGGGACAGAGTAGTTTGATTTTGGAGATCACACAAGCGGGTAAGCTTGAGGGATTGTATGATCAACATTTTATTCAACTTCTTCATAAGTCACTTCCTTCTTGAAAGGTTTACTGATGCTAAATAAAGCTAGTCTTCCCAACAGGGAATTTCACACAGTGCAGTGAAGGTACCACAAAAAAAACCCCAACAACAAAAAAAAAGAAGGAAAAGAGTAGACCAAATGTTCATTCTGGATCCTGAGATGACAGGGCATCAGAAGATCCAATGCTCTGTCATTAGGTTAAAACAGGCTGTTGGATTTCTTTCTAACCGCTTTCTGATTTCATTAAAGTAAATTGCGTGCTTTATATTTCTGATGCAGCCAGCCATTGTTACAGTAGCATAATATAAATTCTTTAAGCCATTGATGACATTTTTCTGGTGACATCTTAAAAACTGTTTTACTTAATCATCTTCTAGTTCTCTAAGACAAGTGTGGAAGGTGGGCTGTATTTGGGAGAATGAAGGAAGTGAAAGTGACTGAGTAACTTCAGTGAAAGTTACCCTCTTCCATCGTTTTGATGAAAGTTCTCTGAAGTTCTCTGGAGCCTGATGTAAATACATGAATCTTCCATGATTTATTTTGAAAATCTTGTCTCTAGTTTTTCCTAAATTGAAATTCTCAAGCTTTGCAAGAAAAAAATATTCTTCAGATAAGGTCTGACTCATGGAACTTCCAAATATAGTTTAGGCAAGGCAAAATTTGCTATCGGAAGCAACATAACAAACAAACAAACAAACAAAAAATACCAAGTTTTCCTGATTGTCACGTAGAATAACCAGTTCTTCCTTATTGCTTGAAATAGTTACAAAGCTATTTGCTAGCTCAGAGCTGACTTCAGCGGTTTGGAGGAAATTAAAATTTTTAGCAACTTCTCTATCTTAAAAAAAATAAAACAGTCCTCCTGCATAATTCAAATAACAACTTTCCCTGTAAGCTATTCTGCCTGGTTCATTTTATTGAAAATCTTGTGGCTGATAAAAGTTATTGCAAAAAAAATCTTCAGATTAACTACTGAAGTTAGATTATTTGTCTTTGAAGAAGAAAAATTTTTGCTTGTCAAATATTTTGGTCAAAGAACAAAAAAGCATGAACAAGATCATATTCTGCTTCTTGACCAGATAGAAACATTCAAAACTGTTTAAGAAAATTAGGGACTAACCAGTAGCCGGATATAATGTTGTGGAGTACAGGTACGGTGTAACAATGATATCAATACATCGATGCACTGGCACCGGGCTTTCCGCCTTATTTCAGAGTCAAGAAAAGCAGTTTCAGATATTTATGGTGCCATCATGTGGAGACTTCTGAGCATTGAAGAGGTTGAATTAGAAGAGCTTGATTAGAAGAAGAAAAGGAAAGTTGGCTCCCTTACTAGTGCTGGTAAGCACTTACTAGTACTTACCCCTTACTAGTGCTGGTAAGCTTCAGCTATGAACAGGTGCTTGAACTTAAAAAATTATAGCTCATTTCTGAGTTGCCAAACTTCTGATCTACTTGCCCTCCTTAGGTAGCTTCTCATGGCAGTCACACAATCCACCAGAACTTAAGTATTTTACTTAAAAAAAAAAATGCCTGTGAGGTTTTTTTTTCAAATGGGAAAGAATGTAATTCTGTCTTAGCCTAACACAGCTGAAGAAAAATAATGAATGAAAGCTAATTTTCACTCCCTGACATAGTTAAATAAATGTAAATGTCAATGTAAATGTAAATATAAATTAAAAAATACTTTGTTCAAAGCCTTAGTGCTTTCCCGTGGCCAAAGCAGTCTTGGGTAAAGGTTATGCAGCAACATGTAGGCTGGAAGATTTTCTGCAAGTATATTAAAAAGACTAGGTCAAATTTGCAGGTATCCAGGCTTATATGGGTGGAGGGAGACAGTTATGCTTTTTTGTACATGATCTTAAAAATCAGAAAAACATTTGTCTAATAGTAATTTTAATGTCTTTATTTCTTTCCATTTTTTCAAGGAAAAGGCCATCTAATCCACCTAGGGAGAGACTGAAGTAGGTCACTTCCTTTTCTTCCATAGATTGAAGATGAGATAGTATAATGGTTCCAGAACCACCTTTTAATTCTACATACATTGGCCTGCACAAATGGCTGTGATTCATCGTGAAAGCCTATTTACGCTTTTATTTAGCTGCATAGGACAAGTTGTTCTTTAACAGTTCTTTTATGAGCATCCCATTGGATACTTCTATGCATGCAGAATGGCACATTGTTTCCTAGACCTTTTTTTTTTCTCCCCCTGGGGAAAAGGAAAAATTGAGCCTCATAAATCTGCAGTAGATATTTTCTCAGTTCTCTGGTAAGAGTATCTCATTGTCCTAGTCTTTCTTTATGGAACATAATACTCAATCTTCTGTTATTTACAATGAAGAAACCTCTTGGTTGCTACAACCGATGTCTCAACAGCTAGTTACCAGCTTTTTAGATCTGTGTATGAGATAATTTGTTTTTGAAGATAACAAGTTGTCCTTCCATTTGCAGGCTAGGTTTAAGAGTAAAGACTTTTTTTTAAAGTGTGCCCACAAGAAGTTTATACAAGGAGTATAAATGTGGGGTTTTTTCTTCCCTATAGCACACTTACACTACTGTTAAAAAGTATCCTCTTACACAGGTCAATCTGGATAATTTCTAGACATGTATCTTATGATTCCACATTATTGTGGAAAAGAAAGCCCTGTTTTTATCATTAATTTTTTAATTTACCCATATTGATTTTAAAAGAGTCAGTTATTTAGTTTATGGATATACTATGGAAAATTAAATTACTTAGATTTAGCCTGTGTGCAAAATTTTGGTAACTTTAAACAGTTTAGCAGGAGATAAATAATTATGTAAGAGGATGACAGGTGAGAATTTTGTCTCTCTGAATTCTTTATAGAATTTTGATGGAGTGGTAGATAGGCCTCGAGTGGACTATACAGGTATTCCTGTATGTGCACATCTCTTGCTGCAAATATGTTTTGCATCACCAATCTCTTTTTCTCCTCGGTGTTAATTTTGAAAGTCATAACCAGAATGCTGAGATAAGATGTAGTGTGTTACGTCATATTAGAAAATTGTTGGTGCCTTGTGAAGGGAGCCTAGGGAAGGGAGGAATTGTATATAGGCAAAAATAAATGCAGTAGATAAATTGCAAAGTAAACTAGCTAAGAAAGTACAAATGATCAGGAAACAAAAGGTAAATACATGAATTGAGTAAACCCAACAAGTTTGTTTATTTGGGAAGGATCCTTTACAAGTAGGTAACAAGTTATAGCTAGGCTACATCTTAAAATCCTAAACCCGCCAATTTTTTTCCTCAGTACATATTATTCTTACATAAAAAGAGAAATGATCACTGAGTCCAGTGGGCCTCCTAGAAGTTACATAGAAAATTTATTGTAACATTACCTCTTAGCCTTGGGTAACAAGAAGAACTGGGAATCTGGGGAATTGCAGTACATCACTGTATTGTAGTACAGATATTTACTGAGCTGTGTGACTTTACGATTTGCAGGGTTAGTATTCTGGTAAAAATATGGGATTTGTAATGGCAGTCTGAGACTTAAAGAGGGAAGGCAGTTTCCTTTTGACCTTAATTTTTGTGCTGATAAAATTAACTTTGGGCAGAAAAATGCTTTATCTTTCAAATGAGATTTGTATACTCAGATTTGCATCAGCAACCCAGTTACAAGTCCAATGATGAGCTGTCTCCAAACCTTTCTGAAAATATCCAGTCAAATTTCAGTTCAAGTTAATGTCTCTTCCAAACTATGGAAGAAAGAATTAGTAGCTTTTTTGATGTTACCCTGAAGCTGATAGAGTTCTTGAAGACATACAGGGGGGAGCAGGGAAGATTCACTTTTTTCAGGAAATTAAGATTAATTTCCTAGAAGGTTGCTGATGCTAAATTATGATTTTTTTATCAGTGCTTTTGATTACACTTATGAACAACTGCTGGTGGTAAAGCTCATAATCTAAATGCTTTATAAAGCATCAGCTTTAATGAATGTGGATAGACAAATAGGATAAAAATTGGGAGACAAAGGTGTTAAGAGGTGTTTAAACATTACTGTTACACTTTTATATTTATATTGGGTTAGTACATCCACAGTTACAGGTAGCTGTGGCATGAACATGTACACAAAGAGATGGTCATGGCCACAAGGTTGAAGTCCAAAAGGCATGAACATGTACACAAAGAGATGGTCATGGCCACAAGGTTGAAAGTCCAAAATATGAGAGCAGCATGTTAATAAAAAAAAAAAGATAGGAAAAGAGTCAAGAAAAAGTTAAACAAGTCTGGTTGGTATGACAGATTACAATAAAGGTAAATTAATAGTCTTATATACGTCAACAAGGTTTGCAGACTTCACAGCTTAAAAAAAAAAAAAAAAGAGAGAAATTTTACACATTCCAGAATATCTATTTCAGACTTTCTCTTTTTTTTGAGGGGAAGGAAAAAGAAAAAAAAAAACAAAACAAACAACTTGTTGAGTACATAAGCTAAATAAATACCTACTTAAAAAAAGATTTATAGTTCAAATGAAAATTGCAACCGAGCAGCCTGCCAGGAGCTGACGGGAAGGTATATCACAGCCATACCTGGTGAAAGAAAGTACAGAATTGCTGCTGAAGGATATGGGACTATTCTGGGCTCAGAGCACAAAGAAGTCAGAGATTACAGAAATACATACTGTGATAAGCAGAAATTTTTACAACACTGATGCTCTTGATAAGGGATTTATGACAGTAAAATCTACTTCTGAAGTAAGATGTTGCAGAACCTGAGTAAGTGTCTTATGTCAAATGAACACAGTAAGAGGCAATAAGTGATGTGGGTTTTTCCCCTTCCTTTAAGGCAAATCAAGGGAGAAGCTGAGAATTAGTGCATGGGGGGGTCTTGCATTATTGTTATTATAACTACTCTTGTTTACTTATGTGGCACAATGCGAGTGAATGAGTGTGTTTTTTGACACAGCACAGATTATGTACAGCTTGACTTGCAAAAATAGATCATCTCTGTGGGTAAGAAAAGAGCAATAAGAAGGCTTTTATTGAACATTATTTTTTAGTTGGAAATCGGTTGGAGGACAAATTTACCAACCCTGTTGAGTGCTGAAGCCTGTAGACCGATTTTGTACATTACTGGAAATTAAGGAGTGAGACAATAAAATTTATTTAAAAAAAAATCCATGTTACACAACATTTCTTTCAGTACCATTCTTTTTAGCTGGGCTTTCTTTTCACAGAAGTACTATTTTGTAGGCATTCCATCCTTATGGGAGTAATGGTTCTCATCTGTATACCCTAAATAAAAAAAAAAAAAATTCTCAGGTTTGGTAGAGGGGGATTTAAAAGGAGTGCTCTATTCCTCATAATTCTCTACTTGTGTTCTTATCATAAAACAGCATTTAATTGTGTCTTTTGGGGTTTTAGTTCTTTTTTTAGGTCTCGAGGCTGTTACCAAGACACAGGTGTCTTCCCATATTTGTCATAATAAAAAAATAGGGTATCAAAAGCAACGAGAACTTTAAGTCATTTTGTAACACTGTTCGTGGATGAAAGGAGTATGATAAGTCATAATCATAGTATTACTACAGTGTCTGGTACAGCCCAGAATCTGGCAGTGGTCAGCACTGTACATGTGCTCATAGAGGCACTGTCCCAGCCCTAAATACCTTGCAAATCACATGGAACAAAATGAAACAAAGCTATGAGAAAAGGATTTTCAATATGAAGAACTGATGAAGGGCAGAATTTGCTGAAGGTTGCAATGTAAGCCTGTAGTAGTCGGACTCTACTGAATGCCATCAGTGACATCCTTCTGAAGGTAATAAGACCAAAAGTACCTCTGCTATTCATTTTACTTACCATGTAATGTAAGTGCTCACCATAAAATATGAAAATTTTTGTCTCTGTCCCAACCTTGAGATGCCTGATGTTATGTGATTTAATGTTATATTGCCTCACAGCAAGGGACTAATTATGAATTTTCCTTATGTGAACGTAGTTTTAGTAATCAGATAATTAATTCTACAAACATATTCTCCAATAATCTTGACAGGATTTCTTTCACCTTTGAGTTTCTTTCTTTATGTGCCAGGAACATTATATAATCGAAATCGGCAAACTAGTATACCTAGCGTGAAGTAACTCCTCTGCTTTGTGTTTACCTCCTGTAGTGAGTCCTATTATAAAGCTGTCAGTTACTCCTTTCCTGTGGCGTAAAGAAACCTTTTCTGACTCAGCAGGATCACGAGATCCTCTGGGTTTTTTCAGACTCCGGACTGACTGATGCCTGTCCTAGATCTCACAATAATGTGAAGTGGTGGGGGGAAAAAAATCAACATTTGGAAGAGAAAAAGCAAAATAGTTTGGTAATAGGATGCTTTTTAACAGATGCAGAGAGGTTGGTATTGTTAAAATAATTGTGGGGGGAAGATATATTAATGATTATAATGCAGATGAGAAGTTCAAAGCTATACGATAAATTTTATCCAGATGTTTGCAGCCCATCTGTGGGTTTCATGTATGACTATTCTAGCAATACAGCTAGACCCTCACTACCTGATATTTCAGTTTTAGCATTGAAAGTTGTCATTTGAGTGAAGAGGGGAAAAACAACTGGAAAGATGTTAAGAAGCTGTTCTTATATGTACACACATATAAAAAGGATTGTCCTGTATAAAATGATTTGTGGTTTTTCCATATGTGTGTAGAAAATTGAATGTAAATTAAATCTTTATCCATTATTGCAATGTTTTGTTTTCCTCTTTAATTTGTATGGCTGTGAAGATGTATGGTTATGTTTGCCTAAAAATAATTATTTACATAAGAGCTTTCACAGACAGGAATTTTTCTATTAAAAAAAAGTCAATGAACTAGTATCAATTTCTTTTACATAAGCTGGCCTTTAATTTACATTGCATTTTCAAGGAGTCACTTAAGGCAGAGCATTGCTAGCTGGAAGTACTTTTTAATGCAACTTACTATTCACTCTTACAGTCATTCTTTTTATTCTAGATTGTACCTCATAATATTATACCAATATTATAATTGAAAAATCTAGTTGAAACAATTAGCACCAGAAATTCTGCATACATAACATGTACTTGTATTTGTTCAGATTGTTGCATACTTTCTTAAAGGATAGTATAAACACTTTTTAACTCTGCTCAAAGGTGTATTTTGGCAAAAGCTCTAAGAGCTGTCAGTGCTTTGGAAAAAATATTTTTGAGTAATCTATCCTTCCTATTCTCTTACAGGATGTGTAAAATCTCATATGCTTATTTCCATCTTCCGCTTTACTCTGGTGAAAACATAAAGCTTGTGTTTCTCTTCATTCTTCAGGAAGGCACTTACATCTGGAGGCTGACAAGTGAAGCAAGTCAGCTAAGGCTAAGGTTAGATCAACAGGTAGAGCTAAAGGAACTATAAAGCTTGGCTATGTGCCCCCAGCCTAAGCTAGCATTTCTGATTTTAAATATGTATCACAAGAAACATCAGTGTCATCTGATGATGTCATTACTGTAAGTTTCAATCCCAGTCACAAGAGTCATCCATGGATAAATCATACCTGGTAAGGATTCAGTCACCTGTCTTCTTAGCCTGAGTTAATTCTTCCTCTGCTTTCAACTTTACCAAAAGATGTGACCGATAATCAATAGTTCTGCTTAAAATGAAATGTTATTATTAATGAAAGTAGTAAATGAGGGAAGCAATCGCCCTGGGCTCAACTGACCTGGTTGTAACCTCTGTGCTTCTGCTTGGAATAAGTGCAAAGCACGTCATGTCAGCTTGCTTATAGCAGTTATCCTGTCCAGCGTATTGAAAACAAACAAAGGTTCTAGCGATCAGTGCTGAGAAGAACAGGTCCAGAAAACAGGAAACAGGCCTTCACAACTCCTTGTAAACTTAGCCTTTTGCAGTCAACTTCATTTCCCAGGAAGAGGATCTTGCTGAAGATTTGCAAGTTGTGTTGATATTAGTATAAAAAAGGTTAGAGAGAAGCTTTAGGCATAATTTAAATTACTCTCTTAGAGAAAATGTAACCAAACTGATGGATTCAGAGAAAAATATCTATACATGGTGGCAAAGAAATATCTACTGTAGCTACTTACCTGAATTATCTTTTCCCAGTGGTCCAATTAACTTTATAGTGTGGCACCAAGACTCACTTTTTTTCCCAATCAGAAAACAAGTTTTTATGCTCTGAATTATACAGTGACCTTGTTTATATCATAAACTCCAAAATGAGGTGACAATTCTGTCATGTATTTCATGTAAAACATTTCAAAGAAGAAACTTATGCTATGAAATAAAGCAGAGGCTTTTAGATAATATATATTGCATGTTCGGTGTTTTTGAAAAAGTAACTAATAATGTCTTACTTTTCTTGAACTCACATATTTTGAGGGAAAATAGTTCAATGAAGAGGCTATAAAATGCAAATGTAAAATTAATTTGTTTTGCAGATATCTGTTTTTGGAAAGCAGAGCAGGCTTTGCAATTACTTCTCTCTAAATAAAATTAAAAAAGCCTGCCATCTCTATGGAGCGTTATATGATTTCCAGCAGAGTCGTTTGTTTTTTGGCAGCATGAATGCCTGAGTGCAGCAAAATAAACCAAAAAACTTTTTTGTGATGGCTAAGTACTTTAGTAATCATGGAAGGCCAATTCACATTAGTATTTCAGAGTGGACTTTTTTTGCTGTACTCAAAATCAGTGGCATTTGAATAGGTTGGGAGGCAGACTGGGATACTGGACAGTTTCAGGAAAGACTCATCAGTGAACTATCTGGCATCACTGTTGGGAAAGAGCTATAGGAAATACACTTCGGGGTCCTTTGGGGTACTGGTTGAGTCAAGTACATCCTTATTTGCTTTGATGCCAGGTTGCTTAAAACTAGACTTTGTAGCTGCCTAGGGATAATGCAAAGCTTAAGCAGACCTAGAGCAGGGTGCAAAATTTAAAACCCCTTGGAAAGAATGGCATGGCAAGATTTACAACTATTTTATGCTCAGAGAACTTCATCTCAGAGAAAGAGATGATCCAACTACCTCTACAGGTCACAAATCAATTACAAATTAAATAAAGTGAATAAACCGAAATGTCTTTCAGCCTATGTAATTTTCCTTCAGAAGGTCTTGAACAAGAACCATTTATCTAGGGGAAGCCATGTATGAGGTCACCGTGTGAAGTCCGAAGCTTAATTTGTGACTCTTCATGCAAAACAGAAAGCTGGATCTGACAACAGCCAGGTGCTTACCAGTTAACTTTTGCAGTCTTGTTGATGGGTTTCCCTCAGAGTGAAGTCAAATATTGACTGTTAAATAATTGGAGTTCTTATACAGCACCTAAGATTCACAACCTGCAATGGTTCTTTCCAACCATTGAGTAGGCACCATCGTTTTTCTCTTTAAAATGCTGCATACCTGTGGTCTTGCAAATATTTAGGTTGGGCTTTTGTGCATTCTACTGGTAATTTTCACCCTGACACTTACGCTGTAAGAGTGTCTGAACTGAATAAAATTTATTTTATGACAAAATAACAATATAAAAGTCAGAGGTTTTTTGTTGGCTTTAATGTTTGCATACAAGGCATTGTATACTGGAAAAAAAATACAGCACTCTGTGCTAACAATCCATCTGTTAAACAGTAAGATGCTACTATGAAGACTTTGTTATGTGATCTTGCATACAGCCCAGAGAGAAACTTGTTAAGGTTTCAACAAATAATACAGGCATGGTGAGTTGTTAAAAGAAACTGAGATTAAAATGACAGTTTGCACAGCATAACTCCACTTAGGATTTATGTTCAAGGAACCACTGGTAACTCTACTAGGTAAGATCCTATCAATTTTGCAGGAATATATTACTTTGGTATTAATTTTTAATCATTTTGGCAAACACCATGAATTATGTTGATATCTGTGGATGGAAACTATAATCACACTAAAATGCGCTTCACAGTAATTTTGTAAAACTAAGAACGTCTTTCTGTAGGAAAAAGCCCTTCTGCTGTAGGACACAAGAAGATTTTTTAAAATACCTTGAGTTATTTGTAGTTATTTTATCAACACAGTGGTTTTGCTTAAGTTATTCATAATGATCTATTCGATACCTCTAATTCATTTGAATATTGTCAGTGTAAAAACTTTGCTCTTATCCAGTAATCTTTGCTTCTTTACTTGAACACAATACAAAAGATACCATCACTCTGAAACAGAAAAACCCTGTAAGTAGTTAAAAGATTTGACTATTATTATGAAATACTGCATTTGTTTGTTTTTTAAAATATGTCAGAACTGATTTTGAAGACATTGTGATATCTGGTTCACGGGAAATATATGACCTGGTGGCTGAGGTGAATTGCAATTGTTCTGGTTTGTTATGGCTGCCTGCAGATCCCACTGGGCAATTGCAGCCCTTCTGTGCACACATGTAGGTACCTCAGCACATCCCTCATCCGAGGGAGGAAGAGGTACTTGAGGAAGGCAATATAAAATGTACGACTATTATTATTTTTAATTGAAGGCTGCCTATCATGACACTTTTTTCCTTGGCTTAAGGAATTGCATGAATTTTCTGGGTTTTCCAGTAAAAAAAGTTTTGGGAACATATAAGTACTTCTCAGTGCTGACATGAATTTCTTCTTTTCATAATCAGTCGGGATCAAGACTATAGTAAAAACTCCAGTCAGAGCTATGGAGGTGACCAGGCACTAGTGCAAATAAAGCAGAGAGATATTTACATGGCCTAGGGACAGCTGAAAGATTCACCACATGATCTTGTTTGACTTTTACAAGAAAAAAGAAAAATAAGGTCAATAACAATGTTTAAACGCTTACTTAACAAGCATTTTGAATTTGAAAGTTTCTAAGACTAGGGTATATTTGTGAAAATTCATTACGTTTGTGATATTAAGGTGATGCCAGCGCATTAAGGCTCTTGGGGAAAATGTTTAATAGGGAATTATTTTCAAATGTTCATCTGTAAATTGCCTGGTACATACTTATCTTTTGAAGAGTTGAAACATCATTTGGAGTCTAATTTTAATCACTGAAGGATGAAATGGGAGAATTTTAATCCTGCTTCAAGTGCACATCTCAATACAGCATTAACTGTGGTGTTGCTACTGATACCTCTGTAATATATGTGACAAAAGCTGCTGGTCAAGGTGGGTGAATCAAGCATTTCAAACTCAGTGAGGTTTTTTGGGTTTTTTTTTGATCATGTTTGCTTAGATGATGAGAATCCTGTGGATTTTTCATGACTGTGAATAAAACTAATAGCACAAAATAAGGCACAGTTTCAATATAATAGGAGAATAAAAACAGAGAAAGGGAAAGATGTAGTTAAGTGTTATGTATGTACTTACATAATCATAATCCAAGTCATAAACCCAAGGTATGTGTGTGACACAGCACCAAGAAAGGAAAAGCTTATACACGAGTATATGTTTTCCTTTTCAAGATCTTGGGGAAGGGGGTTTAATTTCGGAATCTCAGACCTGGTGATTGGTTTGTTTGTGTATGTATTTGTTTGTTTGTTTGTTTTTCTGAGAAGAGTTTTCCTTGTTCCTTTTTGAACGAGGGGGAAAGGAGGCTTTCATTGAAATTAGTAAATAAATAAAAGAAAATAGAAAAACTCTGCTAGCTTTAGTGTTCATTCTTACCAGATTAGAAGCATCGTTAACACTCTTTATGTCATACATATACTTACACTTATACTTACACTTATATAGACACAATGAACATATATGCCAGATAAGACTGATATACAAAATTCTAACATCCACCTGCAAATTTGTGTTTGAAACCTTAAAATGAGTTAGTTTTTTCACACAATTTCCTAATGAGGTCTGTAAGACATATGATAGGTAAATCCAAAGTCTGCTGCAATGATTTTTTCTGAATATGTAATTACATGAAGCTTAGAGGGGAAAAAAAGAGCTCTATTATGAAAGTATGGACAACTCATGCTGATATAAGGGGTTTTATTGCCGCAACAACAAATGGTTCTCAGGTAGGGATTAATTCCTCTGTGTGCTTCCTGACTAAAAAATTACTGATGTCTGAGGCAGTGAAAGATTTTGAGAGCCTCTATGCTGCATGATGCTGGCTCATTTGTGCCTATTCTGGCAAAAGCTTCAGAAAATGGGACTCCTTACCAACGTATGCAAAGGCATACTGAAGTACGGTCTGGGTTTCAGTAAACCAAAGATACAATAGAGGAAGACCACCTTCTGCCAATGAAATTTAAATTGTAGATACCATGCACGAACATGCTCTCTGTGTTCGTGTGCTTTATGCATCTAATCTGCTTCCCAGCTTCTCACCTGCTTAAAATGGTAGAAGGGAGGGTGGAAAAGCAAGAAAAAGAAGCTGAGAAGAGTCTTGGGTCTCAGTTTTGCAGACATTTGACATCTGAATAACCCTCAGCATGTGGGAGGTCTTATTAACTTTAGCCATTCAAATTCTTTAAAACAACCTTTTGTGTAAGTATTTCAGGATCAAAGCTTTAATATCTACAGAAGGCCTGCCAAGACATGGCAGTTAGCATAAAGTGGCACTCGCTGACAGCTGTGCATCCATCTCTTCCTCCTTCTCCTAGTCAGGTTCAGATCTCACTGGGAGAGGCCTCAACAAACCCTTAAAAAGCCAGACTACAAACATAAATAAAAATGTATATAACTAAGAATAGAACTCAATAAGGAGAAATACACTTTCTAGTGAACTGAAAGAAATTTGGAGAGGAAAATAGAAATGAAAATCAAGTATTTTGTACGCCTCCTGAACTACCAGCATAGTGCAGTTGAAGTGGGAATAGGCAGGTTTTTTTCCCTACATGAATATCAGCAATGCACAGTGCCTCATCTAATAACAAAAATGTCTTTTTAGGATGTGTGGGAAAGAAGCAAGATCAGAATTATTTCAAGAAATAGATGTTTCACTGATTTGTTTTACTGGATTTATAAATCAATACTCTGGGTTTTAAACATTAATTCACCTGTTCTCTATAGATACTCTTTTAATACACAGAGAATTCCGACATATATATGCAGTACTTGATCAGGTGCCTGGGAGAAGAAAAATGGCACTTTTGTGTGAACTCATATACATCATACACAGCTTTGTCTTGCAGTACTGCATGTTTTCTTTTTTATTTCTTTTTTATTTTTAAAAGCACACTAAATATTCTAGTTAGTGATTTTGAATAATTTAATAGGAGAGAGGTAGTGCTTTTTCAAGATAAATCAGGAGGGGGAAAAGTGTGTTTTTGACAGCTTGTCATCAGAAATTATGAAAATTAAGCTAATCGTGCCTGTGTAAAAGGTGAACTGAATACAGATAAAAGCTTGTTTACATGCATTGTTAATTTTTTTGTTGTTTAAAAACCATGTAAGTAGCCCAAGCTGTAAGTGGTCACTTATCTTTAAGTAATAAGATATTGTAACTGAAGGGTTAGAAATGCTCAGTTTAGGGATTTCTGAACCCACAGAAGACAAATGAAGTTATGAGGTAAGTGTAGGTAATAAGGAAAAGTTACGAGGTTTTGAGTCCTTTTATTAGTCCCTCTAAAATACCACACCTGTGAAGTTCAACCTCTCTGTCAAAGGAGAGAAAATATGTTTTGGTATTACTGCTCCTTTGTGATACTTCATCTGCCATGCGTTTAATATATTGCAGTTATTAATTTTAATTATTAATATTTTAATTAATATTGCAATATTCACATACATTGGAGCAATGTTGTTTTGTAAAGGCTATCTATTATACATTTTTGTTTCTTGGTTAACAGTGTATATGATTGTCACTGGACTGGATGCCTGGAGGTGACCAAGAAGAAGAAGAATTGATTTAATACCAAAACTAAAATATGTACGGATATGGCAATTTCTGCTGTCCGAAGTAGTAAACATCAATGCACGGACAGATTTTGTTCATCCCCAGTAACATCTTCAATAGCAATTTATAAACTAATGATGGTGCAGTGACTTCTCAAGACAAAAGAGCAGCAGTAGCTCACAAATAACCTAATGGTTTCTCTTTTGAAGTCATATAGATGCCAGAGTGATTTCAACAGTGCACGGTCCATCCACCAATGTTTAGTTTTAAAACCAGCTGTTTTTACAGTCAAAATCTTTCTGCCTTCTCCAGTGATCTGTTACACTCAGTCTTGTTATGGGCAAAAAGGGGGCTACTCATCCTATGTAAGCCAAGAACAAAGCCAAGAACAGTTAAAATCTTAACCATCAGATCTTAAAATCAAGCAATTATTTTTAGTCCATATCTGATTGCTACAGAAAACCAGAGGAAAAAAAAGAATAATACTAGTACAGGAAAAAAATTATAACAGAATTTAAACAATGTGGTTAAAATTGCTACACACGTACATTCTTGCTTCCATGCCTTTCTCTGCTTTTATGCTCATCCTTCCACTGCTCCTCTGAGTCATAAGGCCATAGACTTCAGTGTGAGTGGAGAGGTAGGGGAGTTTTGTTGTCACTGTTTGGTACTAAGGAGATGTTGATTCCTTTGGGATCACGGTATGAAAGGCACTGACACTCAAACTAGTTAACTGATTTATTATATAAAGAATAGAAGTAGTAGAAAAGGAGACAGCGATCTTACATGCATTCTGATGCTGGGAACCCCGTTTGCTGCAGCACCAGATGAGGCCCTCCTCATTGATCACGGCTCTTTGTTGATCAATATAAAAATTATGCTTAATAGTACTTTGTATAATTGCATGGCATTAAACAAAATTAAAATAAATTAGACAATAGCCATCTTGTCCTTAGAAAAACTGCTGTTACTGCTAAACAGATGAAAACAAAGCTCCAGGCAGGCCATGAGAAGCCCAAACGAAAGCTGGAAAGTCCTGAGACCCTGCACAACTAACAGAAAGCTTGTGACCTTTTACTAACAATGGCAATGGTGCACTGTTTACCAGCCTCATAGCCTTCTACCAACCTGCTAGTCTTTGGTGAGATGACTGGCTTGGTAGATGAAGGGGTGTTTTGGGTTTGCATCGCAAGGTTTTGGTAGAGGAGGGGCTACAGGGGTGGCTTCTGTGAGAAGGTGCTAGAAGTTTCCCCTATGTCCAACAGAGCCAATGCCAGCCAGCTCCAAGATGGAACTACCACTGACCAAGGCTGAGCCAATCAGCGACGGTGGTACCACCTCTGTGATAACATATTTAAAAAAGGGGAAAAAACTGCTGCGCAACAACAGCAGCAGAGAGAGGAATGAGAATATGTGAGAGAAACAGCCCTGCAGACACCAAGGTCAGTGAAGAAGGAGGGGGAGGAGGTGCTCCAGGCACTGGAGCAGAATTAATTGAAATAAAATTGGATAATAATAATAATATGATAATAATAATAATACACAAAGCAAGTGATGCACAGTACAATTGCTCACCACCCGCCGACCAATGCCCAGCCAGTCCCCGAGCAGCAGCCCCCCCCGGCCAGCTTTCCCCAGTTTATGTACTGAGCATGACGTCACATGGTATGGAATGTTTCTTTGGCCAGTTTGGCTGTGCCCCCTCCCAGCTTCTTGTGCACCTCCAGCCTTCTCAGTCGGTAGAGCATGGGAAACTAAAAAGTCCTTGGCTAGTGTAAGCATTACCTGGCAACAACTAAAACATCGGTGCGTTATCAACTTTGTTCTCATCCTAAATCCAAAACACTGTACCAGCTACTAGAAAGGAAATTAACTCTATCCCTACCGAAACCAGGACAGTGATCTCCCTGTCCTTATCTCAACCCACGAGCCTTTTGTCATATTTTTTTCTCCCCCGTCCAGCTGAGCAGGGGGAGTGATAGAGCAGCTTGGTGGGCACCTGGCATCCAGCTGTTGTTTGCCTTGCCTTCAGAAAGGCTTTCAACACTCCCATAACATCCTCATAGGCAAGCTGACGAAACAAGGACTATATAAGTGCGGTGAGTTGAAAACCGGCTGAACTACTGGGTTCAAAGGTTGTGACTGACAATGCAAAGTCCAGTTGGAGGTCAGTCACTAGTGATGTACCCCAGGGGTCAACACTAGAGCCAATCCTGCTCAGCATCTTCATTAGTGACCTGGATGATGGCTCAGAGTACACCCTCAACGAGTTTGCAGAAGACACAAAATTGTGGTGAGTGGCTGTTACACCAGGTGGTTGTACTGCTACGCAGAGGGACCTCAACAGGCTGGAGAAATGTGTGAAGAGGAGCCTTGTGCAGTTCAACAAAGGGAAATGCCAAGTCTACCCCTGGAGAGCAATAACCCCAGTCACCAGCACAGGCCAGGGCCAACCAGCTGGAAAGTGTCTCTGCAGAGAAGGACTGTGGGATCCTGGTGGACACCAAGTTGGACATGAGATACCAGTGTGCCCTTGCAGCAAAGGCGGCCAACAGTGTCCTGGATTGTATGAGCCAGAGTGTTGCCAGCAAGTTGAGGTAGGTGATCCTGCCTCTCTACTCAGCCCTAGTGAGACAAACTGAAGTGCTGGGTCCAGTGCTGGGCTCCCCAGTACGAAAGAGACATGGACATACTGGACTGAGTCCAGTGAAGGGCCATGAAGACCATTTGGGGACTGGAGCATCTGTCATATAAAAAGAGGCTGAGAGTTGGGACTGCTCCGCCTGGAGAGAGAAGGCTCACAGGAATCTTGTCCCTGTGTATAAATACCTGATGGTTGAGGTAAAGGCAACAGAGCCAGACTACTCAGTGGTGCCCAGTGACAGAACAAGAATCAATGGGCACAAACTGAAACACAGGAAATTCCACTTAAACGTAAGAAAAAAATTCTTTACTATGAGGGTGGTCACACACTGGAACAGGTTGCTCATCAAAGTTGTGGAGTCTCCATCCTTGGAGATACTCCAAACTCAACTGCACAGGACTCTGAGCAACCTGCTCTCGCTGACCCAGCTCTAAGCAGGGGGTTCAACTAGATGATCTCCAGAGGTGCCTTCCAGCCTCATGTCATCTGTGATTTTGTGATTTACTGAGCTGTACAGCTACACTGTTAACTTGAGGGGCTTTGTTTTAAGAAAAATATTTCCTTTTAAAACTTTCTTGTCTGAAAATCAACATTGTCTTTTATGTTACCTTAAGACGTTTAATTCTACAATGAACAGAGAGGAGGAATTGCTGTCCAGCAATGTAAGAATAACTTATTCCATTTGTAGCCTGTGAACACTAGTGACTCCATGCATGATCTTATTTTTCCTTTTAAATTCCCTTATAAAGGACTTGTTATATCATTAATTCCTAATAGCTGGGAATGTCATGTAGTGGATTTATATTCGGTAGAAAATTAAGATAATCAAAATGCGTATTTTCTGAAAACTCTAAGTTGTCACAGAGATGTTTTAAGACACCAAGGAACTGAAAACCATGTGCTAGTTCTTACTCTGCTGTTATGTTATTCCAATGAAGGTCAAAAAGCATAGGTTAAGGTTAAGAAAACACTTCCATGGTAACTGAAACTTAATTTTTAAATTATCCTTGGTCATTCTCTCCAAGTATAAAAAGAAAAATACTAGCTGCAGTATATACATAAAAAAAAAAAAGTAAAACTTTGCATTGCCAATACAGAATAAAAGTTGGCACTTTAAAGTACTGTTGGTTAGTATAAAAGTTTTGAGATTTTTTTTGCCGACCCTGTACTTCTCCACTGATGGTTGCCAGTTAGAACACTGAGAAATGTCCACTTCGGCACACATTTTTTCCCCCTCTGTTCATTTCTGGCCTGGTTGCAGATTGCTTTCATTTTTTGCAATTGTTTGTATTTCACTAGTTTAGGAAATTGTCAGGCAGTGCACTTCAGAACAACTTTGGATATTGTGCCGGGTATTTTTACACTTTGGTTTTACAACTTTTTGATTTATCTGGATTTACACATTTGGAGCAGGTGTTCAATCCCACCTAATTAATACCTCCCATTCATTTCAATTAAATACTCTTTTATACTTTGGGTACAGATGAGATTGATGGAATGGTAAATAATGCCTCTATCTTAAAATATGTATGTAGCAGCTTTACTCTTCAAGAAAGAGTATCACACATTTGAAGTACTCCTTTTCATCAATACAAGCACTGCATCACATTTAAAAAAGCATGTAAAAAGTGCCGAACTGATCTAGCTATCAAAGTGAAGATCCAGCTGAGTATTGTAAAGACCTTTAAAAGACTTGAAATGATCCTAGTGTTGAAATCCCATTTCTGATTTTCACAATGGGTAACAGAAAACTGCCTGTAACACTTTACTCACAGATATCTTTAGATTCTGAATTCATGTGAGCTAATGACCCTTGTAAAATCACTGTATCAGTGAGATACAGTGAATTAGCTTGTATGCCTGTGAAAGTGGGATTTTTTGCTTTCACCATCCTATAGTTTTTCTTCTATTTTTTTTATATATATACACACTTTTTTTTTTAATGGGTACTAGAATTAGCAGGTAACATCATGAGTCTCTGACTAATTATATTTCATTGATCTACGGGTGGGTGAAAGATAAACTATTCCTGCAGATGAAAGGGGCAAAGTACTGGGATTTTCTTGCAGAAACTTACAGAATTTATAGAAATCACACATTTGTTGTGTTGCCGTTTTTATGCCATTGAGAGTATTGTTTTGTGTTGGTTCTTTTTTAAGTTCAACTCTTTCATTCAACATCTTTCCAAATCCATTTTCTTTGCAAGCTTCATGACTGTATCATCTGAAAGGTTTGGTGAACTGAAAAACCAGGCATATTTAAAGTAGCGTCTCTTGCCTTTATTTGAGATGTATCTGTTCAGGTAACTCTTGTTTAGCAGTGATAACTTGGCTGTTGTCCAGCAGTTTAATTAGCACTTGCTTACCTAATCTCTTATAGCAGATAATATTATTACTGAATTCAGGGACTCTGAAAATCCCGTATCTGACAAAGCAGGCTTAATAATGAAAATCACTATGTTTTTACATTGTATTTGTCTTGGCAAGAACACCTACTAGAACACATACATTTTTCATTAGCTAGAAAACATGCAGTTCAGAGTTGCAATCCCTGGGTTGTTCTCTCTTCAGAAAAACAGAATTGAGCAGGAATTAAAACTGAATGAAAACTGGAGGGGGGAGTTGCAGAAGAGGACAAAGGGTACAACAGAGCATCATTTTCTAGACAGATGTTAATTTGTTTCTCACTGGGTGAAACCAATCTGCTGTAATGTATTTGTGGATTTTGAAATGGTTTTGAGCAGAATATCTGTGGAGCACTGAGGGTTGACTCCAGCCCCTGGGTTGGTTCAGTTGCCTGATTTCTTCACACAGGCTAGCTAGCTTGACTCCTGCTTGACAGCTTTTGAGAGCTGATTTTTGGAGATTCATACTCACAGGGGGGAGTTGTTTCGTGTTTTGCTGAAAGGAGAGGAAACACGCTCAACCAGTGGTTCTCGGAAGCAATGCCGCCTTGGTTTTGCCTCTTCCTCTCCAACCCTCCTCTTGGCAGGGGTGGGGGGAAAGGGATGAGGAAGTATATCGTTAGTGGGTATGTATGGACCACAAAACTAAAAAAGCTGAGATATGATTTTCTTTCACTGGGAAACTGGGGATTACTCTCTCCTTTTAGCAAAAAGGAAAAGTCCATTTGCAAACATGTGCTCTGCTATACAAGTGCTGACTCTCTGTCTTAGAAATTGTAGTGGCTATTATCTGTGGCTACGCAGCACAACAGCCCTTTGTGCTTTGTGTTTTCCTACCTTTGTTGCAGGACCCATCACGGTTCATAATCTAGTACATTGGATAAACTGGCAACAAGCTTGGTTTTAATTCATCTGTTGTGCTGTAATTTGTCTTTGTTCATTAGCTTCATGCGGGCAGATTATCTGTCCCTGCAGCAGAGGTGCACACAACAGCAGGGGCAGGTGCTGCTGTTGCCACCCCAAGGTGAGGTCTCTCCTCCCAGGATTCGGTGCTCAGGGTCCCTGTCTGCATACACAGGCAATTCAGTCACCACCTAATTTTAAGTGTTTAATTTTCACATTCCAGGTTGCCCCTTCACAGATCCCCTTTCTCTATTGAGTAGACAGGAAACCAAGTTTCTGTTAGGCACCCAAATTAGATACCTAAAGTAGACAGTCTGAGTAGTCCCCAAAGTGTTATTTTTCCATATGTTTTACAATATATGAACTGGATTATTCTTAAGAACCATCTCTTGGTAAAATGAAGGAAATATACTGCTTATGACTGTTTTCTCTCTCTTACAAGTGCATCTCTCTGTTCTTTCTAATTGCTGTATTGGGATCCACTGCTTCTGTGTGTGTACTTTTGCAATAGGTCTAAAATGTCAATAATATATCATAATGACCAAACAGAGAATGACAATTGTATGTAATTGTTCTCTTGGAGTGATCTCAACATCTGCCAGGCAGCATACCAAATTTTCAGTTGTGAATCTGTAGTTGTGAATCTGTTTAGTTAGGAACACAAGGGAAAAATTAAGCAAAGGAAACATAATAACATTTTTCTATGGACTGTACAGACTGTAGTATAAACTTGAATTGTTTTAATCAAACTGGAGAAACCCTTAAAAGAAATAACTGAATATAGTCTGATGTGACCATATTGAGGATTAATAAAAATATTGATAAAGATTTCTTTAAGGATTTATTAAAATTAGTAGGGTTGTGTTTTTCTTCTGACAAAGCTAGACCCATCTGATAGAGGCCAACTTGTAGCATCACTACCTGAAGCAATCATTTTCATTGCTGCTGTTTTGCCATTTCGTCTTTAAAATACACTTGTTCCAAGATTTTTAATGTCTCATCAAAAGATAAAACATTGTTTTGTTGATATAATTTTATGCTACAAATATGCTTCTTGGTACTACTAGCAGTATCCCACCTGTTCAAAGGGGAGCGTTCCTTGTACTATAGTGATCAAGATATACATTGATGAGTCAAACTGTTTTTTTCTCCCCTCTGCCTTTCAGATAAGCATAAGAGATGACCATAAGGTGGTTGTAGGGCTTTTCCAAATTGCTAGACCTCACAAAAAAGAGAAAATAAATGAGGTACACTTGCACAAAGAAGTGCAAATATAAACTGACCACAGATAAATGTAAGATGTAAATTAAATTTGGGCTATGAATTACAGGATAGTTTATAAACACTAGAGGAAGGAGATTATGAAGCAATTTCCAGCAGGAGTTTCAGAAAAAACGTATGTAAGTGCTCTTGAAATAAGATTTGATATAAGAATCTCTATTTCCTCTATCGATTGAGCTGACAACTAGAACCATTAACCCAGAAGACCTGGCCCAGTCCTGCCATTAAGAACAGTGGGTTATTTTATTAAGGAAGAGAAAAAGTGGGCATTTTTTTCTTCTTTCAAAGGCTGTACCTAGTAAGTGCACTTTGCAATAGTGTCTAGGAGTAGTTTTACTCTCTGATACAACTCGATGGATTTCATTTTTATTTGTCTATATTTCATTTTATTTAGTATTCAAGTAGATATTGCATATTTTCATGTGAAAGGTTATTTTCATTAACCTCCAGTATCTCTACATGTTCATTTTGGTGAAATGGATCTTATGATGTCAAGAATTGTCTAATAAAAGATAGAAAAATGCATTTATATGCAGATTAAATTAAAAGCTAAGCAGCTGTTGGCAACTCAAGAAAAAGATTGAAATATTAATTTATGAAATCTTCAGTTTCTTATTTATTTATTGGATGATTTTTCATTACCATATGTTTACTATGTAACTTTTTTAATTCTAAAATTTTAATGTTTAATTTTGATGTCTTTTATCTGTAGTGGTTAATTATTTTACTATTACATTACATAGTCAGCTTTTCAGTAGGGCCTAGTTCACAAAGGAATTAATAATTCTACATGTTTGAATGCCTTGATGGGACCAGATATTCAAATGGGTCTTTTAAACATGCTTTCCACAATAGATCTTCAGGATATTTCAGACTGGAAACAAAATATCTGGCACATAACACTGTTAGTTAGTTCTAAAAACTTTTTTCTATTTCCTTGTCAAGATATTTACTTGTATTGTAATAGGAATTATTTGATATTCTAATGAAAATTTTTCATTGCAGACAATATTTAGTAACTTTATAGTGCTATGTTGGATATTTTGGGGAAAGGAAAAAACAAGCATAAGAATCCCTTAAAAAGAAAATGGAGAAGTCAAAGCTGAAGTCAAAACCTTATACATGAATTAATTTTCTTGTCAAGCTGAAAATCTCTGAATTGCCTGGAAAACAAAGAACAGCAAAAAACCATTGTATTACTAAAGACCTTTTTGCCAAAGTGAAACCCCACTCTCTCATGAGTGTGTCTGGCACTTACTAATTTGTCCTTTTCTGACAGTTTTACTATACTTGGCTGCAGTGGGCTCCTCTCTTTTTTAGACAAATACATCTTTTAATACATTTGTCAGCTGGCTGGTCTCTAATTCATCTGTTGTGCTGATCCCCTCCAGCAACATTAGAACAGGCAAAATGTAAGACAGCAGAGGAGAGATGTATATCTGGCTTCTCTGTAATGGATTAGATGCAAAATCTGAATGTCTTCTTTCCCACTAATCAGAAACCACACTCCAATACAGACAGGACAGTCCTGTCAAAAGCAGTGTGCTGAGAGGGAAGGAAAAAGGCATTTCTTCAGAGGCTGACTGGTTTCTTCTGCAGTCCATATGCAGGTAGTCGAGTGACACCTGACTGCGTGTCGAGTCAGGAACTTCTTTATAGAACTTTCCTTTTCCAGTGAAAGGAAAGCAGGAATTTTTCCTGGATAAGGCAAGTCCAGAGGCTGGTAATACAATTTTGTGAAGGAGGGTTCATTTTAAAATCTGGATTTGTTATAAGTAACATTTGACCATTTTATCACAAACAAAACAGAAAAATTTCAAGTCTAGTAAATGTTTTATTTTAAGCACTGATATTTAACATTAAATTCTATGTTATTGTGCAGTATTATGAATAGAAAATATGATTTCAAAAGGAAAAGTGAAAATATTTTTGAGTTTAATGTTTAATATTGTCCACTTGTTTTCTTTTCCAATTTTCTTTCAAAAAAGAATCTTGATTAAGATTGACCCGATTTCACAGGCACTCTGATTTTAGTGAATTGAACAGATAATTCTGCTGAAGCTTCTGCAGTTACCTCTTCTTCAAAAAGCCGAAGATACAAACTAGTCATAGAGATAGAGTGCGAATGCTGAATAGTAGAAAAGATGAAAGAAGCTCTTAGGTTGCTAATTCTACTTTTATGTGGGGGTTATAACACATAAATGGAATAAAATGTGCTTTGAAATGTGACCTGTCTAAAATGTGGCTATATACAGGCATATATAATGTAAGTTTGAACTGTGTGATTGTTGTAATTTTGAGAAGAAAAATAGCAGGCATCTAGAAGGTGAAAGAGAAATCCGGAAGGGATCAGTTTAGTATTTTTTTTTCTCTGAAAGATAGTATTTTCCAGGAAAAAAAAAAATCAGTTCTGTTCTGAAGATACTGTTTTACTTTTTTTTTTGAGGAAAAGAGATTCAATCAATGAAGTGTGAAATGGAAGGATTTTAATCCCGCTTTCAGTGCAAATCTCAATGTGGCCTTAACTATGGAGTTACTAATAACATTTTTATAATAATAAAATGTCGTATCATCTAGAGTTCATATATAATCATGTAAAGTGTTCCAAATTAATTATTGGACACCTGGATTTTAATTTTGACCATTCAATACCTACAATTAAAAACAGCCTTTCCTTCTTTCTTCTGTCACCATTTACAAAATCACTTCTGAGGAAACAGAAAACAAGACTCCTGACAATGAAGGCTGTGAGAATCTTGGGATTAATACTTATGTGCTTCACCCCATTTATTTGCTCTATTACAGGTGTGAAATAATACACTATATGCCATACGGTGAGGTTTAATCCTATCAAATTTCACACGTACTACACACGGGGCATGTTTTAGTTTTGATTTTATTTCCTTGCCCACCCTTCTTGGTTAGTGACACATGAGAGAACTGATTTGCAATTGCCATTTCAGGAGGCATATAATTTTATCTTAGTTTTTCTTTATTCTGTCTTGCTGTTTGTAGCTCTGGGTATAATAATGTGAATTTTTCTAAATAAAAAAAATCCTATAGAAAAATGTCGGCCTTAATTTCAAAGGTTAGCTGAAAGAAAAAGAGATTTGTATCAAAATCTTCCACATCAGGGTCATCATATTAATCAGGCCTTTTCTGTAAAGCTATAATCTTTTTATTCATGCTGGTGGAAGACTTTGTTTGCTATGGTTAAGCCAGAAACAAAATTAAACCTTTTCCTCAGGAAATTCAGCCTTTTCCTCAGGTCTGTTTGTTGCCATTAAAGATCAAGCTTAGAGAAAGGTGGTAATTAAACTGCTGATGATCCATGTAAGAGCTAAGTTTACTTACAGAATGAAACACAGCAGTGTAGAAAACATTCCTCAGCTGGAGACAATTTTACTCTCAAAGACAAGTTTCCCTTGATATCAAGAAGATTGTATTGAGGAGAAGCTTGATAAATATTATTTCTTAGTCTGTTTACAAACCCAAGTGTAAAATGAGACTCAAGTGTCAAATGGGAGACACATATGACCTCTCCTACTGTTTGGCTAATGTGCCGAAAAATACCATGTGAACAGCCATCCTAAGGCCGAAAAATACCATGTGAACAGCCATCCTGTTGGGTGCCTACTGGAGCGGCACTAATCTATTACTATAAAATGGAACAATGAATGGCACTAGTCAAAAAACCCCGGGGGAGGTGTGTGAAAAAATGAATGAGGGGTTGATGTAACTTCTCTGACTTCTTTCAGAGACTGAGCTGATCTTTGAATGGGAGGTAGAAATTATGCATTACTTGGAGGTGCCTGCACTGACAGTTGTGAGCTTTGCAGCTCTCCAGGCTGGAAGCTGTGCAGTCTCATTAGCACAGAGTTGCTCCCAACCTCAAGTACAAAACTTAACATCTTGTCCACTCTACTGTGCTAATACTGGGCTGTTTCATGTCCAGTCAACTCAGACCAGGCTAAAGTGAGCCAACCTTGCCCTGCCTTATAAATCTATGTAAGCCCTTTTTTTCACTCAGAATAGGTATGAATATTATACAGGGGAAAAAAAAAAGAAAAAAAAAAGAAAGCATGTATATGTGTATATTTACATATGTTGGGTTTTTTTTTCCTGGCTCCTTTGAGAGTCCTGGTAGGCTATTACTCTCCTGCTTTATCCCCATTTCAGGGAGTTAACCTGGTGTCTAAACATCCATTGAAGCAACTACAATGTCGCAAGTATTTTCATCTGAAGGCATAGAAATGGCAGGAAGTCCAAGCAAAATGAATACCTTGATTATCAAAAAGGATCTTGGATTCAGGTGAAATTTCCTCCCCATATTTGAATTGCTAGAAATTCAGAAGTGAATGTTGCAATTTCAGGCTCTTCTGTATCTTCTTCTATCTTTCTACCAAAAATTGCAGTCCTCTCCAGAAATAAAGTAAGAGAGAGACCTTAAGCTTAACGCATCATAAAGTAGTCAAACATGTTCATGCATAAACTTAGTGATGGAACATTTTCTAAATTGGTATATATTATTTACCCCAGAAAAGGAAATTTGGGGAGATACTATAAACTGTTCCAGGTACTTCACTTGTTTGTTGTTGAATTTATATGAAAGAGACTTGGATGCTGAGGAGAAACAAAACAAAACAAACAAAACAAAACAAAACAACAAGGAACAGTATAAGCACTGGTGTTCATAAACAAACATGCAAAACTTTATTAACTATGTTGTTTTTTCATATGTCATCTTCTCTGCCTTTCAGGGTTATCCAGTCTTGTTTCTCTCTGATTCTTTTAATATACTATTTTTTCTACTTATTTCCCCTTAGTTTTATTCCTTTTAGTTTGGGAGAGAAAAAGAGGGAAGTGATTTCCTTTTTCTGACAGAAAATGTCCCTAGTCCTGTTTTCCTCTCAGTCTGGACACATAAACACAAATTCATCTTTGGCTGTATGGATGATGGGATCTATGCCTATTTGTCTACTTCAGTCACGTCTCCTCTCTTCTGGCATAAATCTGAGCCTACATTTGTACATTCCACATGTTGCCTTCCTATGGTATTAGCAGCAGGCTATGACACCAGTGACCCTCAAATTGCACAGGTCCAGTCTGCACTCAGATTTCAGTCTCATCAGTATTCCTTACACTGTGCAGCAAAATTAATCATTAATAATTATATTGTGTATTTAAGTGTGTGTATATGTGCAGAGGAGGACAGTGAGGATAGACAGAAGGTGAATTAGTTACTAAATTGAAAAATACCTGAAGAAATTTTAAATAATCACAGATCAAAATCTGTATCAGCTCTGTGACCTTATCTTGAAATATATACTAGCGTTTTCTTCACCTCGATGCACTTGAGGTAGCAAAAAGGCTGCACAGATCAGAGTGAAGCATCACTCAATAAAAGTTACTCTCAGTGGAATATTTGGGTTATAAGGTGCTCTTACAACCATTTCTAACTTCATTGAATTCCTTTATAAAAATGTTCATTCTTTCAGTGACTGGAAAGGCGTAGTATGAGTTTGTAGGCCAGTTTCCTTAATTTAAAACATAGATATTTCTATTGAATTTTTTACACTAGTGGATTTTTGAACATGTTCAGAAAAATTGTTCACTTATTAAAAGTAGCTCAGTTTTTCATGTAACTCAAGTATGACCATATGCTATACAATTAACTAAAAACATAGAAAGTAAGAAATTTCTTATTATGTTTATCCAGTGCAGTCATACCTAGTGCCTACTCTGGACTAAAGAAACATCTTCATCTTTAGACAGGCATGTGAGTACTAGGCTTAACTGAAAGCATAGCTTATTATACTTAATTTTGTTTACTTTAAGGTGTTTTGCATTTCACAGAAAAAATAATACTTCCTTCAAAGCAAAAAAGGGATTGGGGGGGGGGAATATCACTACCAGACTATATGATGCTATAATTCCTAGTCCTGTTGGTCTTGTGTGACAGGCTTCTTTGGATGATATATCCCATAAGAATTCATCTAATGACTAAGAAAGGGCAGACTAATGTCTCATAGAAAATAGTTACAAGTCAGCTAAGGAATCTCTCTAATCCATGGAAGAGAATGAACCATGAGATTCAATTTATTTGAAGCAAAGGGGTTGCATTCTGAAAATCAGAGTTGTAATTTTTGCTCTGGAAAGCATTTTTAAGGAAAATTTAAGATTTAGGATAGATAAAAACAATTAAAACACAGGGATTTTGTTGTTGCTGCCTGTTGATGAAGTTAACTATGCTGCATAGCATAAACAAAGAAGACAGTAACAACAAAAAGATCCCCCAGCCTGAATCTGAAATTTATGTCTTGATGCCAACTTTATCTATGAATTTAATCTCAATTTTGGCACATGAATTAGTATATGCAGAACTTTACTCTCTCTAGAGATATCTGTGCTTCTTGCCCTATGTTCTTTCTGTCTATGGTTAGTTACCACTGCTTTCCTAGCAAATGCTGTCCCTTCTCCCAGCCAAATTGTTACACCAAGAAAGAAAAACCTTCTCTTTGGCCTCTTGATGATTAGCAACAAATATAGGAAGGTAATGAGTACCACATAAATATAGTACAAATGTTGATCGCGTAGGTTAAACACCCAGGAAAAAGTCTGAAGTTGGAGAACACCACTGGGCTGAATTCTTTACTTCCTGCCTTGAGAAATGTCAATAAACATTCAGCATGCACTTTGCCTGTCTGGCATGCAAACTTATAACTATAGAGACAGTGCAAGATTTTTTTTTTTTTAATATTATGTATTTCTTTTCTGTTCAGTGTAATTTATGAGGTTTGTTTTCAGTGAGTGTCTGCTACATTACATAGCTTTAGAGTGAAGAGCAGTTGAAACATATCTTTTGAAGTTGGTTTGACCCAGTCTGTGGAATTTCATTTTGATGTTGTGCTGGTTTTGGCTGGGATAGAGTTAATTTTCTTCATAGTAGCTAGTATGGGGCTACTGAAACAATTATTGAAGTAAATCAGCATAAAATTGCATTTTTTTTTTTTTTTACCTTGGAAGTTGTGATTTGGATGTCCAAAGTCCAAATCCTTTCTCCTGTGCAACTTGCACGCTGAACTCTATGTCTAGTGGTGTAATTCGGTTTTCATTATTCATCAAGAGGTTTTATGGCTGCAAGGATTTTGTACGAGATGACCACTAAGAAGTGTGGCTGCTAGGGCAAATCTGAGCCATCTGACCTGATCATGAGTCCCAATGGCACTGTAGGAAAAAGCAGTTCCATGATCAAATAAATATTCTGTGTCTGTTCATTAAACCTGAATGAAAAATTTATTTTATAATATATCAAAAATTTGTCTTTCAATTGAAGCTGACAAATTTTTCTGATTGAAAATGTTCTCAGCATTTCATTCCAAAAATATTTCTATTGTATTCATTGAGTCAGGATGAAAAATGTATTTGAATATAAGAATGTATTTTGTTTGCTTTATCTAACAAGTCTTAATTTTGTTTTGGATGTATTTTAGGATATAGCATAGGGAGGGAAAGGGAAATGCTGTGATGGTTTGATTTCATCTTTGAAATTCAATGCAGCTAGGCACATCAGCGTGCTTACCTGATCCTCAAAGGTACCTGAGGAAGCTTTTTATCTGAGTCTTGTGGGATTCGGATTCCTAACTCAATTAAATCTATTCTATTTCTTTGGATTTGCTTCAACCAAAACATTCATGCTAAGCTTTAAAGTAAGCTTTGGTGAAAGGAGAAAAGTTTTCTTCTCAGACTCAAATAGTAATGATTTTCATTTCCTTTGCCTAATGAGATTAAAGTACTGAACTACTGTATTACTCTGGTGACCTCTTTCTCTTTGGTAAGCTGTCTCAAGTGTGGCAAACGTGGCATATGGGAACACAGGAAATGTCAAACTGGGGAGAAAAGATTTACAAAATTTAATATCTTTCATAAGCTTTAGCTTCTAGACTTAATATGGACAAAAAAAAAAAGGAAGGAAAATGCCAGATGCTATAATAATATGGGTTCTTCTAAAACAGAAAAAAGTGTACAATCAGATTTATAATGACTTTTTGTAATCCATGGAGTGCAGATTTACTGTAGTTAAAATTTTCTCTTTAAAGTTCAGTTAATATTGTTGTTCCTTGCTAAGTCTTTCATGAGGTTACTATTGGCTTCAAACTACCATGTTTTGTACTTGTAACATCTGCAGGAAAAGAGCATATATCATAAAAACTTCTTCAATTAAAAATTAATTTCTATTTCATAAGCAAATGTGTTCTTCCTTCAGCAGTTTGATGATATCTATTCCAGTATTGCACGTATATGGAAGCTTTTCTTGTAGTTTTGTGGAACAAGCATACTTTTTTCATTTTTTTTTTTCCCCCCAGTCTGTTATATTCCACTTTTGGTAGTCATTAAATAACTGCATTTTTTAATATAAAATGGGATCTACTTTAGTTAACAAATTCCAAACTGACAATGGCTAAGTTTCTTATTTTGGCTAGTATCTATTTTCTAACTGTTATGGTACTGGGTGCTGTATTGTGTGCTGGTAGTAAGCTTCACAGTGATGTCAATAATTTATTTTTCCATTGAGACATCCACACAGAAAATTTTAAAGGGCTCTTGGGATTAAACAGAAATGCAAAAGAGAAGGGAAATGTGTCCCTTTCTGAACCTTGGATGCTTGTATACATGTACACAAAGTAGTATACCAAAAATTTAGCAATATCTGTTAGCAGTGTATATTTTTTGCAATTTGTTAAGATATGTAATTGCACAACATAGAATAGACTTATCTCTGTTAAAAAGGACAACTATGTTTTAAAGTAAATGTGTCACCTGCTGAAGAGACAGCTACATGGAGGGTGCGGTTTGTGGTTTTTTTCCCATCCTTAATCATTATTTACCCCTGTCTGATGGTAGGGCAATGCAGATCCTGGTCTGACCTATCCTGTGGAAAAACCCTCGTCTCCCCGTGCAACGGTGCTCATTGCCAGGCCACACATTGGTGCTGTGACAGCCATAACCAGGCCATAAAGCGGCTGCCCTTCCAGACCTCTCTGCCCCTGTGACTCCCTCCCTCCTCCCAGGCTCAGCCTTTGGGTCCACCTCTGCTCCACTTACCTGCCTAAGAACGTCTATGGGAAGAAGACATCATTCTTTCCTCAAGGGTTTAAAATGTTTCTGGAGTGTCTCAAAACCCCTGATGATTACCAAAGCCTTACTTAACAGATTCCTGATGGCACCATACATTTGTATTAATGTATTGATACAAACATTAACATCATATCCCTGTCCAAGAACACTGTAATTACTAGGTCAGGTTTTTTTGCATGCAAATGCACACATAGTTAACCAAATTGAACCAGTGATGTGCACTGAAGATTATTTAAAAATTCTTGTCAACTTTGGGAGAAATAACTAACTTTGTCATATTAAGTAAAGAAAAAGAAAAACCTTCTTAGAACTGCTTTATGCTCTTAAAACTTATACTGTATTTTAACTTTTATTTAATTGCAGGTATAGATACAAATGTCTGTCTGACACATATATGGCTTTAAATAAATCCATGTCTACAGTTTGAGTCTAGTAGGACTACCTCTAGGCAATAAATAGTCATCAAAATCACTAGGAGTTGTATGCAGTTAACATATACTTCAACAAAGAATATTGATATTGTCAATCCAAGATCACTGTTTCAATATATTAACTCTCTCCCAGTATTTTAAGAGTGAAACTAATGTAGAACAGATTAATAAACAGAAATATGTAATTATTTTTTTAATATGTACTATTGGTGGCAACCTCATGGCCTATGTATACTTAATAATTATATGGTTAGAACTTTTAATCTTTGAAACTTTAAAGTAAAAAATGATCCTTTGATTCAAAGTCTATTTGAAATAAATAGTGAGTGTTTCTTTGGGTCTCAGCTCTTCTGAAGCACTCACTGCAATTCTTTTCATTTCTGCACAGTCCCAGTCACATAGTCATGATAATGCAGCTTAAGAAATTTCCACTAGCTAGGTCACAGCAATAAGGTGTTTGCACTCTCCTATGCACATGTTGTAATTTGATTAATTATAATCCTCTTGTATTATGAACTAATCTGCTGAATTTTCTCATATTTAGTCCACGTGGAGAGTCTTCACATATTTAGTTACCACAGTTCAGCTGATATTCAGCAACTTGTTTGTGGTATTCAGCAGTTGTGTTCTTTGTAGGAAAAAAGCTTAAAGGTATAAAGTGCAGCTGCTACTCAAGTGCTACTGAAATTCCAACATGAAGAAATCCTTGACCTTCCTCATAATCTCCAAAATGAAGCTACTGGAGAACAGAATGTATTTTCAGAAGCAGTTTCAATAATAAGAGATTATGGAAGAGATTAAATAATTTGCCATCTGCTATACAACATGGTACAATAGTATGGCCCAGAGATTCTCTTTTCTTGGAAATCTTCTTTCTAAAAGACACACTTAGGTGTGCTTGTTCAATTTTTAGAAATTAGTGTAACTACTTCCCATGGTAGTTTCTCTTCAGGTTGGGTTACTCTTTTGTTTTAGTCATCTGCAATTCCAGAGGGAAATCTAAGACCAATACATGCCAGACTTCATTTCCTCACATAGTAATGTTGAGATTCCATATCTAAATCATACAGTGAACAATAGAAATTGTATGACAGTGCCACTGAGTAGAAGTGATCTTTCAAAATAAATCATAGTATGTTTGGGGAGCAGGGAGGAAAAAGACTTGTATTCTTAAGGTCCAAAAATAACTGCAGATACTCTAGCAGAGCCACATAAGAAACAGAGGATGTAGAACTGTCCTCAAATAAAGATGTATAGTAAATATAATAAACAAGAAACAATTAATTTCAGATGGGCACTGATCATTAATGCAGTTTAATATCAGGCTTTGGAAATTAGTCTAGTAAACAAACTCGTGTTTTGTGGCTGTTGATTACATTATGCTGTCATCTCTATGCTGTAACTGTAAATGTACAGATGGTCTCTGAGTTGAAAATGAATAATTGAAAGAAGGTAGCACACAGAAGCACACAAAGGATTAGGGACCTGTGTACTGGGTCTGGCTGGGATGGAGTTATTTTTATTCATAGCAGCCTGTATGGTGCCATGTTTTGGATTTGTGACTAGAACAGTGTTGATAACACACCAGTGTTTTGACTATTGCTGGTCAGTGCTTGCACCACATCAAGGCTTCTCTTTTTCCCATTCTACTCCCCAAGGCAAGTAGGCTTGTGGTTGGGGGGCAAGAGACTGGGAGGGGACACAGCCGGGACAGCTGACCTGAATTGGCCAAAGGGATATTCCACACCAAATAACATCATGCTCAGAAATAAAAATGGGGAGGTTTTGGCTTTCAAGGTAGCCATTGCTCGGAGACTAGGTGGGCATTGGTCTGCTTGTGGGAGGCGGTGGGTGCCTTTGCATCACTTGGTTTTGGGGTTTTTTTTCTCTTTCCTTCACTTCTTAAACTATCTTTATCTTGACCAATTAATTTTCTCACTTTTGCTCTTCCTATTCTCTCCACTGTCCTGTTGCATGTGGGGCTTAGCGATTGAGAAGCTGTGTGGGTGCTTGGCTGCTGGCTGGGGTCAACCCACCAGAACCTGATAGGTCAGTATGGGCTAGGCTACCTTTAAATGTGTGTTTACTAAGCCTCCTATTTTATATGGCATGGTGAACCAGAAAAGAAGGATTTGAAAGAAGCGAGAGGGACTGAATGAGCATCAGAGAAGAATTCTTGGTTTAAAATAGGAACTTAGGAAGTTCAGCATGCATTTGTTCTTCCTTTGTTTGCTCTGTCTTGCCTAGTATATTTATTCTGTTTTTTTCTTTAAAATAGCTTTTATGGTTTAACTTTTTCTACAGTATAATAGTGATAATTAAAGGATTAGTATTATTTCAGACACAAATACTATTTAATTTGGCTTGTTTTAAGTAAAGGAGAGAATGACATAAAAAATTCCCACCTGAAAGAAATAAAAGTATTTTCACTCTTATTCTGCCTCTAAGTAGTCCAATACATAGGCATATGTACTCTGTTTCATTTTAGTGCAGTACTCTGAAGCCAAGAAATACAGCATTTTTAATTAATTTATGGTAAACTGAAGCTTTCTTTTTCCATTACTCCTCTTTCTGTGGGCTAGTGCATTTGCCAAGATTCCTCAACTACCAAATCTGCCACTTTTAAAACCTGTCTCAGGTGGGGCTGGGACAATTGCAATTTTTAGGAGCTAACTTCTTTAATAGATGATGGTATCCAAAATAATTTTTCTGTCTCCCTCAAATGTCCTTCAACATCTTCTTTTTCCCTTACTGGCACCCCCTCATACCAGCCACTACACACTTAGACTGAGAACAAAATATGTAAGTTTTTAGCCTACAGCGAAATTTTTGCAAGAATTTTCAAGAGAATGAAAAATGCGTTTCAAAATGAAAATGCTATCTCAAACAGAAGTGCAGCATAGTAATGTGCAAAGCTGTAATAGCAGTCTTAGTGCAAAAGGAAATTTAATCATGTATAAACTATACTTGACGTGGTCATTTGAAAACATTAGTACTAATGATAAATCCATGGTTTTTTCATGTTTCCAATTTTATACTGGTACTTTTTTGAAAATACAAAATCTAAGTGGTCTAAGAATAGAACTGACCGTGTTCTCTTTCTCATCTCCATAATGTGTTGCATTTCTAAGCTCTGCTTCTTCATTCCTGTCGGAGTTCATTTTTATAGCAAATAAAAAGATACACAAACCAAAAATAGACAATCTTCTCATTTCTTCATAATGAAAACACACATTAGAATACCATGTGTTATGTTGCATAGAGCTAATTGGCTCAGGCACTCTAATGAATATGCTATAAAGTATAAAATATTGATTTTTTTTTTTCCTTTTTCTAATGCTAGCTAGTCTAAGCAAAAAGCAAAAAGCAACAACCAGGGTAAAAAGAGAGAATCTAGAACAGACTGTGATTCTGATGGTAAAATGTTGTTGTGAAAATTGTTTTAAAGGAAGTAATCTTGAGTCTTATGCATCACTTGATAAACTTTTCAAAAGTTGTTTTATGAAGAGCCATTTAAGGGAAGCCTGTTTTCTTGACAGATTATGCCCCATACTTCTCCACCCCACGCAAAAATCGTAGCCACACTGCTACAATATCCTTTGTTCACATTCTCTACCCATCATATTTACTCTACCTACATACTACCATCTTATTTCTGCATCCACTAATGCCCTCCTTGACAAGTTCCCAGCTTTAGGAACAGGACCTGGTGCTTTCTCCCTTATGTACCCATTTTTCACAATTTATGAGATCACTTCTTTGTCAGATTTGGTTGCAAATGCCTAATGTGTTCAAAAACCCTGGATTGGCTGACAAATAAATAGAAGGCACAGTGACATTGCATAAACCTCTCTGTAGGAAATTACATTAAGAACAGAACTACAAACACAGATAAGCAGGAAAAAAATAAATCTGTTAATTTTTATTTTATTAAATATTATTAAGTGCAATGAATTTAGGAGAATTTACTGTTACTGTTATAAAAGTTTTAGGAGAACTGTTTTCAGCTGTCAGACCTAAATTGTTTAGATGTCCGGAATTCAGATTTCCACCAATGTACTGGAAACTTGAAGACCTCTACGAACGCTGAAACCTATAATTGAATTGAAGCTTTTGAATGATGCCAAGCTGTAGCAGTGGGCCCAGGAGTTATTAGCTTTATTTTTTTCTCCTTTTCAGCGCTGAATTTTGCCTTGAAAATGATACATATGATCCTGAAAAATGAAGGGGAAGACCTCCTCAGTAATGTTAAATATGCTGTGTGCTGGGTCATATCAGCAGGTACAGCCTGCAAGAAGCTTGTTTATCCAGCAGAACGATCTCATTATGAGGACAGTGATGTAGTGTGGTTTATTTCATCCCCTGAAATCACTCAAGGAAATAACTGAGTGAATGGTATTCATCCTGGACCCTGTATTGTGCTATTATGTGTAGCAATAACTGGCAGCATATTAAAATAGAGATCAGAGACTACAACCATTCATTTGAAGGCAGTTCTGAAATTTCAAAGCTGTTGAATTATTCAAGTATTTTCCAATTTATAAAATAAAATAAAGGATGACTGACTGCTTGATGATGTGATGATAGAAATAAAAACATTGAAAAGTCTTGAGTGTATTTTTTTTTCCCAGAGTTGTTTTGAACCAGCATAAATGGAGGTGTTGATTGTGGGTCGGTAGCAGCCATAACTAAGAAGAGAAACACTAGATATTTTCTTTGGTCAGTGCCCTATTTATACACAAAGAAAAGAAAGAAAATCCAGTCAAAATGGACCACAGATAGAATACAAAACTGAATAGAAATCCTTCAATCTATTTAATACTAACAAATCTGAATGAACATTAAGCCTTTGCTCTTCTCTGTCCCTATTTATGACGGCAGTAGCATAAGTGTTTAACATGTAAATATGTAACATTTTTAAGGTGCCAATGTCAATAGAAAACTATAAAGATTTCTATGAATGTAAAAGGCATCATGAATATAATTAGTCTTTGGGTCTTTGAAAATATAAGTTTACATGCTTCAAGGAATTTGGAAATCAGGATTTTAATTAGGTTTCTGATACATCCAAGTTTTCCTAGGCTGAAAAATGCACGTGTGCTCTATACACCACATGCAGAGTGTACATAGGAAGTGTCAGTTACAGTGCATGCATGCTATCATCTGTCTGAGTGTTCACAGTAATCTCATTTTTAAGGAGATAGCAGTCTATTTTTCTTTCCATTCTTTGGTTTTAAACCTCTGTTTATACTCCTCAGTTACAGTGGAATAGGAGCATTTTAAGCACAGATAGACAGTTATCTCCTGAAATATCACTGTTATCACAAAATATCACAGAAGGGTGTCTGTGTCTTATGATGAGAATGATGAACTTCTATTATATCTGTCAAAATTGCATTAGCACCTTCTCATAGATGAAGGCACATTGGCTGAGCAGTAGTGTGAGGTATTTCCTGGAAGATTTTTAAGGTATTAGAGCTTCCAGCTGTAATAAGGTTAATACAGTTCTGAGTGACTTGAATGTCAATGTTGGCAGAGTTTAACTGGTATAATATTTCTGTAAGCAGGAAGAGAAACACTGTCATGTTCACTTCATTGAAAGACCACATTGAAAAGAGGACACGTTTTCTTAAGATTATCACTGAATGTAACTGTAATAAATCACAGAATTATAGAATGGTTGACGTCAGAAGGGACCTCTGGAGGTCATCTGCTCCAAACCCCTGCTCAAGCACAGCCATCTAGAAATGGTTGTCCAGCACCACGTCTAGCTGGCTTTTGAATGCATCCAAGGATGGAGACTCCACAACCTCCCTAGGAAACTTGTGCCAGGCTCACTCACAGGTCCTTTTCTGCCAAGCTGCTTTCCAGCTGCGTGTCCCCCAGCACATCTTGGTGCATGGAGTTATTCCTCCCCGGATGCAGGATTTTGCACTTCTCCTTGTTGAACTTCATGAGGTTCCTGTCAGCCCATTTCTCCAGCCTGTTGAGGACCCTCTGGATGGCAGCACAACCCTCTGGTGTATCAGCCACTCCTTTTAGTTTTGTGTCATCAGCAAACTTGCTGAAGGTTAACTCTGCCCCATCATCCAGATCATTACTGAAGGTGTTAAACAGGACTGGACCCAGTATTGACCCCTAGGGTACACCACTAGATAAAACATAAAATACAAATCCGTAATATTATGAGCATGCCAGTATTCATATTTGATTGAGTTGATATTCTCTTAAGCTATCTGGTGGGACATATTGATGTGGTTAGCACCAAAAAATGTAAATCTCAAAAATCATTGACTGGCATGCTATTCTCCCAAATAAGAGATGAAAACATTGTATATGTTTAAAGTGCTAATACTGCTTTACCTTGCACAGTAGCTTGAATTCTCCATTAAAGTTAGTATTCAACCAACTCTAGGGTGAGAGGCATTTGATGTGACTTTAGCTTTGCAAAGTTGATTTTCTAAGCTAGCTAGCTGTCCAAGCTCTTTTAAAGTTAATAAAAAGAAGTGGCAAATTCAAAGACCAAATATTGATACGAGTCATAGATATTAATTTTAAGATGAAATAAATTGTCCTTTGGATGTACTGATTGCTTTCTACTGACTGGATCGGGGGCCTGATTAACTAGCTGAGGCTGGAAACTGAGTTTTTAAGTGAATGAACCTAATGGTGAATTTCCATGGTTGAAATTCCTTAAGAAAAAAAACATAAGCTTTTGTTAAGGAAGTCATTGTAGAAATTACCTGTTCTCCTTTTGTTGTTTTGGTATTCTTAACTAAAAGTAATGGGGAAGAGGGAGGGAGGTTGGGTGTATTTTTGTTTTTGTTGTTTGATTTTGTTGTTCAGAAAGACAAACAAATCTGGTATTGCTTTCTGATGAACAGTTATTGTAGGACAGTATTGGTAGTGACTGACAGTATTCAACAGGTGAAGAATATGAAAATTAGTCTAGAATTATTGCTAATCTGGAAAGGAAAAAATAAAGACATTAATAATTTAAATTAATTTGTAATGCACTTGTAGAAAGTCAGGAATTCAAAGTAAAAGCTGTTTAACTTGTTCTTGAATAATCCATTATAAATACTGACAGTCATTTTCTTGGCAGTATCTTTTTGGACATTTGTTCTTATTGTTCTTATTGTTAAGATAGTTTTTTCTCCTCCTTCAAATCTAACCCAAACTTTCGCACATTTTGTTTCAGGCCACAGCTCCTTGTCCTAATGTCTTCTGAGACTGAGTAATTAATACCTTCTTTCATTTACATTGTTACCCTGAAGGTATTTGATTGATGCAATTCACAGATTATGACACCCTGGGTACCATATGGTGTCTGTGTTGCACTAATTTCACTCCAGTATTTCATAACTAGTCATGCTGGAGTTCCACAAAAGAAAAAAGAGCAATTGCTCAGTTATCTCAGAAATTATCAACATTTAACACAAAATCTTGTAATAACTCTGTTCTGCATGGACAAGTACATGACGTTAACGGTGTGAAAATGCAGATAATTTTTCAGGGATCAAGAGTACTGCTAGTGACTCAATGGACCTTTTCTCAAATGCAATGCTTTCCCACAGTAAAGGTTGCTGTGTGAATATTGCTCTCTGACACCTTTGATAATCTCTTGTCATTTTCTCTTCTCTTTTAGCTGATGGATGCACTGACTGGTCTGTGGATTACAAGAAATATCAAGTTCTAGTGGGAGAACCTGTTCGTATAAAATGTGCACTCTTTTATGGATATATTAGAGCTAATTACTCCCTAGCCCAAAGTGCTGGACTTAGTTTGATGTGGTACAAAAGCTCTGGACCTGGAGATTTTGAGGAACCTATAGCTTTTGATGGAGCAAGAATGAGCAAAGAAGAAGACTCCATTTGGTTCCGACCAACAGTGGTACAAGACAGCGGGCTCTATGCATGTGTTATAAGGTACTATATTTTAATATACTGCATTTTAATTAACCAGATATGAAGCAAGGCTCTTAATAACAAGACTTTTATGCCAAAGAAAAATGTCTTCACTTTTTCTTCTTTTTTCTGGTATTCCCTTCCCTGAAGTGTTTTGTGCTTAAGTAGAAATTACTATTGAATGTCTTGAACATTTTAAATTGCTTTTTGTATAAATTTAGGTCATTTATAGCAAAATCTAAAATTTATAAGATGGGTAGGACTGGATGCATAAGTCATGTGTTCCTGCTTTTGATTCTGGTTTAACTCTTACAATCACTATCCTAAAGTAAAAAGTTTCTTTTTCACATTCAGATTTAATTTTATATGGATTTTATTAAATGGTTTCATTTAATTAACTTTTTTCTGTAAAAAATTGTTATTTGATGTAAAGTAGTTGCATCAAGGAAAATGGAAGGTGAAATTTCAGCATTTTTACAGACATACATCTTCCAGAATCACATCTGGCTTAACGTGATAATAGAGGCTGGGTGCCAGGTATCTTCCAAAGGTATTTAACCTTCTGATGTATCAAGCTTTATCACCATAAATTGGACTAGATTCCGCTTCCTGCTTTCCGAAACAGGTGTTCAGCTTCTTTCTGTATCTTTAAAATGGTTTGTACTGAGATATTGTTTCCAGCCCTTTGCAGTCAAAAAGATCATCTAGGGACTTTCATATTCCCACAGCCTTATACTAGATTTTCACTAGATGTGAAATTATGCAAATTAGAATTTGTACATAGAAAGTACAGAGAAGAGTCGCTACTAATTTTTCAGTTTTGAAACAATTGGTTATTGCAGTTAGTTGAACAGATGAAGCAGTGTTCCCCTCTGTCTGAATATCTATAAAAATGGTCTTGCTACTCATACACAATAGAAAGAGTCAAAAAGAAAGAATAAGGCAACTGAGTGGCTAGAAAAGGAACGCACGATGGAGCTATTCTAATGTTGCGAGGAAAATAAGGAAATTGTTTTACCAGCAGCTGGAGATATTTAGTGTCTACCACTTTTTTTTTTTTTTGGGGGGGGGGGGAATGCTGTGTGGCGTGTGTGTCATGAAGGGGATTTTTACCAGATGATGTGTTTTTAAAATCGTTTATTCTTTGAGCTCTTTACATAACCTGTGAGACATTTTGTATCACGTCATTTGTTCAATAGCATTTTCAACATGGTTCTGATGATGATGATGGTTTTCTTTAAAAGAAAAACACAAAAAACCTACACGTTAAGCTACTTAAGGAGAATAATTAGGTTTAGATTAACATTTTTTCAGATAAGTGTGTAACAGTAATATGAAGTTTAAAATAACAACATATGCAATTTATTTTTAGAGAAAATTCCCTTAATCTTTTGTTTGTTTGTTTGTTTTTAAAGAGGCTATGGAGCCTAACCATCCTCTGCAGTAACTTGTTGAATTACTGGTGTTCTTTCAGATATTATGAAGTCTTGTTCTATTCATTTTAAGAAGAAAATCTATTTCTCTATATATAATTCTATTGGTTTCTAAAAACCATACGTTGCACATAGTCATAGAATGTGCGCACACAATTGTTTAATGAATTATCAGAAATCCTGAATACATAATGTATAAGGAAATCTTTGCTTTAGTGAAGGAAATGTTGAGCAAAAAAGAAATAGAATTAAATTTTAATAAACCTTGTGCAAGCACCATTTTTTCATTGTCTTGAATAATGTAAAATAAGTTTACAAATGGGAATTACCATATCATGGTACCAACCATTTTAAAAATCTGTCTTACTGTAGGAAGGGCTTTTACCCTGGCCATATATACTTATAAATATTTTTATTTCTTTATACAGTCTTTACCAATGTTTATCTTAAGAAAAGAGTAAGTGTTCAGATAACAGCTAGATGTTAAATCTGAATAAAAATCAAAAACAACAAAAAAGAGAAAATATCTGAAAATAAAGCCTTACAGCAGTTTATCTTACAAGTTCAAAAACATGGTGTTCACTAGATCTCCATGGGATCCCTGGTTACATTTAAGTGTGTTAGTAACAAAGAAATCTGTCAACGGATGAGAGAAATAAGCTTTCTTAAAGGAAGACCAAATGTGCTAGCAATACACAGAAATAACTCTCAGAAGAGCCTGCTATTCTGTTAATTCCTTTAAGTAAGTATCATCACAGTGGTAAAGTAATTAACAGAAAAAGAGCACTAGAAACAGATCTAAAATTACTCCAAAGTAGTTTGGAATGCAGATTTGCAAGTTTTCATGATTTGCGTTCATTGGGTTGCTTTTGAGTGAAGCCCGGAAGTCCTGGTTTAGAGCATTGACCCACACAAAGAAAGTAGTTTCGTAAGCTTTTAGCAAATAGGCATTCATAGCCATATGGCAAGAAAACTGAGGGGATGGAAAAGGAGAACAGAAAAAAAGTAATGATGGAGATGTCTGCACCAATTGGGTTATTTAAATGTTTGAATCACCATTACAGGTCTTTGTACAGAAGTCAACAACTCTGACAGCCTCTTGAAGTGCTGTGCAAGTTCAGGAGAACATTTATCGCACACAGGAGATGCACTTTCCTTGGTCCCCTTCTTTGTGTTGATTTGGTTTGTAGAGAGCAGGGGAGGCAATTGACTGTGCCGTCATTATTCCTACACTCCATTCGTAAGCTTGTCTGAGCTTTTTCCAAAGTCTTTTTCTTCTGTGAAAGTGTTTGGTAACCATTACAAGGAATCTGTCTCTTATGGTGATCAAGGTTTGATCCATTTCCTTTTCAGATGTAAGCTTGGTAGACTAGCCAGACATCCATTGTAGAGAGCAGGGGAGGCAATTGACTGTGCCGTCATTATTCCTACACTCCATTCGTAAGCTTGTCTGAGCTTTTTCCAAAGTCTTTTTTTTTTGTTCTGTTGTTTTGTTTCCATTACAAGGAATCTGTCTCTTATGGTGATCAAGGTTTGATCCATTTCCTTTTCAGATGTAAACTTGGTAGACTAGCCAGACATCCATGAAATTTTTCATTGCAACTTAGTGATGCCTTGGTGAGCAGAGAAAACCTTCAGGCTAACATTAGGAATTTATACAGCTTGGGTTGCTGGACCTTACTTTAAGTGTCCTATACAGATGGAAAAAGCAGTTGCTAGTTCCTAGAAATAAATGAGATCTGGGATTTTCTTGAAGTTGATGCTTGTTGGAATTCAGGTGATTGAAATCTACTCATTCTCCATTCCCCCTGTCCTTCTGACACTGAAGGAGTCAGCTGTCTGACATTAGCATCTTTATTGTACGTGATAAATACCTTTCACGTGCATTAGGACAAAACAAATGCCTAATACTGAAGAGAGAAATAGGTGAGTGCAGGGTACCTCTTCTCAATGTTAAGCTGATATAAGCTATGCATAATGCTAAATTCCAATGTGTGTTTGCTATTTGCTTGGCTCAGTGAGAACTTGACACTGAAAAACAAACAAGCAAGCACGGTGGTGAGTAGATAAAGGAGCAATATGATCTTTACAGTGGGTAGAGTTATGATTTTAAGTGAACAGTCTTGGTAGACTAGATGTATGCAAGTCTGAGAACTAAAAGGGTTAGTCCAGAGAATTTTAGGTAAGACTTCATTGAAGGATATATTAATTTATACTGAGGGGAAAATAAGTAATGCCTGTGCTTACACAGAATAGGGGAAGGATGTTGATCTTGGAAAAGAAGAAGAAATTGGTGTATTTGAGCAGAAGGCGTTGTTAATATCCCATTTTAACAGTTCTGAACTTAATGGCATAGACAATGCTTGAGGAGAGAATTATTTGAAGAAAAGCCTTCTATGTGATACCAAGTTTCTTTTACTACTAATTCTTTTGTTGTTGAGGTATTTGCTGAAATACAGCAATGTGACAAATAAGTTAGTCTGACTATTGTTTCCACTATTTTATTAGAGGTTTCTTTGTTTGTTTTTCCCAGAGAGTACTTCTAGCAAACCAGTTTCACTTGCCCTTTGATTGTCAAAGTTCTTCTTGTCACAACTAAAATACTATTTCTAACCAAAAAAGTAACACTTCAGATCTCATTTCAGTATAAATAGTAAAATATGACTGTGATGTTTGTTTTTGCAGCTGTAATTTAAAAGGGAAAAGTCCTAACAGGTTGCATTAACATGATTTTTTTGTAGTAAGAAACACAGTTTCTCTTTTGTTAAAGAGTAGGCAGTATATTGTCCATTTTACATTCTCCTGCTAACTTCATCCATCTCAAAAGGACCAAAAGCCATTTAACAGTATGGAAGAAGTGGCCTATCAGCTGCCCTTTTAGCAAACGTGGGAGAAGGAGAAAATACAGATAAAATTAATTCCATATAATAGATACTTAAGTCAAGGGTAGATAATTTTCTTCCAGGCACTAGAGAAAATGGAAGACAAAGGCAAAGAACTAAAATGATTTGCACATATTTTCAAAACCAAGGCTTCAATTTTTTCTTTGTCTCCAAAGTTTGTTTATAGTTTTTTTTTAATTGTTTCCTCTAACAGAATTCAAAACAACCAAGTTGTATAGCTAGTAATAATATGGGCCTCCTACCTTTTATATCATAGAATAGTTTGGGTTGGAAGGGACATCTAAAGGTCATCT
>NW_008795695.1:20350396-20351942 GCF_000699145.1 Aptenodytes forsteri | reverse complement strand
CCATCCTGTATTGGTACCGGAGGTTGCCCTGACCCAGGTGCAGGACCTTGCAGTTGGATCGTTTAAGTTTGCTCTTAACGTTTGATTTCAAATTGTATTTTTGAATCTCTGTCCTGCAAATGCTTACCTCTGTGTATATAAACAGCCTGCAGGTGTCAAATTCAGTTTAAGCATCTAGATGCTAAATAGCTGCATGTGAATTGTTTCCTTCTTTAATTGCCTTTGTTCTCAAGCTAGAGAGCAATTTATCTGATGTTAAAATATAGTTAAGACTTGATTCAGTTACACAGGGATAGGTGTCTAATACTAATTTAGAGGTACTGGGAGCATTTCCAAGACATTTGCAAGGGAATGACATATATGGCACTGGATCTGGAGGAGGCAGAATGTGGGATACATTTGGGCAAGCCACATGTCACTATGCACCCGCTCTTAGGTAAATAAAATGAGGTTTTTGTGGCTTTTCAGTGAAACCATTTGCTAGGCTCCATCAGCTGGACTGACAGCTGCAGTAGGAGTTTAGACATAGCGCACAGGTATAGTGGATCACAGAACTGAAACGTCTTCAGCTGAATCCCAAACTAACTTCATTTGTATATTCATATCACATACATTGAAATGCACTGGCTGATGTAAAAGTTGAGACATATCTCCGTACTCAGTGCTATGTCATGAGACTGACATTTTAAAATATTAAACTTATTTGAAGAGTCTATAATGTAAGAATGTAATGTGATTGAATTAATTTATGATCTAAATTCTTCTGAAATGCAAATCTAAAATAGTGGTTGAGGCTCCCAGTATTCATCAAACTGACTTAAAAGCCATCAGTTCAACAAACAAGACTCTTTCTCAGTAATTAGATTAACATTTCCAAGATTTCTGCACAAATAAATATTACAAATGCTCCTTTAGAAAAGGGAAAGAAAAGCAGCAGCTGAGATTCTCTAGTCAGACTCCAAGAAGCATCAAATATTAGATGATCTGTGGTGAAGTCTTGCATGACTTTTTCAGAAGGGTTGATTCTGAAAAGGGTGTGTGTGCTGCAACCCATAAAGGTTACAAATACAGTAGAGAGACTGAAGAGAACCTGCCTACTGACTACTTTCTGGCACCACTGAAAGGAAGGTAGGAATGAGTGAAGATGGGAAGAAGGTGCTATGTTTTCAGGATGTCTTTAGAACAATCAACCCTTGCTTCCCACAGCAATTAGACTATTTCCCCCAAACCAAGACTGATCTAAAGCAGTCCTAGCAGTGTTCAGAAGTTCTTTCATGATCCTTGTTCTGATTCTTGCTTCTCTTTCCGCTCCCTTCATAAATCAGAGAAAGGCACCCAATATTACCAAAAATGAAGAAGAAGCGGTGTGGTCCCCAGCATAGAGAAGATTGGAAAGGTGGCGGCCTCTGCCCCTCTTTCTCTCCTCTTCAAGCTTCTCCTCTATTTCGATCGAATCACAAAAAAATCCTGTGACTTCCTCTTTATCTGATATAGGAAGAAAGGAGAAACATTTTTGGCAAGTCTTATAAGGCTGGGGCTTTATTAT
>NW_008795695.1:20333909-20350384 GCF_000699145.1 Aptenodytes forsteri | reverse complement strand
AGGTGTTCATGTGTGCTATGGAAAATTCAGTGAATGTAAGAGGATGGCATGGTGATAAAAATTAAAAAAGAGAAAAATGTTTGGTTTTCTTTTTTTATTTCTTACCTGTGAGGAGAAAGATTTCAAGAAAATTTAGATGCAAATCTGGTGGACATTTGGAAACTTGTTATAGTCAAAACAAAATCATTGAGGGGGAAAACAGTGGTAAAAGTATCAATGAAAAATAAGTAGACTGTAGTGAAATAAAATTTATCTTTTCATTTAAGTTTTCTAATATGTCTAACAGATTTTTTTTTCACAGTCCAGTAAATAACTGTACTGAAATTCTAGCTCCTAGACAAAAGCACTAGTAAGAGATTTTCAGGTGTGGTGTGTGTTGGGTTTTTTTATTTATTTGTTTGCCTTTTCTTTTAAAGAACTTTTAATGGTAGTATTACTGTTCCAGAGAAAATCTTGAAAGCAGTGAATCAGGAAAAAAAAAATCCAAGAACTGGAGAAAGCTTATAAGGTAACTCTCAGCTCGTATACATGGCTCCAGATTTCTATGTGTGGTTTTGTTTTGGTTTGGTTTTTTTGGGGGGGAAGTACAAGGTTCTCATTAGCAAGACATATGAAGGAAAATTAATCAGCTATGCTATGTGACCAAAATGCAAACTTTTAAATGTTAGAAGACCAAATAAATAATAATCTCCCAGTTATTCCCTTTATTACTATTAAAAAACTGTCTTGATTATTTTGAGGACTTAGCTCACTAGTTTTGAACATCAAAAATTTTGTGCCTATCCTTTTGAAAGAAAAATAGTATCTCTCATCAGAAAGACAGAACAGCATGAGTTGCAGGGAGGGGGAGGGGGATAAACAAATGAAGAAGAAATTGAAGAATAAATGTATTAGCCTATAGAATCTTGAAGGCAAGGTATCAATATTCTCTTGTTGGAAAGCCTTGTTCCGACTTAATTTTGTTTTGCTTGTTTTTTCAGTCTCTAAAGTCTTAAAGAAATAAAGAAATCCCTCTGTTTCTCTAATCATGTCTCCAAACAATTTTTGAGTGGATTATATTGATGAAGCCTGTGAATTTTATCTATTTTCACTGTGGCAAGGGTTTCTTACATATAAATATATTATAATAATATATTATATATAATTATAAACTACTACTGGAAAGACTATGCATCATTGTTCTGCTAAAAATGACATTTAGCATTTATGTGGGTGTTTTTGCTTCTTATTCAAAATGTAAATTAGATGCTGCCCATCTTACTGAGATTGTATGGTTAATTATTAACACTCTTGCTGAAGAAAAATGAAGATCCAGACCCTCAAGATAGTAAATGTCTTGGAAAAACAGTTAATGGATGTTATTACATTTGTGTATTTCCTGGGACTGAGAAAGAGGGGGATTTGGATTAAATATTTTTTCAAATATTGTGGTCAAAAATATTTTGTTTTAGTAGCATCCATTCTCAAATGTTCATGTCCATTGAAGTATGTATGGATAAGATATTTGATCCAAACAGTTCATGATATCATTATGAGATAGCTGATAGCTGGTGACCGTGGAGTGAACCAGAGGAAAAAAGCAACAGATACTCATTTATGCAGCCTGTATGTTAATTAAATACTGCCTTGGAAATGTAGGGCATGAGGAGAAGCAAGTTACTTACTGAGCCTGGCAATGTCAAATAGCAGGTTTTCCATAGAATTGCTGATGCACATGAATCAGTAGTCTAGTGTGAAGAGGGTAGAGTACTTGGAGAAGTCATGCGAGACCTCAAAGTGACTTCAGGTTTGATGTGCTAGGAGTAATAAAATGAGATCTTGTAACACCTAAGTAGTTTGGATTCAAAGAATATTTCTCTTTCTTGTTCTAGTATGACAAAGTCAGAGTTCACATTTAAGCACATTTATAAGATAAAGATCCATGTTTGCAATGACCATATTTCATAATGAATTGTTTCATCAGTTCCAGTGGTGACTGTAGAATGACTAAAGTATAACTCTTTTGTAGGAAATATCCGGAATTGATGGTAGTCTGGAATTGGTGAATTTACAATTTTTTTTTAAATGGCTTCCAGACATAAAGCTTACAGGCAGACTTAGCAAGTAAAAAATATTTGTAACACTGAAAATAATATTGTGCAGATATTCCGACTATAGAGCTACCATCTGTCTTAACATAGCCTGATGCTGCTAATTTCAAAGGTGATGAGACTGACCCACAGGTCTTGAGGTATTTAATTGCAGAGGTTGAGAAGATGATCAAAGGTCAAGATTGTCCCCGTAATCTTAATGCAACCTTTTAATGCAGGAAGCATTATGATATAGCCTTTAAGTGCTAAATTTGGACTTCGTTTAGAAAATTAAGATTGGACAGTGAGGAGGGCTCCTATTTTCACTTATTGCAAGAGTTAGTTTGTGCATGTAAATACACACACACACACACACATCTGTAGTTGCACACCGGCATATGCATACATATATATACATATGTGCATAGTGAACCAAGAAAAAGAATTAAAGGCAAGATGGGATGGTCTGAATACAGTTGATGAGGACACGCTTGAAAACTGGATTTAATTTTTGTCTGTCACAGACTTCTTATGTGAATACGGCCAAGTCATTGGAATGAGTTTGGCCTTTCTCTTTTTGGGGCTGCACTGTGGATTCTGGCCACTCTTTTTCAGGCTGCGCTGAAAAGAACCACTGTAAGGTATTATTTCAAGTTTTTCTTTGATATAATGATAATAATAACAACTATGCAAGTTAAATTTGTCAATCAGCAGGAAATGTTTATAATATGACCTTTCCATGATTTTGGCATTTATTTTTTTCAGCCCTGCATGCTAAATCTTGACATAAACTATTTAAAATACATGGCAACATATAAGGAGATAAGATGGCTTTTTTGGTTTAGCTATTTTATCTGGATTCATTTTCATACATATACCTGTTGTCTGAGAGTGAAAAAGATCCCAAAGTTTTGTATTTAAAACAATTCTGTAATAAAATTTAATTAGAGGGTTGTATGCAAAAAAAAAAAACTTTTTAAAAAGTAGTCTAAAAAGGAAACTTAAACTGATTGGGTTTTGCCTGATATGTTAAGTTGCTTTATGATAGCCTTGAAGAACAGAAAATGCTTTTTATGTACTCTCTTTTCAGTTATTTATAATATATAGTGAAAAGAACAAATAATGGACAGTTATGATTTTTTTTTCCCTTTCAAACAAGTCTTTCTACTTTTAAGCACAAGGTGAACTGGATAGATTTAGCAGCAAGGAATAATCAACTACACAATCAGCTTCATTTCTGTGATGTTCTTGAGTTTTTAAGATCAAGTTGGCTGGCTTCTAAGGGCAGGGGGTACAGATTGAAGTTCATCACCTTCAACTGTGGGTTATTAAAGTGACAGAGAGATGGCTCAAACACACACAAGTACTAATGCCTTTTCAGTGACATTTTCATGTCACAGGGAGTCTTCAACAGGGAATGAATGAAAAGAGGGACTCTGTTAACCTCTCATATTGTTCACCAGAGAGAAAATACCTAGTTGTTAATTAGAGCAGAGTTAATAAACCGGCAGTGTATGTCACAATGTACAATTTTTTTAGAGTGGTGCTTTTAAGCTGTACTTTCCTATTCTTTATGAGAAAAATCCTCCCACAGGTCTTCAAATCTTGTGGGTGTTCAGTGCATGAGGAGCTAAAATAGAAGAGTTTGGATTTTTTTTTCCCCCTTTTTCTAACATGTGCTTATGGTCAAAATAATAAGACCAACGACATTAATCAGTAAATGCCGTTTCTGTGGAGTTGATAAGGTCTGAAAATATGACTTGTACCAGCTTTCCTGACAGTTACATTCTGTCAGTGAAAAAAGTAAGATAAAATTGCATGGACAAAATAATATGAGAAAAAAATGTTATGATCCAGATTTTTCTGAGGCATTCTGCAAGCACTGAAAATCAGAGTCCTCCAGTCCCACCAGGGCAAAGCGGGCACAGCTGGTTGCTGGATGAGTTAAGCTGTGCTGGACAGTGGGTCCCTGCTCTGTCTCACACGTAAGACTTGACATAAAGTGATCTACACAGGACAGCAGGTGTTGTCTTATGTGGGATTTGGGGGATGTCCAAGCATGTATGTCTTCCCTCTAAAACGATGGGAGGGGGAAGTAAAAATGTGGATGAGGCTCTATAGCAGACTACGATGTAACATTCTTGCATGAAACAACAGCAAATATTGCATGAAAACCTTAACTTTGGGAAACTACAGCGAATCCTACTGTCAGTCTCTCTTCTCAAAGTCTCATTTAAATGGTGACTTTAAATGAGCAATCTGCTTGTGTTTCAGTCCTTTGCTGCCATTGAGATCATTGACATGTGGTACTTACTTTGACCACCGTGTTTTGGTGGTGGTCTTTGGTGTTTAGAAAATGCATCAAAGAAATTTAATCTAAGTAACAGAATAACTATTATAGACTGTCTTGTTTCAGCAGTGTGAAGACTGCTAAAGGGGGAGTAATGTTTTTGAGTGAACAGCTACATGATTAATAAAATTTTGAGCACTTTATGTGCACTAATGTCTAACCCTGATTCTTCAATAGTTCTATCTGGAAGAGGTGTGAGAACCAAAGTTATGTTTGTTGGAGCACTGTATATCAAATTTGAAAACTTTGCAAATTACAATACAGAAAATATATATCTTTGTATTCATGTAGATCTGAATTGCATCGTGGATGCTATTTCTTTTAAAAGTATAAATAATCACTGTGAGTAGGATGATGGTTTTGATTTTCTGTCACCAAAAAAAGGAGAAAATATTTAGTGTAAGAGAACCGTTATCTGTTACTGAATAACTGTTATGCAGCAATTGTAGAAATTGGTAAGGAAGCAATTTTCATGTGTTTAGAGTGATTCTGATGTTGCAGTATAGTTAGCAATCACTATCAAATGTGAGTGATTTACTCATCCTGTACTACACTCTCAGAATTGTTGCAGTTTGTTTTTTCTATTCTCATTTTAAGTGCTTAAAAGGTCTGTTTTTTTCAGTCATTTCAGCTTCATTAATTAGCAAATTACCACTTCAGTTAAAAGAAATTTAAGGGGTTTGACATGCAGAGTATGTCAAAAAGATCTTTCCATGTTTACAGTATTGGTGATCCTGGCTAGGTCATGAACTTTATAGGAATTAATACATTTAGATAAATGATGGAAGTGGACATTATGCAAAAAATAATCTACATCTTGTTCAAAATGAGCCAAAACTCCAAAGATCATGAAAAATAATGATATAATAATTCACGTTATTTATTTTTTCTGAGAATTCCTATGTTTACCACTGTATCTCTATGATTTAGTTTTAGGTAGTCCTGTGAGGAGCAGGGAGTTGGACTCAATCCTTATGATAAAGGAGTTATTTCCTTTCAATAAAGGAAACAAACCAAAAATATCTAGCTAAACATCTAGTAAAATATTGTGGAAAACAAAGTCTGATCATTTATATGCTGCTGTTTTGACTAGACAAACTCCCAAGATCCCTTCCAACCAGATTTATTCTTTAATTCTATGAACTTTTAGCTAGATCACCTCCCTGAACTAGGTCACCGCATGACTTCTGAGCAACAGTGCCTGTGCGAAGCAGGGTAAAAGAATATATATTTAATGAGGAAATATTAGGAGTTCAGTTGAAATAAAGTATGTATGGAAGCGCACCAGTTATGTAATGTCCAGCAGAGGTAATTAATAAACTAAATTACCTCCAGGAAAGTATGGGGATAATGTTGAAAACCTTCATAGACAGACAGCAGTCAGAGATAACCCTGCTGTGTTAGCACTGTATATTTGTAAGGGGTTGTTTAAACATTTCAATTCCTTCTCCAGCCATTACAGATTTCCATTTTCTAGAGAAAATAAATAATTATTCCTGGGAGATTTATAAAAGTGAGACATTCAGCAGATGACAAATTAGATCGTGTAGACACTTATTTTAATTCTCATAATGCGGAGTCTCTTCCAAAATGTGAATATTTAATCCCATCATATATGCATTAAAACTTCTAGAACAGAGCATGCATCACATGTACAGGATAAGGAAATCTGCCTTGGAGTGCAGTAACTGAAAAGGTCTATGGAGTCACGTCTCAGACATGAGACCCTGTTTTGTTTCTGCATCTGTTACCCTAAATATGTGACAGAGGATGGGAACATCAAGTGGGATGGCTCAGCGAAAGGCAGGACAAGGTTCTGTGGTAGGAAATTTGAGCTACCTGCACTCAGGCTAGGAACAATGACTCATTTATGACTATTATATTTGGAGTCGTTTAACTAGTGTTTTGGTGAATTGTTCATTTGCTGGAACATTTAAATTGAATAAAATTATCTTTGTAAAATACATGCTACACCTCAAACAGAAGTTACATTCCAGTACTGTAATCATGCATTTCATAGTGTACATCGTGCAGGTGGTTAGACTACAGGGTTATAGTATGATCCCTTCTGATGTTAAAAAAAGGAACTCTTTGATAATGGAACAGCAGCTTTTATTCCTCAAAATGCACCTTATTAGGAAACAGATCCTTCCCTGAGAAGGAGCCTGAAATAGGTATATCCAGGAAACTTAACAAGGAGCTTTGATAGGCCTGAAGAAAGTGATGAGCATAATGCTGTGAAATAGTTTTTCTTTTGTATTCTTGTGCTAAGTGAACATTCATGTGTGACCAGTAGCCTTATTATTCGTTCATTCTTCATTGCTTTTTCATTCAATCCTTTTTTTTAATAGTGTAATGAAGGAGGACATGATGTATGTAAATCCATCCAGTCATACAGGATGAAAAAAGAAAAAGAAATTATAAACAGCAAAAAGAAAAGTTTCCAAAGAATTCCAGGACATAGAATATATTTCCATACATCATTTGAAAAACTTCAGGAGTTCTAAGGCAGATCCTTGCAAATATTTACCAGATCCTGAATTTATGAGTTTGTCTCATGTTGTGTGTTATTTGTGATCTGTACATAATTCATATTACACATTAAAAGATGAAACTGCATAGGTGATTTTAACAAGATGCTTCACTGAAATTAATGGACAGCCAGCCAAGGTAGCCTATGGATTTTTGAAATGAAACGAAAAATGTGGGTAGAATGAATAAGGTTGATTCATTATGATTTTATCTGAAAATATACTGTCTTTTTTTCTTCCACATGAGAGAGTGTGTGCGAGGGACAAAAATAATGTGAAATCAATGAATAAATCTTATGTATGCAGATAGATTCATCTTTTGAGATTGGATTGTGGAGAACATTGCAGATTATCATGTCACTATCACATCACATTTAAAGTTTTGAAAAAATAAAGGGAGCTTATAAAACAGGGAGCTTATAAGATCATGTTGTCCATAAGTATTGTATTTTTGTCAGAGTAGCAGTAAAATTCATGACGATGGAATGTGCAGGCAACAAAGGGCTTTATGCATTGATTAAATGTCTTGGCTTTGGTCTAGTGTTTAATCAACTGCCAGAACAATTTATTGCCTAGCATACCCAAGCAACATGAATATTATCCTTTCATCTTATTAGTACAGACAAAACAAATGCTAAAGTTTCTGGAGTCAACAAGCTAAAAACTCAAGGGTTTTAGTATATGCATTCGTTGTCTGTGTATACATACATTTGTCTGTGTACCTAAAAGTCAAGATAAGATTGTGCTATCATGATGCATTAATAAAGAAAATTACTCTCCTTAAGAGCAATTCTCTACTACTGTTATCTTTCTCGTTGGCAAAGCTCAAAGTTTGTAGTTGAAAAGTTAAATTCAAATATTGTTAATATGACTTTAAAAAACCGCAGTATGAACTATGTAACAATGGACTCAAAGATCCTTTGAACATTATTTTCATGATTCACTTACAAGGTCACAATGATAAGCTTTCCACCCCCTTTCCTATTACATTTTTAAAAATTGTGATCAATTGCATCTTCTGGTTTAAACTGGTTCTTCTGACACAGGAATTAATTCATTAATTTCTATGACAAAAGAAGGGGCATCCATCCAAGTCCTGAGGCATCAGCAACACGAGTTAGAAGGGGGAAAAAAAAAAAAAATAAAATAGCAGCTTATCCTCTCTCATCAAGAATAACTGAACTTCTTCAACTGTACCAAAGTACCCCAAAAAAGATATAAAGCATGTATGACAGAAATTAGTGTATGTGATGTGCTAAGAACAAGTAGTTAATGTTAGGCTTTATTTCTCTTGCAGTTATAAACTGCTGACACTGAGCTGTTTGCAAGCAAAAGATCCTAATCCACTATAACTAAACCCTGTGGCAGCTGACATGTTATACAAAATGGGGACCTGACTCATAATGACAATGCCTTGATCTCAAGAGCATAGGACATAAAAAATGAGATAGATAAAGGTTAGCATTAAGAGCAAAAGTACGCTGACTTTTGCGTGATCAGAGAGCAGGTGGAGGAGGGTTAATAGAAGCTGCGTTTCCTGAATCCTGATGCAGCTTGATATCCTACATATAATGCTGCAGTTGCACCAGAAGAGGAAACTGAAGTTCTTGTTCTATTAACATAGGATAGATGTTCTGGAGACTCCTAAGAGCATGTCTAGCAACGCAGGCTTTAATGTGAGTGTGTTTTTCCTACATCTGATTAGATATCAGTTTAGATTAGATCAGAATTACAGAATCTCAGAATGACTGAGGTTGGAGGAACCTCTGGAGGTCATCTGGTCCAAACCCCCTGCTCAAGCAGGGCTGCCTAGAGCTGGTTGCCCAGGACCATGTCCAGATGGCTTATGAATATCTCCAAGGATAGAGACTCCACAACCTCCCTGGACAACCTGTGTCAGGGCTCTGTCACCCTCACAGTCAAAATGTGTTTCCTGATGTTCAGACAGAACCTCCTGTGTTTCAGTTTGTGTCCACTGTCTCTTTTCCTGTGACTGGGCATCACTGAAAAGAGCCTGGCTTTGTTCCCTTCGCACCCTCCCTTCAGGTATTTATATACATCATTGAGATCCTCCTGAGCCTTCTCTTCTCCAGGCTAAACAGTCCCAGCTCTCTCAGCCTTTCCTCATACGCGAGGTGCTCCAGTCCCTTAATCATCTTCGTGGCACTTCATGACTCCCGCCGCTCTCTCAGCCTTTCCTCATACGCGAGGTGCTCCAGTCCCTTAATCATCTTCGTGGCACTTCATTAGACTCCCGCCAGTGTGTTCATGTCTGTCTTGTACTGGGGAGCCCAGAACTGGACACGATACTCCAGGTGTGGCCTCACCAGTGCTGAGTAGAGCAGAAGGATCACCTCCCTCCACCTGCTGACAATGCTTTATCTAATGCAGTTGAGGATACCATTGGCCTTTTTTGCTGCAAGGGCACATTGCTTGTTGATGTTCAGCTTGGTGTTCCCCAGGACTCTCAGGTCTTTTTCTGCCAAGCTGCTTTCCAGCTGGGTGTCCCCCAGCACATCTTGGTGGATGGGGTTGTTCCTCCCCAGGTGCAAGACATTGCACTTCTCCTTGTTGAACTAGATAATATAGACCTGATATGAATAAGATGATTATGGGTGTATGGGTAGGGTTTTTTTGTTGTGGGTTTTTTTTTTGTTTTGGTTTTTTTTGTTGTGTTTTTTTAAAGAAAATGTTAAATTACGATGGCTAAGTGTTCTCTAAATAAAACAAATTTGTGGTCACCTCTCTTACCTCTTCTACCAAATGAAGAGTTAAATTGGGAAGTGATCGTGCCCCTGTACTCGGCACTGGTGAGGCCGCACCTTGAATACTGTGTTCAGTTTTGGGCCCCTCACTACACAAGTTAGAAAAAACTCGTGGGTTGAGATAAAATTGAAATAAAATAGTAATAACAATAATAATAATGTAATAATAATAATACACAAAGCAAGTGATGCATGGTGCAATTGCTCACCACCCGCCAACTGATGCCCAGCCAGGCCCTGAGCAGTGGCCCCCCCGGCCAGCTTTCCCCCAGTTTAGTGGGGGAAAACACAATCTGTTTATCTGGCCAGTTTGGCTGTGCCCCCTCCCAGCTTCTTGTGCCCCTCCAGCCTTCTCAGTCGGCAGAGCATGGGAAGCTGGAAAGTCCTTGACTAGTGTAAGCGCTGCTTAGCAACAACTAAAACATCGGTGTGTTATCAACATTATTCTCATCCTAAATCCAAAACACAGCACTGTACCAGCTACTAGGAAGGAAATTAACTCTGTCCCAGATGAAACCAGGACACTCTCTAATCTTTGGTCTGTGTTTCCCAATAAGGACTTTAACTACCTTACCATAAAGTTTTTTTGAAGGTGTTTCAAAAATCGAAAACAAGAAAAAGAGAAATTTTCTGTTCAGAGGAACAGCAAGAAACTTCAGGATTAGTATAGACAATACTTGAGTGGTTCAAGAAAACTAATCACTAAACTACTAAAACTAACACTAACCAAAGTGAGTGCAAATGGGGAGGAGAAAGAGTTTTTGAAACTTTTTCTCCCCAATATATATAGGCATGATACTATCAGTCTAAGTGATATTTCCTAATTGTGTGATATTACAGCATCTATTTCTGTGATAGAAGCATTTTAGAGTTTTAATAGTTCAGAACATTACAATTTCTAAAATTCTAGAAACTGTTTAATAGTGTAAATTAGTTAAAAGCATATTTCAATAACAAATTGTTAATGATTCATTACACACATGGGTTTTTTGACAATTTGGAAATAGTTGAACTTGGTTCTGTCAATTCATAGTTCTCATGTGCACCAATTTCATGCCAAAAAATCATTATAATAACTCTTAAAGTATCTTCTAAAATAAAGTAGAAAAGACAGGAAAATATAATGATTTCTTATTTGTTTGTCTTTATTATTCATGCTTACAAGTAAATGTTAAAAATTGTGATTAAGAATATTTCAACTGATGAAATATTCTAAACCAGGAAACGAAACAGAAACCACATTTATTTTATTAATGACTTTTTTTGTCTGATTAATGAATTTTAAGCCTTATATTCCCTCTTTGACTTTAATGTGACCAGAATAAATCGCTTTCTTTTCTACCTGTGATCTATCTGTCATCTTCCTATCCTTTTTTCTTGCCAGATATCCAAATGGCAAACAGACGGTTGTTTTAAATAGAGTAGTTCTGGATTTCCACTAGAACTACAAGGTGGTATTTATCAAATTTCCACATAATTATTAATTACAAACATAAAATGTCACTTTTAAAACTTTATTTGGAAATCAGAGAATGTTCAAGTTTTTCCATGATGTCTCTGGCTCAAAATAACTCCAGAGAAATAAATTGGTGAAAGTCGAAGTACCGTAGAGAGACGCCATATTTAAAATGAGAGAGAATGACTCCTAAAACATGTTCTTCTCATGACAATATGACCAAAATCTAAACTAATGGTTCTAACAGCTTTAATACCAGACCTGAAATAAAACAAAAAATGTTTGTACATTTTAAGTCTGTTAAGTTCCAGTGTCAGTGTAAAAAAGGTTGGGTTTTTTTTTTTAGTCACATACAAGAAATATTTTGGTCCTTACCTGGTTCCGTATGGTGTTAAGTTTTAATTCCATACATCACCTTTGAGTTAGTATTGTCAAAAGATTATAAAAGCAGGGCTATGCTCTATATTGTAAAAATATTTTTTGAGTGAGCCAACTTTCAGTAATTATCAACAACTGATAATTAAAAACAGAGGGAAGTTTAATACCAGTCTGTTAGGATTTTTCATGAAAGTATGAGTTCAAATTAAAGGATTCTGCCACAGATACAAGTTTCAAGTGATGATACTCAAGATGAGTGTATGAAGACTGCTTCACCTGAAATCAGTACTTCTTTCAGTTTCTTAGCCCAAAAGGAAACGTATTGGCATATTCAATGTTTTTACCTTTAAGAAAAATGTTTTCCATGGGAAAAAAACATTTTATTGAAAATAAATACCGACAATATCTTTTATATACTTATGCATGTATATATATGTGCTTGTGTGTGTTTACATATGTATGCTACTATGTATACATGTATGTGTGTGTGAAAACAGAAATTTGGTAGTGGCAGACTTTGATTTCTGCTTTTTTATTAGTTTATTCCTTCCCTCTTGAGCATAGCTTTGTATTCATCAGTGTATTAACTATTGATTTGCAGCAAGTAAACGTAGGTGTTATTATGTCAAAATATAATTGCTATTATAACTTTTTAATGTTTCAGTGTTACAACTAAGGAATAGCATTACTTAATGATTCAGCACTATTTCCAAGAATAGTTGCAAAAAAAGTAGGAAATTCCAGAAGAATATTGATGTGTATTTGCTTTATTATGGAAGGCTGTTAATGGATTTTTGAAAGAAACTTTTCTTGTACATTTTTAGTCATTATTTACAGAACTATGCAGGTTGAAGTGTCTTTGGGGTGATTAGATAAATGTTCACACAAAGTTGGATTTTTCTTTTTCTTAAAAAAGAAATAAACCCCATAGCTTTCAGTAAGTGTTGAGGAATGTCCTTATAGATGTATGATAGACTGATAATATACATAACATGAACATTACTCATGAAAAATCAGACTGTTGGAGTAGGCTACGATGGGTTAATAGGCTTCTGTTGTACTCAGAAATAAACGAGATGGTCAAATCCTTGTAGATTTGTCCATTATTAAATTTCACTTTGAGCAGGGGTTTGGATTTAATGACCTCTGAAGGTCAACCTAAATTATGATTACATTAATCCATTGACAGTTAGAGTGAATACCTCTCCTTTTCTATTTTTTAAAAAGATGGTGCTCCCCCCAAGTTGCAAAAAAATTTGCCTTGCTTTTCTCTAGTTTCCCCAAAATGAAACTATTTCAGGTTCTACCTACTCCTAAATGCTCTTAAAGGATTGTGTCTGCCTGCAAATAATGCAGGGCTGTAGGGTTTGATGTAGAGCAAAGCAACTGGTGCTGTGGATCTGACATTTACATTACATATATTTCTGGGGTTTTATTTTAGCCTAGATGAAGTCCGGCACCTTGGATTGAACTTCTGTTGGTGGTGGTCAGAGCACGTTAAGTGTGATCTTGGAGCAATCTTTCAGTTTAGTTTTATCTGGAAGAGCCTGGTTTGTACACTCTGAGACTGCAATAGGTATGATCAAGAAGTTATCTTTGAAAGTGCACTCTTGATCCCAATTAAAATCTTAACGTAGGTGTGCTCTTCTTCTCATTCCCTCATCTCTGTGACTCCTTTTCCTCATTTTGATGTTAACTATGTCCCCTGTCTTAAGGACTTTTGAAGTACTACTGCTGCTAGTTTGTTGTCTTGATGATACTACCACCTATTTATCTTTCCTTCCTCTAAATAATATACCACTTACGCTTCTCTGACCTTGCACTTTTTAGCCATGTTCTATTCATCACATTTGCTATTAATTGAGCCATCAGTTCTGTCCTGGAGTACCTGTTTACCTGTACTTGTGTGTGGGAACACACTCATTCAAAATCTCCCCCCTCACTCCAAAACCCTATAAAAACTCATGTGTCTAGTAATGCATACTGTAACTTGCAGCTTAATCATGGCTAGATAAGTTCCAAACTAGGATTACTTAACAGTTTAAAATATGGTTTTGTGAGAGGAATATGACATTCAGAGTGAAAATATGCTAATTTTAATTATTTACGTGTGCCACTGTAAAACTTACAATTTTTAATTATTTATTGCTGCAGCTGAGATTGCAGCTGCACGTGGGACCATTTTCTGCGACACCTTTTCCCAGAATAGTTTCAGCTGAACTGAATTCAGCAAGGAGTTTGAGAAGCTCAAGTTATTCTTTGAGCATGTGTTTTTTCACATTGCCTACAATGTTGGGTATTGCTTTCAGACAGAGGAGCAGACAGTTTATGTAATGAGTTCAGTAAGAAATTGTGTTGTCCTGTGGCAAAAGGAAGAGATTTTATTTAAGCTTTACTGCTTGGGTTATTACTCAAGTTTAACTTGTTGGCATGTTTTAAAATAAGTCAGTTTATTAAGATGAGATAAATACTAAAGTGTTTAGCTCTTCTTTTATTCTCATTTTCATGTTAATGTATTTTCTTCCATTTTGCTTAATGGTTAATCTTCAGTAATACAAGTAACCCAAGTAATCTTCTGCGGTGCAGCTGACATAGTTTTCTACTGACAGTGTTTCGTTGCTTATTTTGTTTCTGGTGTATTTTTGCCCTATTGGAGGAAACAGAGGTTTATAGCTGTGATAGTCCTGAGCTGTAATTCTCACTGAGCCTACATCTGGGTCATAGCAGACAAGCCACTTGACCTCAACATGACTCAGTTAACCCAGCAGCAAAATTGGGTAAACATCAAAATCTCATTGAAAAGCAGCTGCTACATCTAAATTGAATTGTCTAAAATTGCATTGTGACAGCATTGCCACTGGGTCTCTGAAGACCTGAATTTTAATTGTTTTTCAGTCATAATGCTACATGAAAATGGCCCTAAAAAGCATGCAAATAATGTCTCCATAGTTTTGTAGTGGCATTGCCTGCATAGTCAATGGAGGCATTTAGAGCAAATCTATGAAGTGACTATGATAAATTCTTCTTACGTTTTTCAAATTTTGTCATAACCATTTACATGTATATTTACTTGCAAGGGGTGTGTGTTTTTATAATTTTGGATCAGATAGCAGCAATTTCATCTTTAATTCATCATACAACCTTAAGAAATTGATTGATCTTGAGAGCAACCTAGAAAACACGAAGATTAAAAGAAGTTTTATGAGTTTTTGAAAAATGAATGGCTCAGTCTTAGAAAAAGCAATAACTGTCATGGAATATTTCCCCTTGATTTGAACATGCTTCTTTTCCAGTTTGCAATACCTGCACCTTCAAGTATTTTTTTAGGCAAGGTGAGATGTTCTCCACTTCAGCTGTGCCATGAAACCTATAATAAAAGGCTGTAGCTGGAGTATGTACCTCTTTTCCAGTAACGGTGGAGCCCACACCTCTGAAGTCACAGATGGCCTGGGTGTTGTCTCTCCTGGCACAAGCAGTAACAATGTTTTGACAAGACCTGAGTTAACATCTTAATGAAAATTTTTTCATCGTATTGAGTTTTAAATTCTGAAATATTTCTTTTTTTTTTTTAGGCTTATCTTTCTCATGCAGTCCTTCCATAGGACTGTAATTTAGGATTTTGGCTGCTACTTCCCTCAGCATACTGAAGATCCTGTGCTACTCTGGGATCTTTCAGGATTGGCCACTTGGAAAATAATTACTATTAATATTGGTCACTCCAGTATTCTGCTCTGCCACTAAAAAAAAAGATCCTTAGCTTACTCAGTAAACCTTAAAGACAGGTTTAAATCTGGATTTGTCACACAGGGCACTTTATTCAGACACAATGGCTAATAGCAAACATACATCCTATCTTTTTCTCTCATGATGAAATTAGTAGTGCTCAGTGAAGTCAAACTATCCAACAGCCTGGATCCAAGCCTGGAATCCTCCTTTTTTCTATTATTTGTATACTCTTCCTTAGGCATTGCATCATGATTTTTACCTCCTAATTATCTTTTATTGTGAATCACTCGTTATAATGAATACACTCATTATTTTTTATCCATATGCAATGCACACGCTCAAGTGCCAATCAGTACAGTAGCAGCTCTATAGGCAATGCTACTAGCTAGGCAAGGCTACTTCCCACTCTACATATTGTCTTTGAATCATGACCAGGCTCCTTGTGAAAGGGATGATTTTGTGAGTCACTTGATAACCTACAGAAAAATTTATTTCATACAAATGAAAATATATACTTTGTCTTTTCACCATAATGCACAGAGCTTCTTATGTTATCAGTCAATTATCACTCAATATATTTTGTAAAAGCAATCACATGAGGGAAATCTGATGTTCGTTTTAGCATGGAACCAGCTTTATAATGTGGAACTGCCTGTGTGTGAAAAAAAATTTTATCATTGTTTACTATCAATGATCTCCTTACCTATATAGCACCAGAGAGATCAAATAACTTTTTATGTTCTAAAAGTTAAATAAGATTTCTAATTATGAAAATCGAAGGTACAGTGTACACCTGTCTCTGTACAAGTTCAATTATTCAATGCTATATTCTGTTCTACTCATCACTAATGTAGTTGTAGCCATATGATATTAACAAAAATAAAAATATATTCCTGATAGGACTTACTAAGCAGCCTTTATGTTAACTGTAAATAAAGTTAAATATTTGGCATTTGGTCTCTTCTCACACAAAAAACCCCATTGTGCTTTAAAAAAAAAAAAAATCAATATCCTCGATATAATGGGTAAGTGGAAAAAAGATTTCTGAAATCTCAGTACAGGAATCTTAAAAACAACTTTTGTTTACTAATGTAAACAAAGCATAACCATTACTAAATTTAGAATCAATTACCACATATTGTGAATGGGACAGAAGAGCAATATGGCCCTTTGGCAACAAAAAGTAGAACCATACATAGA
>NW_008795695.1:20330560-20333867 GCF_000699145.1 Aptenodytes forsteri | reverse complement strand
CCAGGGATGGTGACTCAACCACTTCCCCGGGCAGCCTGTTCCAATGTTTCACCACTCTTTCAGTAAAGAAATTTTTCCTCACGTCCAATCTAAACCTCCCCTGGTGCAACTTGAGGCCGTTTCCTCTCGTCCTATCGCTTGTTACTTGGGAGAAGAGACCGACACCCACCTCGCTACAACCTCCTTTCAGGTAGTTGTAGAGAGCGATGAGGTCTCCCCTGAAGAAGAATATACTGTCCTGTGTCTGGCAATACAGATTTAATGCTTTAGGTAATCTGATGAAATAGGAATATCTGGTTACAAAATAGTAAAAACAATGAGGCTTAATTTGGCCTGAATTAATTTCTTCTATGAAGCCACCGATGTAGAGCTAAAACCATACAGCAGTTCCAAAGGGACACATGATATAGAAAATCAGTACAGCTGTGAATCCGTGCTCTGTATGGACACCTCTTGCTTTTGATTATTTTTCCCTCCTGTGTGATGGGAATTACTGTAAGGAGCTACAGAATTATCCAGAATCCCACTCTCCTGCACTGAGAAGTGTGTGCAAGGGTAGGTGAGGATTAATGTTTCAGTGGACAGTTATATCAAAGATGGAATAGGAAACTTAGTTCATTCCCCACCAGTTTAAAGACTGATTTGATGACTTGCAGTTGAGATGATGGTGCTGTAAAAAGACTTAGTAGGTAATGATATATCTATGATCTATCTATTTATCTATCTGTCATCTATCTATTCTTTCTCTTCCTCCCTATCCATAAATGAGGTCAGACAACTAAGAATGAATGAGAAGAAAAGTGTCAAGAGTTGCTTCATTTCCCATATGACTTTCAGACTGTGTTTCTCTTTCTCTTACTGCAAACAAATCTGGCCAGAAGCAGCCACAGAGCATCCTTTTACTAGGTTTTTCCACCACAGATGAAGGCTGTGGGCACTGAAGACCCTGACAAGTCCCTCACCCTTTGCTCTGGACTGTGGGGACCTCCTTGAATATGCAGTCCTCCCCTGTGCCTGGGGTTTTCTGGAGGAAAGCAGCCCCCACCCCCAGCCATGGGGCATCTGTTTGGGGCCCTCAAAGCCCTCAAACTACCTGAGCTAGTGGTGTGACACCCACCTGGTCAGATCCCAAATGGCCCTTTGGAAACTGTTCTGCACACCTGTGTGTGATAGGTTCTGTTTTCTCACTCCTGGGTCCTGCCCTCCTTATCAAAGAGGGGGACTTCAGTGGGCAAGCTTCTGCTCCCTGTGAGTACCATGGCTCAGGTAATGGCCTAATTAGCTCAGGAGTATAAAACAGAAAATCCTCTTGGAGCAGTAGTGTAAACTCATGACATTGCTCACAGGATCTCCTGACTCATGCCTGTCCTGCAGGAAGAAAACAACCCTCGTGCACACATGTATTGAGTACCTTGCTTTGTATTTCCTTCCTGTTTTCTCTGGGACCTCTTGTTGAGTTGCTGGCTGTGCTTTTCTCCTCCCCTTTTTTTTAATTTTTCATTTCCTTTTGAAAGCCCATCATCTCTTGCATCTCCTCCTTGCCTTAAAAAGCTGGCTTACAATAGGACAAATGGGAAGAAGCTTGGGGCGGGGCAGGAGTGGGAAGATCCCACAGTCTCGCTTCTGTGCTCTTCTCATGTCACATCCTTGGGCATCCCTAATAATTCATTTTTCACTCTCAACCCTCTTCCTTTTTTCATATTTTACCTCCCACAATTTGATTTGATTTGATTTCCCCAAGCTGCTTTCCCTTTCCCTGTTTGAGGAATGAGGGGAGATAATACGGTACTTCTGTGTACAGCCTGATTCCTGTCCCTAACTGGGAAAATCAATAGGAGCTGCAGTCATAAGTGTATGCTCAGGGAAGAATAACGACAGAAGAAACAGTATTCATGGAGCACAATGCACAAGCACACAGTTTGATATATATAGTGGGCACAGACTTCTGCAAAAGTAGACAGCAGCCCAGTGAGCAAAGCTTTTTCTAGTGCTGATGACATTCTGTCGCTTTGCAGGATGTCTTTCAGGGTTTTAGTTGATTCTAACTGTTACTTCCTTCTGTCCTACTGGAAAGGACCAGCGTGTAGTTCTCAAGATTTTGTAATTATTATTATCTAAGAAAAAGAAACAAAGAAGAAGAAACAGACAGAAGTATGTAGTGGACAAAAATTATTCAGATGCTAGTGATTTTGTTGCTTAGTTTTCTAGGCAGTCTGATACAATATATTACCAAAGTTTTATTTAAAAAAAAAATAATAATAATAAGAGATCTTCTCTCCATTTAAGCCATCTTTAAAGGCTTTTAATTCAAAAAATCAATGTGAAAAGACTGCTCAGAGAAACAGACAGAAGTATGTAGTGGACAAAAATTATTCAGATGCTAGTGATTTTGTTGCTTAGTTTTCTAGGCAGTCTGATACAATATATTACCAAAGTTTTATTTAAAAAAAAAATAATAATAATAAGAGATCTTCTCTCCATTTAAGCCATCTTTAAAGGCTTTTAATTCAAAAAATCAATGTGAAAAGACTGCTCAGAACTGCCCACATTTTGCATTTAGTAGTTGAAGAATCCTAAATTGCTGATGGTTTAAACACTATAGCAAAACCTCTCAAAAATTTGGTAGTGCAGTGAATAAATACTGTCAGCATCAATTATCATCAGTAATAGTAATTTGTGCTATACAGTACCTTGCGGATAAGGATCAGCAAGTCTTTCACAGACAAACTTCGCTTGTGCATGAAGTAGATAAGCTGGGTTAAACAGAAGTATATGATAGTCTCCTTATTTTCCTAGAGAAAATATACTGAAAAGTGAGCCTAGATGCCAAGTCTCCATTTTTAAATACCATGTATAAAGTGGCCTGATGTGATTTGAGCTGAAGTAGCAGAAATTCGTTAACATTTAGTCTTTTGCTGAGCTTTGTATGATTTTTCCTGATAGTTTAAAAACAAACAGACAAACAAACACTATTAAGTGAGATATTTTTCCTGTAAATGTTACACATTTTCATGAACAAAGTTTATTAGAATTGTATTCTCCAATAATTTTTAAGAGTAAGTATTTGTGTTTGCAAAAGATGCAAATTGCAAGTAATAATATTCCAAAAGAAAAAGAAAATAGCGAGATGTATGATTCCCCTTTGTAAAATATTCAAATTCTCTGTTCTGATGACTGCAACATTCTTGTCTCCTTTAAATCACAAAGAAATAGTATTCTCATTCACTATAGTCTCATTTGAGGTCTACATTTTGTGAATGAGTTTCACTTTATGAAAGTTCACTGATTCTGATGTCTAGCCTGCTGC
>NW_008795695.1:20327838-20330322 GCF_000699145.1 Aptenodytes forsteri | reverse complement strand
GGCTGAGGGAACTGGGGTTGTTTAGCCTGGAGAAAAGGAGGCTCAGGGGAGACCTCATCGCTCTTTACAACCACCTGAAAGGAGGTTGTACCGAGGTGGGTGTTGGTCTCTTTTCCCAAGTAACTAGTGATAGGATGAGAGGAAACGGCCTCAAGTTGCACCAGGGGAGGTTTAGTTTGGATATTAGGAAAATTTATTCACCAAAAGTGTTGTCAAGCATTGGAACAGGCTGCCCAGGGAAGTGGTTGAGTCCCTATCCCTGGAGGTATTTAAAAGACATGTAGACATGGTGCTTAGGGACATGATTTAGTGGTGGACTTTCCAGTGTTATGTTAACAGTTGGACTTGATAATCTTAAGGGTCTTTTCCAATATAAACGATTCTATGATTCTGTGGTTCTATGTTTCCTGTGGTCAAGTAAAACACCAAAATAATTTTTTAATGGCTGTATGGACTTGGTAACTATGATTCCATATGTGGATCATAATTTTCAATAAAGACCAGATACCTGCTGGAAGTAAATCAAAAGTACTTATTCCACAGATGCCAAACTAGGGTACTTGACAAACTTTCATGAACGAAAACTTTTGGAAGTGGCTAGAATAAGATGAATAAGCAAGTCTAAAATTCACAAGGGAAGTGACTTTCCTCAATCACTTTGCTATATTTTGACTGACCATATTCGTTATGCTCGTAAATATTGGAAACAGCGTATCTGAGTTCCTTTGGCAACTTTTTTCTGCAACACAGTACTTAGAGATTTATTTCCCCCCCCCCAATGGTTTTAAAAACCTTGTTATTTTCTGACACGTCTGTTGATTTTAAGTACTTTTAATGTAGTATATAGTATTGTACATTATCTGAACAACTTTTGATCTTTCACGTTTGCAATGCTCTTTTGAGGCAGAGGGAGTGAAGAGGGATCTGACCCGCAGACAAGGCAGGTTGCATTAGATATTTAGGATCCTAAATCCTGTTGCTTTGTATGAACCTCAAGTGCTTAAATGTTTAAAAGTATCTAACTAAACTAGCTCAAAATCGTACATAAAATGTATGGTGGCAGAGAAAGTTGAAACTGCCTCTGCTGAATCCCTAGACCAGCACCTTGATTAACTGTGTGGTTTTCATCCCTCTCAAAAAACATTTACTAAGGAGCTTAAGTTTTAAGACAAGACTATAAAAACATGCACAGATATCATTTTTCAGACTGAAGTCCAGATTTTCAAAAGACTTTTATGTATCTAATAGTCTGGTTAATTATATTTTGCAAAAATAGCACTCAGTTTTCCAGAGGAGCTTTCACTGAGGAGAGAGAAATTACCTGTCAGTGGGTCACATTTGGTAAGGTATCTTCTGCTGTGTGCAGACTCTGCATATAGTATATGCACAAGTTAAGAGTACAGAAAAGTTCAGCAGTTATTTACTGACCAATGCATACAGTAGACAACTGGCAGTAATGTGCTAAGCTTTAGTGTATCTGCACCATGAATGAGACCCTGGATGCGTGTGAGGTGCTGATGGCGAGACAGCCGTCGGTTAGGGAAAATTTGGCCTCTGTTGCTCCTTGAGGTGGGCTGATCCTCAGGCATGCTGAGTTGCTCTGTTCCTGGGTTTTCTGTTGGGTTTTTTTACAAGATATCACAACTTTCATGGTAGTGTGTTTCCTCTGGAAATCTTTAGCTATTATTTTCTCAACGATTACAGTTATTTTTCCAATCTTGTATGGCTTTATATTACATATACTCTCACATCTTAAAACAATTCTCTCAGCAGAACTAAGCCAAAGGCTCAAAGCTGCACTGCACACATTTGGCTATGGATTAGACAGTTGAATCCCTGGTCTGAGGATGGCAAGGAGCTCCAAACAAAACATAAAATTCAGACTATGCCAGTGAAGTACTGTGTAGCATTATCCATATACCTAATTTCCCCTGGAAGGGATTCAGATGCCAGTGAGGAATATTCATAGCTAGGAAAATAACGTGTTTCAACTGCCTTTGAGGATTCCTCGTACACCATTCCTTCTGAAAAACTGAATTACTTTATTTAGATAGCTTTTCTTAAACTCTTCAACCATAAGACTAAGTAATTTGAATTAAACAGTACTAAAATTAGTACTTGTTTAGCCTGGAGAAAAGGAGGCTGAGGGGAGACCTTATCGTGCCCTACAACTACCTGAAAGGAGGTTGTAGCGAGGTGGGTGTTGGTCTCTTCTCCCAAGTAACTAGTGATAGGACAAGAGGAAATGACCTGAAGTTGCACCAGGGGAGGTTTAGATTGGACATGAGGAAAAATTTCTTTACTGAAAGAGTGGTTAAACATTGGAACAGGCTGCCCAGGGAAGTGGTTGAGTCACCATCCCTGGAAATATTTAAAAGACGTGTAGATGAGGCTCTTAGGGACATGGTTTAGTGGGCATGGTGGTGTTGGGTCGACGGTTGGACTCGATGATCTTAGAGGTCTTTTCCAACCTCAATGATTCTA
>NW_008795695.1:20307268-20326712 GCF_000699145.1 Aptenodytes forsteri | reverse complement strand
TAACTCCATTCACCACAGCTCTCTGGGCCCGGCCGTCCAGCCAGTTTTTGACCCAGCGCAGAGTCCACCTGTCTAAGCCGTGAGCCGCCAGCTTCTCTAGGAGAATGCTGTGGGAGACAGTGTCAAAGGCCTTGCTGAAGTCCAGGTAGACCCTTTAGGAGCTTTTTGAGTGTTATATCTAATAATAACACTCAAAAAGCTCCTAAAGGGAGTTTCAGTTCCCTGACACAGACTTTAAAAGACTGAGCATTTTGCTTTATAGGCGCTCTTTTGCTTTGGTTTCTTTTGGGGAGGGGAATAAGGATTTCATGGTTCAAAAGAGAATTTAATTTGTAGTTCAGCTGTTGTAGTTTTAACATTGAAAAACGCATATGGATGGAAATGCTCAGGAAAGGCCAAACAAGCCTTATTGTTAACTCATCTTGGGTCAACTTATCCAAGTCTCTCACCTCTCAAATGCTCACTCATCATTTTACTGAATTTAACATATTCTATATAAATTAACTGGGGACTTTAATTTCATTTTTATGCTTATAAAAATGTCAGTTTCCTTCTTTATGCAAAATATCAAATTAAATTTTGAAAGGTTTCAGAGTGAGTTTTTGATATTGCCTTGATGAGAAAGTGAGTCTTACCTCTTTAATGATTTTTTAATAGTCCCCAAGCTGTGGCATTTATCCTTACTATTCTCTGACCAGTTAATAATTGCACACTGTCATATAAAAGCATGCTGACTTCTAAAGCTGGAATGAGCAGATAACATTCTATCTACAGGTAGAAATTTCTGGTTATAAAGTTAAAGAGCAGGAAATTTGATATAGAAATGTACGGGTCTAGTATCTGAATAACCTTAAAGATTAGTCTAGGCTTTGAAAAGATGTATTTATCTGCAAAATAGACATTATTGATGAGAGTAACATGAAGATAGTGGACTGCAGAACAACAGTCTCCTCAGCCACGTTACTATGAAGTATTTCTTCCTCAATTGTCAGCTGAACAGGTAAAAAGTGAAAGGATTGTTTGGAAATTACATAAGTACAAGCTAGATAGAAGTCTAGTTGTCTTTTCAGTCCTGTAAATCTCTCTATTAATTGTATTTTGTGAATATGTTTCTATTTTATAGCTTGTAAAGAAATATTATCTGGTTTTAGCTTAACCTGGCTTGAAGGAAGCATGATTTCAGAATAAATGAAATACAAGTGCTACATCCCAAAAGGCATGATGATCCTTAAGTATTGAAATACTCTGAGTGTCATTTACCAGCTGCAATTTAAAAATTTCTGAAATGTTCTTCAAGATTCAAAATGTCATTAAAATATATTTATTTCTAGGATTGGGGGGTGGGGGGGATGGTGGATATTTAGATGTTAATACATTTGTCTTACACTTAGGTAGTATTTAAAAGAATTCCAGAAGTATAGTTCTTTGGTGATACGTGGGTATTATTTAATAAGATAATTTGATATCCTTTATTGTTCAGGTAGATGCTTATACAAATGGAAGGCTTCTGTTCATTCAAGGACTTGCCGATCTGAGGTGCATGGTTATGGCTTAGAAAGGCTAGTGTTCTTCTTTGGAACAATTATTAATTTTTTAGAGAAAAGCCTGTAAACACAATTGAAAATCTTCTATTATTTATGCCATAAACTACAATGATGCTACGCATCATGTAAATTATACACCCATACCTCTTTTTAAAGTCTATGTTGTATTGTCTCATCCGTTATGGTTTATTACGTCAAATTAGTCCTATTTCATATATGCATCATGATGCTATTCTGCCGTACTATCAGACATTTGTTGAAAAAATTGATGTGCTAGTCACTTTGAGCACGAGCAAAGTTGCTATTACACTGAAAGGTACTAAACTTCACATTTATTAGTAAACTGCACAAGGTACGACAAACTTTGCTAATAAATGATGGTGCAAGACTCCTAGTACTCTCAGATTAGTGGCAATAATTGTAATGAGTTCTTTCCACTTTGAAGTGATAGGCAGTTAAGGCAATGAGAAAAGATAACAATACAAAACAAGGAAACATGTATATTGGCAAATGAGGTGTCTTTCCCCAATTATGGCTCAACAGCAGTGACCATGCTTATATCATTGTAGTGGAGTGTGTTTTTCAGTGTTTCTACTCATGGAAATGTATTTTAAAGACATCCACACTGCTTCTCCATGGAAAATTTTGGAGATTATGAAGTCTGGTTATGAAAGGAATAAGATGCATTGGCATACCAATATTAATTACTCTGTTTCATATATTGCAGCCAAAAAAAAAATCTAATAATTTCCTTTTAAGCATTTCTTTGAAAGGATAATAAATGAAATTTTATTTACAATTAGTATTTTGTATCAGTAGGGTGTAATGGCAATACCCCAAGTTTACACCCTGAAAAATGTAGAGGATTGTTAAAAATCTTAAATTAAATTTTTCAATAAACTTGAGGCATGTATTACGATTTCATCTACTGAAATTGGCTATAAGTAGTCAATTTTTTACATTTCTGACTCTAACATATTCTAGAACTATATTTAGTTGCTAGAATTCCCAAAGATGTCTATGACACCATATTTCCTATAACTTGGTATCTTTGAAAAACACCTATTAACTGGCTTTAAGAAACATTAGGCACAGAGATTCACACAGTGTTTGGGTTGTATATATTTGAACATAGTATATATATATACACTATATATATGCTTTACTATATATGTATATAGTAAAGCATTTCTACCTGATGATTAATATTGCATTCCCAATACCGTAGATTTTTAACACCATAGGTCTGTCAAAGAAAAATAGACTTCTAATAACTAGTGATCATTTTTCTTTGTAGTTTTCATCATTTCTGACTACTGTACTCAAGACTCGGCAAAGCCTAGGAATCCTATTTCATTTTAAAAAGAGGAATATTTATGTTAAGTTTTGCAAAACAACTTTTGTCACCAAAGAAAATGCTTTGGTGAATTTTTTTTTAATTATCATTATGTTTTTAACTGATCTAAGTACTTGCTGTACTTAGCAAGTAATTGCTAAAGCTAAAAAGTTACCTTTTCCTTCTGCATTTGCCAAGTTTGTAAGTTGGTTTTCTTTCTGTATAAACCATTTCGTATTGTCTTTGGAAGATTAAGACTGAATAGACACAACTATTGTATAGGTCTTTTTAATATCTTAAATATGTAAGTGTTAATATTACCCATCTATTCATGGGAAAACTGAAAAGCAGTTTACCATAGGACACATCAATAAAAGCAGTGGAGAAAAAAATATATAAAAACCCCCAGATCTTGTGAGTCTGTACCTTACCACCTGAAGCCATAGTGCTTCCTGCACCATTTGTCTGCTTGGTTGTACTTTGGATTTTTGTTCCTTAGTCTGTATCGATTTCTGAGTAGTTCCATAGCTGAGCTTCATGGTCCTGGTTAATGCTCTAATCCCAGGTTACTGAAATTATCCACCTTCCATACAGAGGGTACCTTCTGCTGCAAATCATGTCTTCACACATGTAACTCTAAAGCATACTCGAGTGGACTACTGGCAAAGCAGAGATTTTTTTAATTCTTGGAAATACTTAGTTTTCCTCAGAGTAATTGCAGATTTTTTTTTTTTTTTGTGAAAAAATAGTGTTCTTTTTACTCCTTGATTTTCCTTGGAAGAGTGTCTGCCTGCAGTCATTCAAGACTTGTTTTTTATAGTATGTCCTGTATGATTTTGTGTCTGTACACAGCTGCTATTTTGGGGGGCGGGGTTGTATATTGGCATATAGGTCTTTACCCTGTCAGGTTTGACTTTTAAATAACTTTAAATTCTGCTCAGCTTTGGTATATGCACTCTTCTAAACAGAATTCAAGAAATAAATATCTCTCAGACTGTCAAAATTACACAATGATGCAATGTACTATAATATGTCTGAAGAAGCATATTTTTTCTTGGCACCATATGTAAGAAATTTGAGTAACAGCTGCTGACACAGGCAATAATTCCCAAAGTGAGTTTTTTCTCTCTGCTTTCAAAGCTGTTTTGTTTCATTTCTCTGAAAACAAAAATTGTATAGTCACAGCATTTTTACTAATGTGATACAGAAAGGTATTTAAAAATGTATTCCGCATAAGCGGGCTATCTTAGGATGTCTTTGCCATACCTTCTCTGTATTCTCTTTCCCATTTCATAAATATACTATCTGGAAATGTAAATCTCTCTTTAACCTGTGTCTCATGAGATGCTGACTTAATTGTAATTTAAACACCCAGACAAACACATTTTCCTAATTGTTTCTGGAACACATAGTCCTCTTCATGTTGCAGCTGATCATGTTCCTATCTACTTAAAATATGTAAGTGGCATATGGAACTTTATGCTCTGCAGCAACTTTTCATGGATTTATTTTATAAACCAATTTAATATTATTTTAAGGGTTTGTATCTTAAACACTCTTCCTCCTCTTTTGGAAAGGTTGATTCTTTTCTAATGTAAGATTTTCGGTCATGAGCTTTCTTCTTGAGTGTCTGTACACAACACCTAAAACAGGGAGGCATTCATTTTGACTGGAGCACTTTGACACTACTAGAATACAAATCATATGTTACAATTCTAAGACTTGAACTACAGGAAAAACATGGGATTTCAGTTTATTTTCATCATAAAGGCATTTGTAAGAGCGGTTTTAAAATTGATGTGTAGAAAGAGAGATAGGTTTGTAAAATCTATGTTTTGTTGTAAACATTTATATGCCTCTACCATTGAGTATCTAACTGTGACCTATTAAAGAGATCATAAAGGCCAGCCTGCTTAGTAAATAGCAGCTGCATTCAAGTTGCTTCAATTTGCTAGACAACGAAAGCATCCAAACCCTTGGTTCAACCTTTTAGAAATCTTACTATTCGTTTCAATACTGAATGATATGTCCCATTCAGTCTTCTCTAGGGAGCGGGCCAGATTGTTTGCATGCAGCGTAACACCGCTAACTCTCGGGACCTAAAGCAGTAACTGTTCTGTGCTAGTTCTGCTGTACACTAATGCCGCTTGGCCTTCTTTTCAGTTACTCTTGTGTGTTACTTAGAATGTAAGATGAAATGAAATAGCAGGTTCACAGAGAGGTGCAATGTGTTTGAATAACAGCATCAAAGTATGGCTAAGGAGGACTGCTCCTTTTTTTGGAAGTGATTTATTTTGGACGAGGCATTGATTAGAATTATTTTTGTGTCTTTTAGTTGTTTTTTATTATTGTTGTTTTTATTATTATAATAATAATAATAAAAGTGAGAGCAAAGCAGAGAAGACTATAGCTTTTCAGGAAGACAAAGTTAAAATGTCAAGTCATAGTCAAGATGAAGAGAAAGGAGCAAACACACCTTTAAAACTTAATAGACAAAATAAATTACTTCAAATTTAGAAAAGATGAACTCTGGCTTGGGCCAGCTGTAGGTAATGTTGTATTTTATAGTCCTTTCTCAGTGCATAGTGGCCCCCACATTTGATTCAAACCATTTCTTTTGCAATGCGGTGTTATTCTGGTCTTTTTAAAGACAGCTTTTCAGTCATGCTACATTTTATGGTCTTTTTCTGCCTTTCCTTTTTCAAAATTATAATAGAATACTTGGTATGGTACATCAAAGTGATGTTCTTGTCTAGTCTCCAAAAGTGATGCTTAAACAAGTGATGCTCCTGCCTACCATGTCACCTTTGTGTTGGTTCTGTCTCTTTTTTCTGTAACTCTGCAGAAAATCATGCAACTCATGTCTAATGAATATACTTTTTGAAGATTACAATATATAATAGCCTATCTAAAACAAAGTCATTTTTAATGTATGAGGATATTGCTGAGGAGGATAGTAAGACTAATAAAATATCGTTAGAGAATAAGTGGCAGTAAAAATTAAAACCAATTTTTTTCTCATACCTTTGGGATTCAGAATTACTTTGAGTGTCAGTATGAACTTAATGATTTACCTTTGTGGTGTGTTAAGCTTGGCTGACTGCCAGATGCCCACCCAGCTGCTCTCTCACTCCCCCTTCTTAACAGGATAGGGGGAAAAAATAAGATGAAAAAGCTTGTGGGTCAAGATAAAGACAGGGAGATCACTTACCCATTACCTTCATGGGCAAAACAGACTTGACTTGGGGAAAATTAGTTTATTGCCAATTAAAAAAATTTTAAGAGTAGGATTGTGAGAAACAAAGGCAAAACTAAGAACAGCTTCCCCCAGTCTCCTCCTTCTCCCCAGGCTCAACTTCACTCCTTCATTCTCAACTCCTCTACCACCTCCCCGCCAACCTGGAGTGGCACAGGGGGATGGGGAGTGAGGGTTGCCATCAGTTCATAACAGTTCATCTCTGCCGCTCCCTCCTCCTCACACTTTTATCCTGCTCCAGTGTGGGGTCCCTCCCACAGGATACAGTCCTTCACGAGTTGCTCGAATTTGGGTCTTTCCCGTGGGCTGCAATTCTTCAAGATTTGCTCCAGCATGGGTCCTTTCCCCGGGTTGCGAGCATGGGTCTTTCCTATGGGGTACAGTGTATCAGGAACAGACTGCCCCAGTGTGGGTCCCCCCCATGGGACACAGGTCCTGCCAGAAACCTGCTCCTGCCCAGGATCTCCACAGGCTGCAGCTTCTTCCTTCATGGCATGTCCACCTGCTGTGGCATGGGGTCCTCCACGGGCTGCAGTGTGGACATCTGCTCCACCGTGATCCTCCATGGGCTACAGGGGGACAACCTATTGGAGCCATCTGAAACAGGGTCTGTTTGGCATGGGGCAGCCCCTGGCCTTTTCTCACACAGGCCACCTCTGCAGCCCTCCGCTGCCAACACCTTGCCATGTAAACCCAATACAGCCCTTTATTTTGCCTGATTCTTCTAATCCACCCTGACGTGTTGCTGTTTGACACAGGCCCAGTCACTGCTATTTAGGCTACCTGCATCTTGATTTCACTCCTGCTATTTTCCTGATGTTACTACCCTGCTGTTACACATGGCTATGAATAGTTTGTGTAAAGGCTGAACAAGTGGAGGAAAAAATGCGAATCACAAGGAAGGGTTGTATTTATATGCTACAAATGAAATAGGAATGTAGCTTTTTCTTTCGTATGTTCTTTCTGGCTCCTGCTCCTTCATCCTGTAAGACATTAATTCAGAAATGGAGTTGATTACAGAGGGTAAGTGTTCAGAATTGGTGTTAAATTATTTTTGTCATATTTAGTCATATTACTATTTGGGAGGAGGGGGGACGTAGTCTTTCCATGTCAGTTCCTCCTCTGCAAAATAACACTTTTACACTTCGCGGATGATAAGGCAAATGTATTACACTTGGCTGCCTTTGGTTGAGGTCACAGGCAAATACCTGAGCTGGAGATGGATGGGGTTTTGTGTCAGAATACGTCTAGTGGCAAAGCGCACCCCTTGTACTTTGGGTGAGGTCTTTTCTACTGGTGGTAGTGATCTGCTGTCATTACTGTGACTGCATGTTGTTCATTATTCAAGATGGATGATTATTGAGTTATTTTGTGTACTATTCTCTCTGTTTCTTGATTGGATTGCTATATTGGTTTCAGAGAAAAACAGAGAAAAATAAATCTGAATTCTCTTGTTCTATGATGAGGCTTCCCTTTAAAGGGGGAAGAGGGTTGTATGAAAACACATCTGAATTAAAGTAGTTACCAGATATTTGTGTGAATGCGGTCTCGCTTTACTGGATGTTTGCATATAGTGAATAAAAAAGGGGTAATTTTTTTAATGGTCAAATAGAACAGCTGTTTTGAAATCCAAACTGAATATTCATAAACTCTCTTCCTGCCTTATTTAACTGATTTGAGCTTTCAAAGTCTAATGCTTCCTCGGAAGTTGTGCTAGAATTGTAACTAATAATCTTCCCATGTTTATACAACATGCAAACACACATATGGTACATATACAGGCATTATCCTCATATTAGCTAGATTTTGTTGACAAAAAGATGATAGATCATTTAACAAATATATCATTTGCTGACTTTATTGCAGTTTTATAAGAAGCACTATTATAAAAATGGGTATGACATTTGCATTTCTGTTTAATTGCTGTGTAGTGAACATAAAAAGATAAGAGAGCCAAGAGAGCTTATTAAAACTGAAATGAGGGCAAGTGATAAAAGAATGATATTTTAGTGGTGCTGCAGTCAGATCTATCACTCTCCCCACAAAAACAACCTTATTCTTGGATTTTTTGGTGGGGAGAGAGGATGTAGGGTTTATATAACCACGCTTTTTTCTTTTGAGCTACACTGGAGATACCAAGGGTCTCTCCATGCCTGTATTTTAACTTGGGGGCCTCAGTAGCCCAGGAGACTTTCTACAGAATAATGTGACTTTTTCTCTGCCCTGAAATAGCTTCCTTTTCTCTTTTTTTCTTTTTTTTTTTTAATTTTTTCTTCTTTTCTCTTTCTTTTTTTTTTTTTCTTTTTTCTTTTTCCTTTTTTCTTTTTTTCTTTTTTCTTTTTCTTTTTTCTTTTTTATTTTTTCTTCTTTTTCTTCTTTCTTTTTTCTTTTTTCTTTCTTTCTTTTTCTTTTTCTTTTTCTTTTTCTTTTTCTTTTTCTTTTTCTTTTTCTTTTTCTTTTTCTTTTTCTTTTTCTTTTTCTTTTTCTTTTTCTTTTTCTTTTTCTTTTTCTTTTTCTTTTTCTTTTTCTTTCCCCCTTCAGAATAAATCAAGCTATATGTAGGGACTCCTGAGCCTCACTATGGCATGCCTCATAGCCACATCTCTGAATTCTAACACGTCCAATGAGATTTAGTAATTGAGAATTATGTTTTTAGAAAAAGTGTTGAAAGGAATGTTTCATAGTTTGAAATGTTAAGCATTAGAAAGTTAGGAAACACCAGTCTATATTGGACATGTAAATGAGCTAAGTTCACAGTGAAAAATAATGTATATTCATATAGCTAATAACTGATTCATACTGTAAGTACACAGAAAGGTAGAGCTAAAGGTATTTAGTAATCATTTAAGTCAGGGCCTTCCTATTTTTTTCATTAATGACATCATAATCAAGGCAATGCTTTTATAAATAATTTTGTAAAAATTTTCCTAGCTTTAAAACATTGAATATCTATATATATAAATGTGCATATGCTGCATGCCACTGTAGAGACTTCCCTCATCTGCTTCTGAATATCACATACCATCTTGCTGTCTGAAACCACCACAGATGATATTTTTATTTAAGCCACAAGTCTAGCTGTGCATGGAAACTACAGCAGGAAGCTTAGAGGAACCTGTGTGCTGGAAGAGGTGGCCTATCCTTCCTCTAGTTAGGCATTTCAGCAGATTGCGGCAAAATTCTGCTTTGTCAACAGAATAAGCCCAGTTCTTCCCAGTCTTCAGTCACAAAGTAATGATGAGCTGTCACTGAACTGAAACAGGAAACAGAACTCCGTTACACAGCTTTTCCCACAAAAAAAAATTCAATTCTGTTCTCTGCAGGGAGATTCATAACTCCTGATATGAAGCTGTATTAGCTTGCACCAAAATTGAGAAAACCTGCTCGACTAAGTAAAATCTACTCAAACAAGACTTACTTTTTTGTGTTCAGCGTTGCTTCTCTGGAACTGATAGCTTACAATTAATTTAAGGAGACAGCGCCCTGAAATTCAAGAGCTTTCTGGGACTAGGTTATAAATACTGACAGCTGAGATAGATAGCCTCAACTATTTCTAACCAAAGTATAACTACGGGATATGGCTTTTCCTTCAAACATACATCTTGTTTGAATAACTGTCTGTGAAGATGCTCTGAAGAAACACCTTCCAAAAACCACAATTTGTGGAATTAAGCCATCCTAGTAGTTTGGTTTAGCTGGGTAGTCTGCAATGAGAAGCTGCGGGAATAAGGAATAATCAAATATTCTATTTCTGCTGAACCTCCATCTTGCTGTAACAAATAATACTCGTGCTAATAGTACTTATAGGTGCAGTTTGGTTTTGGTTTATTATGTTTTTTGCAGTTTCCCATGTTTACTGTGACAGAGTAATATCATTAACACTCATTGCAAAATAGCCGTAGAAACTAAAAAACCCATATGAAACCAGGAAAGCTATTCTCATACTGTTTTCCTATGAGTGTTTTTTATTGTGTGAAAACAACTTTGGTTTTATAACTATTTTCTTTTCATAATAATAGACTGGGTTGCTGTCATGCTAAAGGGCTCTTGGGATAATACTGATGTTTACCAGAGCTATCATATGTTAAAATTGATGCTTCCTTTTATGCTGCAATATATTTGAACATATTTTTGAGTTCTGGCTTTCTTACATAAAGCTGCCATGTTTCAGATGTTTTGACTGTGTTATGAGGAATGAGCTTATTCATTCCTTGATTCAAACGTACATAAAATGTAGAAAACTTCCATTTATTGTTCCACTTTTGATAACAAGTCCTTCATTTCTGAGGCAATTTACATTTCAATATACATATATTTATGCATTTGATTAATAGCTGTACTACAGCCATTGATATTTTGTAATGACTGAGATTCAAAAATTAGCTATTTTGAAAACGATTTAATATAACAACAGAAAAAGTCTGTAATCTTATGTGGATCCTTAAAGAAGGTGCAAATATTCTGTTGTCAACACATTTTACAATAACATACGATATTCTTGTCACTAACACCAGTGCATACATGTAAAAAGGAAAAATCTGCCTCTCTAGATTGAAGACTGTAGGACTTCTGCTATTGATCTCAGTAGTAGCAGGAGTCTCTCATTAATTTCAACCAGCAGAAGAAGGAAGAAGAATGTAATATGAGGGCTTCAAAATCATGTTCCTCAAAACATTTGTGTTGCGTCAGTGCTTTGCACAGTTCAACAAAACCCTTTCCTTGCATGTTTTCTTTGGTGTACTACAATTTGTGCTCTTATTCAAGATCTCAGCATTTCAGTGTTGCTCTTTATCTTTCAGTAATTGGAAATTGAAATATTTATGAGCTATTTTTCTCCTCCAAAAAAAGAGGAAAGAGAGAGAAATTACACAGAAAGTTTCAGTATTATGGAGTAGCAGTTGCTGATCCATAATTACAATGGAAGATTTCCCGTAACAAGCCCTGTTAAAAAACAAACAACCCCTAAGTTCCTCAGAAAGAAACAGAGTTTTCTGATTTTTTTAATATGTTCTCTCTCTCTCCTCACAGTAGAATTTTTCTTGGTGACATTTATAATTATGCTATCCTGAAATGTTATCTGGCATTTTTGCTACTATTTTATTTGTATTTATTTTTGTAGTAGCTCCAAAACTGGTTGGCTTAGAAGAGAAATAGTCCTGTTATTTTCTTGGCCACTAAAAAATAAATGTTTTGAGAATATTTAGGGCTTAAGGAAGTTATATTGATACATTATCTATATCTGTATAATGAGATCCACAGTGTAAACAAATACATTTTTGAAATAGATTAGAGTGGGGGTAAAAATGGTAGATAAAAAGAAAATCATAACTTTCAGAGAAGAATCAGGTAGAAGAAATACGACTGTGAAACCAAACATTAAGAAAACAGAAGTTGTATTTCAAGTTTTCTAGGAAGATGCAGAAATTGATTAGACATTTTGTGTGCATTTGCTTTAGATTTTGGAAAGTTTCAGAAAATCGTTAGACAACAGGATTACCAGAATATGATGCATTCAAAAGTAGTTACGATCACACTCACAAACTGTGACTACTTTTACCACCAGTTAGAAAGAGAGGCAGGGAAAGACCCAGCTGGGAAAACAAAGGAGACCTGGAAGATGTCTGTGGCCTGCCAAGAATGTCACCCTGTCTTGTCTCTGAGAACTGGTTGACGGTCTTCAGTTTTAACATAAATCTACTGATACCTTGTCTGCTATCATATGTGTAGTATCAAGTTAGTCAGACTGTTTAGTGCCTAAAGATGATCGTGGAAAACACAAAGGCACAATGAGGGTCAGAGGAGCAGTGATGGGTAAGAAACCCCCATGACCTGCGAGTGGAAAACCACCCAGAGAAATCACTTGGAGAGGCTTCCTCCCGGAAAGGCCTTCAGGCTGAAGGGCACATGGGACTTACTACAGGATGCAGGGAGGAAAAGCATTTTTTGTTTATGTAAAAAATATTGCTGAACGATGTTTTGAACGGATTCTGGGGATGCATGGAACTTATTTTGGGATGTTTAGGGGAAGGACCGTAGGTGGGAAAGAGACTAAGGTATATTGAGAACAAGTGTGGGAAATAGATGGAGTAGAGGATAAAAGGCAAAAGGATAGGGGGAAGAGGAGATAAAAGACTGTGCAATGTAAATAGGCTGATGGTGAGTACTCTTGTCTGAGCCCTGTAGTCTGTCCCATCTTCTCATTAAAGGGCATTTCTATTTTCCATGTGGCTGTGTTGTCTACGCAAAGCAGGTGTTGGTGCATGCTAGTGAACTTCAAGATGGCCTGGCTGGTGAGCAGGATAAGATGTCGGAGCTCCAGCAGCTGGTGTGGGCTGCAAACCTCATGTGCCAGTGTCAGCAACCGGGGAGAGAGGTGGACCTGGGGCCAGCTGCTGGAGGCACCCACGTTGTGTGCATGTATATGTATGTATTCCACTAGCTGACTTCAACTTGATCAGCTGGAGGGGAGGAACTGGGTTGGGCCAGCTCTGCAGTTCACGTTTCTGCAAGCACTGTCCATCTGTGTAGGTGTCTGTCTGTGTGACGGGCTCTGTGTGTGTGTGCGCGTGTGTGTGTGTGTGTGCACGCTCACCTACCAGGCACGCGTGCTTATCCTGCCTGGTGGCTGAACCTGGTGCACAGAGCTGCAGCATCTTCTCATCTATCTGGTTACTGGATTCAGCTGCCTCTAACAAAGACATCAAGAGTGCAAGCAGAAGTCATGTTTCTGAACAAATGGCAAGAAAATAACTATCTAACCCAGATTGTTCTGAATATTAACATACTTGCAAATAGATAGGAATTCATCCATGAAAAATGTGACAAAATGTTTAATCAATACAGGAATTTACATGTTCTCTTTGTTCTTTCCCAATCTGAAGAAAAAAATTGTGACTGAAATAGATTGCAGAAACAAAAATATAAAACAGAAAATGTGGTACATAAATGACAATAGAGGTTAAATTTTCTATTCAGAATGAGTTTATATATTCATTCAATTCTCTACCGATTACACAAACTGATGGCAGGGTTTTGAGCCATCGTATATTTATAAACTGAACTAAACTGTGTTATACAGCTATTCCTGTATTTAGATAGCGGGGAATTTGGGGGTGAAGCTAGGTCAGAAGGAACAGCAGATGATCAAGCTGGCAGCACCAGCTCAGCTGGAAGCTGTGCCCTTCTACAGGAGGAAGCAGCCAGACAAGCCAAAGTAGCGATTCTGCGTTTCTGACAAATGAAGTGGAATTTTCTGTGAGACCACCACCAATAAACAATATGTGGGAGGTCTCTGCTACTGTCCCTCACATATCTGTGCTGAAAGGCACTGTACAAAGACACTGACACATAAAGGTTGGGCCAGGGTCCAAGTGAAAAAGAATAGCCAGTGACTTTCAATTATCTGAAACGTATTTAGACTTGTTCACTTTACCTTTTCTGTTTGAGATGTGAATTAAAATGTGCAAAGCAAATCTCATTTTTGTCAAACTAAAATAGCTTACACAGGCATACCTGAATTAGGTAAAATTATGCAAAGCTGTCTGTGCAGAAATGCTTTCGTACATTCATATTGCCACTGCTCACATGACTTTGGCTTTTAATTTCTGGATGTTCTGGATGATTCATGCTTCTGAGGATGAGAGGCAGCAGCAATCTTGAAAACTAAAAGAAGAAATGAAAATATATAGTTGTGGTGTCTGACATCTGTGTCTTATTCTCATACTTCTCTGTTCATTGGGGCAGCTGAAGCCTCTGTAACCTTTTAATTTTTCACCTCAGAGTTATTTACCTTGATGGCTGATAATAATATGAGACAAAGAATAGTATAGTTTCATGTATTTGAAACTCGAGGCTCTGCTGAATTCTCAAATGCATCACGTTCTGCTTGGGGCTGGCCACTGGAGATGGAAACCTGGTGTTGAGAGGAGTGAAGGTGCACAGCTGGTGGTTTTTTTACATTATGTCAAGAAGATCAGGAAAACAAGAATGAATTTGTTTGGGGATACTGCTGAAGAAGGGAATTACTCATTCTTTAACATGGAGTCTCAACTCACTTGTGCTTTGAGAGCTTTGCAACAAGAAGTGTGCCCCTCTGGCTGTCCTAGCCGCTTCAAGAAATAAATTCCAAAGGATCCTTGAATAACATTTACCTAAAATGGCTCACTGAGCTCTGTTTTCTTCTCTGTGAAGTCGATTATTTTTATGCTTACCATCTTGGAGACCATGGACAACATGCAGATAAACGCATCGCATTTTCAGGAGGTGCTCCATAGGGCAACAATTATTCATGGTGTCAGTGAGAAGAAATAGTGACACGCTGTCTCTTTGGCAAAAGAGATTTTATGGCTTTGACTACTGAGAGAGTGCTTTGGTGCTGGATAAAGCTTGCATTTCTACGCTTTCCTTTGAATGTGTGGACATAAAGATGGCTTTTAGTACATTTAAGGGCAGACAGGCAGGCTGGAAAGAAGCTTTGGAGGCTGGACTGAGAACTAACACTTTCAACACTGGGCAGAGTAGGTAGCTGGGGTGGGTGGAAGTGCTTGCTTGCCTATATTTGGCTTCAGGGATGCTGTTGATATGAACATAATATGAATACAATTTGAGTTCTTGTTTTCTGCTTCCTGAGCTTCCGTGACTTTGATCTTCAGCAACAGCCTGAAGCAGATCAGGATCATGCTTTAGAGCTCAAAATTGGAGTGAACTGAAAATATTTATTGTGTCAATACAGATCACACTGAGGCAATTTTGGAACCTCTTTTGTGGTAAATCTGTTCATATAAACACAGCCAAAAATAGTTAATAGATAAATTTCCCATGTACTTTATGGTCCTTGGATGAAACACACATCCAAATTGTATTATATTCCTTAGTTTATTGATCTGTTTCTTCAAATCCGGCTCTCTTTTCAGCATGTCAGTTTCTCATTTAGGAATTCAGGACTTGCTCTGAGGTATTCAGTTGTGTAAATTTCATCAAGTTCTTGCACCTTTCTAAAGTTCTGCTTTGGTAGCAGGTTAAGCATTGCTAAAGACCAACTTTTCTGCAGAAACTTGGTACTTTCTTTTGAGTTCTAGTTCAATCTGCACACAGCAATGCTCTTACATTCAACTGTGGGATGTCATACTACTTGAGAGACCTCTCAAATTCTGCTTCTGGTAGAGAAGGCTGGCTGATTTCTGAATTGTTGTTTCTTCATAGGAAAGTAAATGTAAAACAAGAATAACTAAAAGTGTTTCTTAACAAATGTAGCAGTCATAAATATTGGAATTATTTACTTTTTAAATTGAGAGTTGTAATGCTATTTCATTTGAGAATTTCCAGGACTCTGGAGAAGTGGCATCAGTATGCTAGGAAACATAGCAGTAACATAATAAATGTGATGATTTTTCTGTTGTTTAATGTCTGCTTTCAAAGCATGTCATACTTATTCCCATTTTTACTGGGTAGAAAGGGGAAAGAGTTATGGAGAGAATTTCAAAGGAATCTTATTCATGTGCAAATGTCATTCTTCTAATACCTATAATAAATATTATAATTGTTGGATATCTCTGTCCGTATCTACCTTTAATGAGTAACTCTGATAATGGAACATGAGAAATCTCTATTCAGAAAAGAACACACTCATCCAGAGTTAGCAAGAGATAAATATCTAATCATTCAGAAACAAGACAGAAACTGTGGGGGTGAAAAGCGGCACGGACTCTGGCAGACACGGCAACCAAAGACCTTTATTGCTCTTTGTTAGCATCTTTTATAGCAAGCAGAAGTACACACGCGCTACCTGCAGCTTGCAGATAGGTTATAGCCTTGTGTTCACGCGCATCTATGCTCTAGCAGATTGGCCCGTTCTTCCTGATCATGCGAAATGCCTTCATGGTCTTTATCTTGTTTTTCTCCTTCCAGCTGCACATTCCTTTCTCCGTTATTTTCTGCTTAAGTGCCTTGTCATGCCAGGTGGTACAGTGTTTGCTCATTAAAATCAAACTCAGGAATGTCCATTAGTGAGATTCCCATCCCCACAAGATACCTTCAAGGGATATTCGTTATGCTGCTGCTTAAGAGCTGAACAGAAGAATCTAACTTAGCATTTGAGACTGAACGATAGGATCTGTCCTCCTCTAGCTCTAGTTGAGAACTGTAGGTTGCACTTGTGCTAATTCATCAGGCAAAGAGAGGGAACAAGGGAGAAACCATTCAGCACCTTCTTTGTTGCCAATAATGCTTTCAATTTTAGTGGTATAAAAGAAGACGGATTGCATTTGCAAAAGGGATGATTTGGTGGTAAAGACATTCCAATATTTGATGACCTTCTGAGTCATCAGGATGTAGTAACACCCAGTTGTTCCTGAACGCAGAACTGTACGTAGGCACAGCTGCTTGGGCACGCACTATTGTACCAAATGGTAGACATCATTTTAAGGGCCTCTGGCTTCAATGAGTAAGCATTTTTTTTTTCCATTCATTCTCATACCAACTGGTTTTTTTTTTTCTGTCCTTTTTATATAAATCCTTGGAAAGAATATTTTCCTATAACAGTTTCCCTCCACCCCCTGCCAGTAAAAAAAACCCTAGAAAACAGGTGTTCCATGAATAACAATCTATGCAGCTTTCTAGAAGAGGACCTGGGGGTCCTGGTGGACACCAAGTTAAACATGAGCCAGCAATGTGCCGTTGCAGCAAAGAAGGCTAATGAAAAAGCATTGCCAGCAGATCGAGGGAGGTGATCCTTCCCCTTAATTCAGCACTGGTGAGGCCACACCTGGAGTACTGTGTCCAGTTCTGGGCTCCCCAGTACAAGAGAGACATGGACAGACTGGAGAGAGTCCAATGAAGATGCGCAAAGATGATTAAGGGATTGGAGCATCTCTCCTATGAGCACAGTCTGAGAGAGCTTGGACTGTTTAGCCTAGAGAAGAGAAGGTGCAGGGGGGATCTAATCAATGTATATACATATCTGATGGGAGGGTACAAAGAGGATGGAGCCAGGCTCTTTTCAGTGTTGCCTGGTGACTGGACCAGAGGCAATGGGCCCAAACTGAAACACAGAAGGTTCCGTCTGAACATCAGGAAACACTTTTCACTGTGAGGGTGACCGAGCCCTGGCACAGGTTGCTCAGGGAGGTTGTGGAGTCTCCATCCTTCGTGATACTCAAAAGCCATCTGGACATGTTCCTGGGCAAGCAGCTTTAGGTGGCCCTGCTTGAGCAGGGGGTTTGGACCAGATGACCTCCAGAAGTTCCTTCCAACCTCAACCATTTTGTGATTCTGTGATTCTATAAATGGAAGAATAATAAAACATTGTTAACTTGTTGTTTTCCAAAGAAGCCGTCGTACTGCATTTCTGCTATTCTGGCATATGGTTTAAAATTTACTCCCCTTCATGATTATTGGTTCCCAAGAAAAAGCAAGTGCCATCATCTCCTGAATTATAAGGAGATAGTCTACCTAGAGGCGTTTCATGCTAAGGTATCATCTCCCTACTGCAGTTTGTAGAAAGCTAAAGGGATTTTCATCTATAAGGGAATAGTCGCACAGCTCTTCATATTTCTGTCTCCTTTGGGAACATACATTGATCTGCTGCAGAGAAAACATTTAGTATCATTCTGACACATCTCCATTTTAGCACTTTATGACTCACTGGCCCAAAATTTCTTCACTAACGATCCTGGGAAGCCTCACTGAAATAAGTAGCTAATTTAGCACTAAATTTGTAAGTAGCACTAAAATATTAAATGTACTATTAAATTCAGACTAGTGGTGATCCATATTGTACTCACCCTATATACTCTGTACAGTACAATGGTTTTTTGATTGATTCCCATCCTTTTTAACCACCTCTAACATTTTTACCTGCAAGTAAGTGCTATTCTCTGAAGAAGTTCACATACCAAATGTTTTAATAGAAAGTTGTTTTAAAAATTGGGCTTTACTTGCAATGAATAACATATAGGTATAGTATTCATATGCTTTAAAAACATTTATAACTTTCTTAAATCACATACTCTCTCTAATTAGTTTTACAATTACTGGAATCCCTAATATACCCATATGGCTAATTTATACATATATATGATTAGACATGTAGAGTATAGGAATATATGTTGTAAGAATATGGGAATTTTCTTTTAAACTTATCAGAAAAAAGCTTTAACTTCAAATAAAATGTATTTAGATATCTATTCCTATACTGTAGGAGTACAAAGTTACAGTATAGGAAAATTTAGATATTCAGTACAGTCAGAGCATAGAATTTTTTTTGGTTTTTAATTTATCTGAAAGGAAGCTTTAATTTCAAAGAAAATGTTTTATGGGGAAATTAGTTAATTTTATGCAATTGTGCCTTCCATGTAATTGCCAGTACAAGTTCTTAATTAAGATTATTGTCATAATTTTGTTCAAGTATTGTGTACTAAGAAAGCGAGGTTTTATTCAAATGTGGAAATCAATGTCAGATTGATTCCAACTCTCACAAAGGGATGTTTCACTTAAGCTTTAAAAAAGACAGAGATCATACAGAAAAGTCAATAACATAAAATTGTACACGTATATATTTTTTTCTAGCTTACTCACAAAAGAAGCTTTAAGGTATTATAAGGATGAGAAAATTCAATTCCCTTTCTAAAGGCTAATTTGTATTTCATTTTTATTGTCCAGAACATCAATAAAAGGCCTTTCACATCAGTCAGTAGCTCTCTACCACAAGGAAAGCATTACTCTAATGCAATCAGACTTTGTACTTTGACATTCTCTTCTGGCGGGGTTGGAGAGGATAAGGGGGAACATGGGATGGCAGCATGTACCAGTTGTGTCAGAAGAAGAAAAAATGTGAAAGTTTGGGCTTCTGAAGATGGAAGCGGGCACTAAAACCGATCAATATTTTCTGGTGTGACTAATTCAAACATATTAAAACAAGTATCTTGCAGAGCATTGATACTCAAATAGTCCTGGAGGCTCATGTGCAGTGGGTTATTTCATAGTATCATGCATATAATTAGGTGACCCATGAGGGAAGAAATCAGTGCTTATGTAATTCAATTGAGGTCAAATGCAGTTTTCAAACTGGGTTGGCCCCCCGGGATGTGGAAGCAGGAGATATTTTCTAAGGTGCAGAGGAAAATTCCAGCTGGCTTCTGTCCATCTCCCTCCACTTTTCTTCTCTCTTCCCCCACTCCTGCAGCACTGCCTCGGCACTTGCAGCTCTGTTGGCTCTGGAAGCTTTGTGGAAAAGGCAATCTGTGATTTCAACTATCAGAGCCAGGGAGTGTGGGAGCCAGCCATCCCAGAGTTTGGGGGGGGGGGGAAAAG
>NW_008795695.1:20273733-20307011 GCF_000699145.1 Aptenodytes forsteri | reverse complement strand
CCCCGGTTTTGGGGGGGGGGGGAAAGCAAACAACAAAAGGGAACCTTGCATAAAAAGTTTGAAAATTACTATCCTGAACAAATGGTCTAGAAGCCGCAGACTGCTGAGGGCATCAGACCCTGCCACCAAGGGGACCTCACTGCACGGCAGCAATTCTGGCTGCAGTAGGTTACGCTGGCCTTCCTCCCTTGCCATGTGGCCCAAGGCCTCAGGCGTGTCCTCAAACAACCCCACTGCTATCAAAAGGCTTTAAAATTTTTTTATGCAAAAGTTATAAAGCTCACAAAGAGCCTTTGGAGCCAGTAGCCAAGAGCACAAGTAGCTTATCAATAATGTGTTTTTGTTTTTCTTTTGAATGAATGCTTTTCTCTCCAGCTTTCAGGCATCCAAATAACTCTAATAGAAGTTACTTGGACTGAAAATGGACTGAATCGTGTCTACAAAAACATGAAAAAACTAATTAATGAAGTCAACAAAAGTTTTCCCCCCAAATGGATGGACCATTTATAGAAAGTGGGTATTGACATCAGTGGCCAAGTTTACATATTAAAATTTAAAATATGTGAAGAAAAGCATTTACCAGAATTTCTTTTTTAATGTCTGGTTTAGGAGGAGTTGGAAGTAAAATTACTTTCCCAACTCAGCTTATATGATAAGGGGAAACATAAAGAGATTTTTTTGCTTCCTGTTTGCTCTTCAGTTTGTTCACCCTGGTAAATAGCATAATACTATAGCATAACTCAGTACAAACAACTGATCTCTATTAATACAAAGCTTGCAGTTTTTCTAGTAATGCTACTGAAAGGGTAAAATATGAATTTGCTGTCATGATGTACACTGAAATGATGTCTGCTGTGCTGCCAGTTAACTTCCTGATTAGTCATCGTGTTTAATAACCCCTGCAAAAATCCAGTGTCATAACAGGCCATATACTACAAGTATTACATCCCTTGAAAATGAAGGAGAAATAAAGGGTATGCAGAGGAATGCAAAGACTTAATACTGCTGTCTTATATGAAAAACATTGTTAGTGGGTCTTGCTGCATTTGGCTGGTACCGTTATTGTACTGTGGTTCCTTTGCACCTTATTTAGAACTGTAGAAAGATGTTGTTGTGCCTGATGATCAATGCCAGGATCAACAGAGGTCTATTTGCCCTGCTCATCCCTCCTTCAAATGCTGCCTTTGTGTACTAGATGAAGATAGTCTTATTGTGAACGCCTTTGATGAGAGGAACTGCTTCTTCACACAGAAAGCAAGTTGGCTGCACTCTACAACGAAACAAAACAAGCGTTGGGTTAAAATTCCCTCCTCAGGGGGGTGGTGAGGACTTTCCAAAGAGCACTTCTTTCTAGTCCCAAAGACAGTGTGTCTTCAGTATAAGCTGTACACTCCCCTGAATTATCCTGCCGGTGAAGGGTACGCATGGCAAAGCACCAGAGTGAACAAGTAACAGATAGAGTCCCAGTTTCCCTCTTTCTGTCATGAATAGGGCTCATGAGGGATCCTGCCTGTGGAGCACCGAGCTGTATAAATCCACCGCTGAGTTCTCTCTGGTGAGTCTGAAAAGGAGATTGACAATTACCAGGTTTTATCCAATGCAGGAAAAAAGCGGAGTTTCATAAGAGTAACCCATCTGGCCCATTTTAGAGTTCTATTTTATAAAGAAATTATGCTTTAAGTACCTAGTTCGCTAAGCAATTCCTTCAAATGTAGATGTCAATATAGTAAGTGTTAAAGTTTAGAGAAACTGTTCTTGCTCTGTGTGTGTTCTCTTGTCTGCTTTCCCCCTTGTGACTCCTCTTCCTCCTCCTCCTGTTCTTTTCTATCTGAGAGCTTATCTGCTAATTTAATTTTTTTCAGATAAATTTGATTTAAATGGATTTGTTGTCTTAAATAAAAATCCCCAAACAGCTTCTTGCTTCCTGTTTTTGTGTTTTGTATGTTTTAGATCTGATTTTTTTAGTGCTTGAAAATCTATTGAATAAAATAGGTAAATGAAAAGTGTCACTTATATGTAGGTTAAACCACGACAAGGTTCTAACTAATTTTACACTTCTGAATATTTGAGACTGGACAGATTAAGGAACAATTAACTGACTAGCTTGTCAGCGCTTCTTATTCCCCTGTTCAGGAAAAAAAAAAAAAGGACAAAAGAAACCCCCCAAAAGAATCATGTGATAAGTGAGTTAAAGCACAGTTAGTTTAGCCAATACAGGTGGCCATTTTCCCAAAGCAATCATCAATCATATCATGACAGATAGACTGATTGAGAATAGATAAAATCTGAGATTAGACATCATGAAGGAAAAAAAAAATCTTTTTAAAATATTAAGATTCTTAGTTTCTGACTCTCCCTGTCCCACAGGCTCTTGACTGCTACAACACAAATCTCTAAATCAGTAGACGGTCAGTATTGCTGCTTTAGGCTCTTTTAAATTTAACGTTCCTACACAAATGTGGCAAGTCAGACAGAATTAGAGCTAGGATACATTTGTGTATGTATGGAAAATTTATTAATAATATTGTAGCATTTGAATTTAACTAAATTCAGATGAAATAGATCTGTTGCTGCTTTAAATATAGCTACATTCAGTAACTCAGTACAGGTATCACTAGTCAGTGGCAATTAATGGAAGAAAACCTATTAGTGATGTATTATTAGCAATTGCTAGTATTCTGTGATGATTGTCTTCATTATCTATCTGTATCAAAAATGAAACAAAGTTAATTCAGATTAATTGTTCTTCTGCTCCTAGACACAGAAGTTAGCAACTTGGTTGAGTTTCTAGCATATTAACAACTATTAAACATTGAACATTATGCTGACTGTGAGACTTCTAGCAATTTTGTCACCTCCCCCTTTTCTTTAGTTTGTTTTTATTTAGAACTTACACTGGCTTTTATTTTTTTATGTGCTACATGTTATAACAAAGTTATACACAAAATTTAATGTAACACGAGGAATTAAAATACACGTATCTTTTTTTAATTTCCTAATGTAATAAGTTGTTTTATTTTCATGTTGTGCAAATGCAATGACACTTCTGTATTGGATTAACAGATACCACATTGGACTATGTACAGCAGTATGCAAAAAAATCTGGAGTTAAGATATTACATAAAAACCACTGAGATTTTTGATGTTACTGCCTAGAATTTCTCATCTGTGCCTGTGTGTATTTTTTGTTTCTTTGTTCTTAATAGCTTGCTTACTAGAATGATAGGGAAAGCAGAAACAGGTTTCTTTGCATGGTGGCAAATGAAGGTATTAATTTCAAAATGGTGTTGGCACTACTGCAACCGTCAGTTCTGACCAGTGTTTATTTTCAAGAGTTATTTTAGACCTTGCTTAAGCATATGTAAGTGTATGAAAATATAATTGCAATATCTTATATGAAGGTCAAAAAAGTCTTGGAGATATTTGACATGGTAGAATTTAGATATATTGGAATAATTTCCTTCCCTGATTTTTCTTGTGACAATGTATAAGTTGCTGCCCCTAGATGGTTTCCATAAGAGGGCAAAAGATATATACATACAACCCACAGCCAATGTTATGGCATTCTGTATCTTCCAGTGGCACGGAAACCTCAGTAGCCTGGCAAAAGGTAAAGTATGAAGGTGATATGCAGAATGTTCCTGATTTCATCTGTTCAGTGGGCTCACATGCAACACACAAATGCAAGGCAAAGCCAAATGAAAAAAACATGCATATCTTTTATATACCACTCTCTTTTTAAATATTTTTTTTAGCCTGGAAGTATAATGTTTACTATTGTCTATTACCTACCTGACAAAGAATTTAATCCAGTGACTCAATATGTAATCTGTAAGAGGTTTATTTCCACTATTTTGTTGGTTATCTGCCTAGACTATTAATTTTTTATTTAAAAAAAATAGTTGATAATTTTTTTCAATGGCTCAGAAGTTGATTTTTGGGGTTTTGTGTGTGTTTTTTTCTCCCTATTACTGTTAAATGAAAACTTGCTTGGTCAAATGACATTTTTCAGAGATTTATATTTTTTTCTCTGCAAAGTGATAAATCCATCCCTTTTTCTTCTCATTTATGCTTGGTGTTTTACCAAGTTTAAAGGAGATGCTTTCCATGTAATCAATTCTTGTTTAACAGGTGAAATATAGCATAGAATGAAAAATGCAGGGGAAAAAATACATGAAATCTGCTGAGAACTACAAAAAGGAAAAAAAAAGTATAAATCATCTACAAGAGATTTTTGTATACTTACCTTTAAAAAGAGAAGGGAGATATATATTGATGCCGTAAACATGAAGAAAAAGTTTCCTATTTTTCTGGAAAAATATGGTTAATCCATATTCCTTGTATTATTTCACATGGGGCAGAATAAGGCAAAGTTAATTTTCAGCTGTGTGTGAAATCTGTCTTCACAGGCTGCTGTGAAGAGTTTTCCAATGTCCTGTCTTATTTATTTGTCAAATTGTTTTTTAAGACTTGCTTCTAAGACTGAATTAATATTATGTGTTAGATGGTTAGTATTAGAGGAGAAGATTAATAACCTGATTTTATGAAACAGAAGGATGTTTTTGTCATGTCTTTGTAAATGCAAAGCTTTTGGAAACCCCCAAAGAAATTAAAACAACCAACAAAGATAATCTAATCTTACTAAAGCAAACTCATCCTCCAGCTCTCTACTCCTAAAGTTCTGCCTTCTTTAAACTTCTCAAAGTTATTCTTTGTAAAGACTTTTGTCTGAAGTTTGACAAGTTGATCTATTGCTATTCATGGATATTTTGGATTATGGAACAGACTTCTGCCTTTTTTTCTTGAAAAAAAAAGAAAAAAATCCATTTGAAATAAGATTTTAGATATGCTTTTAACATTTGTACGCTTTTATCATTTGTACTCAATAAGGGACCACTTCACAAGTATTTTAATAGACAAGATCTCAGCCTTATATTAGTCAGTGAAACTTCTGTATTTGCAGGTCCATTCACCATTCATGATTCTTGTTAACAGCTCATATTTTCTTTGCTACTTGATTGACTGGTAGTGATCAAAAGTGTATCTTCTGGGATATTCTCATAATCACAATGCTTGATTAAAAGAAAAATACCTAGATGTGAAATATGTACATCTTTGCCTTTCCAGTTATGAAAAAATACTCAAAAGCTAAGACCTTGAAAATATTTAGAGAATTTTACCTGTGCATCCTGGTAGTCTGTAGATCTTTGGGCACTGTTGGCATCATAGGAATTGTGTGATAAACTTCACAAGAGTCTTTGTTTTGCTAGACATGAACAACAATGGAGACAGATACTTTAGCAGGACAGTCCCACAATTTTCCACACAGTCTTTCCTTTACGTGTTTTTTTGTTGTTGCCTTTTTTTTTTTTTACCTTTGTGTAGAGATCCACATGAATAAGATGGGACATGTTTCTGGACTAGATACCTAAAATGCAAGAGTTATTCCTTTGTTTTCTTCTACTTGGACCACCTTCTCTTCAATTAAGAAAAAAACATGAAATGCTTATGTGTATTTTCCAGCCTACCTCTCAAAGAAAGAACATCCTGAAGTGGATGTCAATTCAAGCAGAGAAAAGGAACAGAGAAAGGAAAAGAAATATTTTTCTTCAAAATGTTAGGAGGTTCTTCAGCAAAAAAGCTCAGTTGAAGAAAACCTTTTAATAATGTTATTGTTGTTGGTAATTATACTGATGTTAAAGCATGGCTTACATAGGTAGATGACAATTTTTACTCTACTGGGTCACTTTAATTTCTAATTGCATAATATGAAGAATGAAGTTTTTAAATAGCAACAAATACTGCAATTCCTTGAGCTGATGAATGAGTGATAGTCATAAAACAGTTTCAGTTGCTAATAATTATTTCAAGTTTTAAGTTTGTTTTGTAGAAATAGTTAATTGTAATCCTAAGCTTTTCAAAAATCAGTCTACCTAATGAATTTGATTGTAAGAGTAAAGTATTGCATAGACCCGTCTATTACAAGTTACTATAATTCCATTTAATTTAAGGAAGATATACCTGTATATAGTAATTGAGAATCTCAGAGGACTGTAAATAACAATTTATCTTATTTTAGAAAATACTTACTTGGGTCATGAATTAAGCAGAGTCTTCAGGGTGTTGGTATGACTTCTGGGTCACTGTCTGGAGAAGGAAGAGATTTTGTAATGTGGCTGTATTTGTGTTTTTTTAACCTACATTTTTCTACTTTTCATCAATATCTCCTCTTTACTCAACCGTACTTTTGTTTTCTTTACAAAAGAAACTTAAACTCAAACTTAAGCATGTTGTGCTGGTTTTGGCTGGGATAGAGTTAATTTTCTTCATAGTATCTTCATCCCAGCCAAAACCAGCACACATGTTCTTTTAGTTCTCTGCGTAAAGCTTTTCCACTCTTCACTCTGTCACACTCTTCTGTATCACAGGGGCTGAATATCAAGGTATCCCATAGACAGATTTCCTATATGAACCTACATTTATGACAGTTGCAGACCAACTAACATTAAGGTGAAATAGGTACTGATGAACTGGTGAGGTGGATGTCATTTTTAGCAGAGAAAAGGGTGAAAAGCAGAAGTCTTCTGTTCTTATTTAAACAGACTCCTGTTAGTCAGTGCTCTGTATGCTTTCACATGGCTGCTGTACAACCAAGAGGTTAAATAATATCAGATAAGAAAAGGTGAACCATTGATTCAAGGGAACTGTGGGAAGCTGGGCAACAGAGCAACTACTACTGGGATATAGAAGTCATTGAGAATTTAAGCCTTTTTTCTGTTTTTCTGTCCTATCGTTATCACAGGATTCAATCACACATACTGGGTGCTAAAATTTTAAAGATGATAAATGGCTACAAAAATAAAAGACCTATAACAGAATCAATATATTAAGTAGATACTGTTGCCATATTGTTTTTACTTTAACATTTATAGACAAGTAGTGGATAAATTACATGTTAGGGTGAAGATGGCTGCATGGGTCCATGTCAAACACTGGAGCAGCCTCTGTTGTACCATATGAAATACTTTTTGTTCATCAGTGGTAACAGGTGGATGAATATTTTCCTAGTCCTCATAAGCAAGTTAGTCTTGTGGACAAGAGGAAACACATACAGTTCTAGTAAACCCTCTACAATGTATTCATAAGCTGTGTGATTTTCATTGCCTGAACTTTACTTAAGTAGCTGTTGCAGATTTGTGGTTTTAGACTGGTACTGCTTTGAAGTGTAGCTGCCTAGTGATAAAGGTCCACAGTTTGAACCACACTGGAGAATAAAAGGAAAAAAACTGACTGTAGCATTTTCTCTTAATAATGAATGTAACATTGAGTTTCCATTGACCTATAATATTTCCTTGAACTCATGACATAGGTTGGTTTGTTTGTTTGGTTGATTGATCTGGTGCCTCCAGTAAGAGACATATTGAAAATTTTCTTAGTTCTAACACATGAACTTTTATTACCTTCTGCAGTATATGCATACTTGCTGGAGGGCTCTGCTGCCTCCTACATTTTCTGCTAGCTGAGGGGGTCCACATCAACTGTATCCATCATGCTCCAGCTGTAATCAGCAAACTCATCTTGTCTTTCTTCTGTTTAATTTTCTTTCTCTTTTTCTGTTCTGTGAGGCCATTAAATTGTTTTCCTTTGCTCATACTGTTTGTGTTGCTCTGCCTTTTATATAATTCTTTTTGGGCTTTGTTTCATCCCAACAGCCTTGGTTTCTGACACAGCGTACAAAATGAGTCAGACTGACAGTGCAGTTAGTATTTAAAGTCACAATAGGAAAGTCTGTGTCACCAGGGGACATCCAGACCTTTAAGTTCTTTTGATGATATTTTTGGCTTTTGAGAGAAAATTCTGTTAGGGAACTCAGCTGACAACGTATCCGCCCAAAATGTTTCAGTACCTTATATCTGACAGTTTAGAACATAATTACCTTAAAGCCCAGTCAATTTGTGCTTCCGTCTGCAGGAGGTTTATATCTATAGGACTCAAATCACAGACACACACACAACTGAGTCATTAAATACCAACATCCTGTTCAAACAATGGGTTTAAACATTCTGAGATATTTCCAAAATATCTCTCTTCTTATGGACCAGGAAGCCTAAGCTGCATCTCGTAAAGAATCTGCTGTTGCGATGGAAACCTGGATGTGCCTCAGAAGGAATGCCAGCTCTGGCAATTGACATTGCCACTGTTTCAGAACAGAGCTGTTAGTAGACCAAAACATAAATCAGATTTTTTGGTCAATTCACTCTGAATACTGAAGGAAGACAAAAAAACTTATATGATAATTTTACTTAGCTTGCTTCTTCAGAGCATGGGATGACAGTTAAGTGGGTTTTTTGTTTTTTTTTTTTCCCTCCAAGCTCCTTCGAGAAATTTTAAAATCATGAGATTCAGTAATATGAACACAACATAATGCTCAAACACATGGAAAGGAATAAAAGAGAATATTTAAATGTGCAAATTAAATAGCTAGTACCTCACTATGTATTGCTCCCTATCATCCAATAGTGGAGTCTTCTCATCTAGTTAATATACTCTTGACCCCCAGAGCTGGATGGATTGTTTAGACCTTCTCCCTATTTCCAAGGGATATGTATCTCAAGAACAGAGGAAGAGAATATTACCGATTTGGAAAAACTGACTTAGGTAACTTTTTATGATGTTCTCAAGCCACAGCTCTTAAACAGCTCAAAAGCAGCAAGAGTGATCCATATCCAGTGGATGCATTCTCTGCTTTGCATAAAGTTTAAACAACTTTATTTGCTTTATACAGCCAGATTCTTGAATGGGGTAATAAATGATACTTATAGCTTCATTATAAGGAAGTAATTTTGTGTTTGTTTTCCTTACAAGTCCATGAATTAGCTGGATAGCTAAGGGCCATTCCATTCCAGAATTTACATTTCTAAGAATATTCTCCAATTTCTAATATCTTTCTTTTTAGATTTAGATTTTTCTCTAGAACATTGGACTATAGAATTCTCTGAATGAAGTTCCTCTTATTCTTTGTTCTTAAGGAAACAGATATTAAGAAATCTAAAGAGAAGGAGAAAATATAGCCAACTTTGAGATTTTGCCATGTCCGATAAACACAAGAATGTGGTAAATCAGCAATCAGCTCATAGAGTCTGAGAATGGAAATAAGAAAATGAATGTGCTCTCTGCAGGATCCTCTTTCAGCAGATCAGAGGTCAAATGCATTTACAAAACAGTAGGAGAGAAGCCTTGCATTGTCACAGCGTGTTCCTGGGGAGTACTCAACTTTACACACTCATTTGCTGCCAGCCCGGAAACTCAAATGAAAAAAAATAATAAATCATTTCAAGTAATCTTGTCTTTGAGCCTAATTAAAGTGCACAGTGAAATGTGGGAAGGAAGGCAATGTTCCCTAGTCTCTGTCTGCCTGGCTTATCAACATCCAGCAGCACAGGAAGTAACAAGTTTCAGGAGAGAGCCCAAACTAATAAAGACTGTAGGTAATGCAGAAGCAGTATTTTGGCCTGGGAGTATGGATATTGAAGGCTAAGGTAAACAAGTTATCAGTCCGTTAGGCTAAAACATCCTTTATTCTATAATTGGAAGGGTCACAAGATTCATTTTAATTAAAGGCTGCAAAAAGGTTACCACTTCTACATCAAAGCATGCTCAGATGTGATGTGTAGGTGGCGCTCGGTGTGGTGTCCAAGTTCCAATTTGGCATTTGCCTGTGGTACTGCAACATGATCTGTTCACCCCTGAGAGCTGTCGTAATGGTGTCCGTCAGCAAGCTGGTTGTCTAGTTTCACTGGTAAATGCACAGAGCTTTTATTGTGTATTTGCTTTTGGAGAAATTGTCCTCAAATATACAGTAAGGACAGTAACGTTAGAAGGAGTTTGACAAAAGGGAGAGGTAACCCTTTAGTCACAGAGTAAAGCCAACACCTTCTAAATATTGTAGTTAATGGCTGAGAAAAGTAAAATTGTCATGAAGAGCTATAAAATACAAACAAAATACAATGTCTGAATTTCTATCTTATGCTTGAGATGAAAATAATGACTTAAAACCTATGTCATATACATTGACTTTTTTTTTCATATTAGACTTTTATTTCTATTTTTATTGCATTGCAGAAACTCAACATACTGTATGAAAGTGTCCATTTCGCTGACGGTGGGTGAAAATGACACTGGACTCTGCTACAATTCAAAGATGAAATATTTTGAAAAAGCTGAACTTAGCAAAAGCAAGGAAATCTCATGCCCTGAAATTGAGGATTTTTTATTTCCATTTAGGGAGCCTGAAATTCTGTGGTATAAGGTAAGGAATGCAAACGATTTTAACCTTCAACAAGATATTATGCAATGTTCTGGTGATTTTCATGATCTAAATATGATATGAAGCTTAGATTGTTTTAAGATTTGTTAAGAACAGACAACAGAGTCGAGGACAGAAAAGAACGAACTAAGTGAGAGAGAGAGAGATTCAAATGCTTCCTTTAGTAAACTTTAGAGCTGGTGTTTTCTTAATATCCATTTATGGAAGTTACAAAGAATTGGCAGCTGTCTGCTAACAAGAGAGCTAAAAAAAAAAGTGTTACCAGTCTGGGCTGGATTGATATGCTAAGGTAAAGCCATGTGAGCTGCTTATACAGCAACTGCTTGTGCTATACCAGGCTAAAGAGTGTGTTTCTAAAAACTCAGACACAAAATCTATTTGGAAAATATAAATAGGATAGCTATGCGTGCTGTTATCTGAATGAATGGCTTAATTTTGCAGCATAAAATTCAGCAAAGACTTCCAAAACTTTGGCCTTTCATATTAGCTTTTGCTTGCAAATATCAGTGATTTCATTGTTTTTATCAATAACTTTATTTCAATATTGTGTACTGATTTCTAGATCATTACTTAAGGGCCAGGTTCCTGCAAATAGTGCTGGCTGTGGGCAACTCACTAGAGCTTCCATAAAGAGCAGATTGAATTCTGGGTTTCTTACTATCTGCAGGAACTACTCAGTACCTCAGCAGTGTAATGCACACAATTTAAAGTCCCCAAACAGTTCAGTAAATTTGAAATTTAGATTCTGTGTATTTTGTCTACACAGATGTCTACACAAGTCTATGTATATAGGAAGTCCTATTAAACTATGTGCTGGTATGCAAAGTCTGATAATTTGCTTGATTATACAAATGCATTTAAATATGATACACAAGACTATGCTATCTAATAAGTAAAAACTTCTGGCCTAGAAGGATTCTGGCAGAATTAACTGCCTATGTATGTCTAAGATGGGAGGTGTGTAACCAATTATTTGCTTATACTCATCTTGGATTTTGTGTTTGTAATACGATATATACCTGAAATTTTATCAAATTTAAAACTATGGCTGGCTTCTTAAACAAGAGCTCAGAAGACTGGTTTTTTAAGAGTCATTGACAGTATTTGTGTGAATGGGCTCAAACAACCTCTTATACTTTAAAGTTTTAAAAAAGCTCTTACTGTATAAACAATGATTATGCTAAGATAATCAAGTAAAATATTTTGTGACAGTTCACCAAAAGACATTTTTCTTATGAAAAGTACCAATCCCTTCTTCTAATAGCTTATAAATATACTGGTTTGCAATCAAAAAAATTAGAAAACCTAGAAGCGCTAAAAATATTCAAAGCTATTTCAAATAGTACCTAGGTTAATTAAGTGAAAATAAGTTAATCATTTTAGGGAGCTAAGAAACATGCATGCAAAAATGTACATTCTCTATTATAGCATAAAAAGTAATGTTTAGTTAGTAAAGATTGAAATACTAATTTTTGTATCTACAAAACTCACCTTTTTGCTAAGAGTTCAGAGAGCTTTGATTCTAAGATGTTTTTGGAAAACAATATATAACTTAACCTCATTTCTCCTCATTCTCATCTTCTGTTTCTCTACTTTTTTAAATTATAATTTTCTTAAAAAATAAGTAAATAAAAAAAAATCTGCCCTGCAACCAGTAGCTACTGGTAATATAACAGTCATGGATCACAGATATAAGTGTAATGGCAAATAAGTAAATGAATTAGGAGCCCCTCAGCAAACTAATGTCAAAAGAAAACCACCAAAGGAATCAACTCCTCTTCTTTTTCTTGTCAGAGGGCAAATATTAAGTCAGCTGATAAAATTCTATAGTCTTTTTTCTTTTTAATCAACACTTAACTGAACTGGATTTTTAGATATTTAGTGTATGTAAAGCTCATAACTAGCCTGAGCTCTTGCCTAGCCTTCTTGGCTTTGAGAAGCATTGTCAACAGTGGTCCAATTTAAGTGTAAGAACATAGTCACTGAAGTGTTATATTATCTTTAAACAGGAATGCAAGTCAAAGACGTGGAGATCAAGTATTGTGTTTAAAAAGGACACTCTTGTCATTCGGGAAGTTAGAGAGGATGACATTGGAAATTACACTTGTGAGTTAAAATATGGATTCTTTGTTGTCAGAAGAACTACGGAATTAACAGTTACAGGTAATTACAGGCTCTTGCTATCTCTAATATTTAGAAAAAACATTGAATATTGTGATTTGATTTGTGCGTATTTGAGTCATTACACCTACATAAACCGCTTTTGCACAAAACTTTGTTGTGTGCCTAGATATGAATGGTTGATACATCAAAGCTGTCCTGAATACTGCACAGTAGTATGTGTAACATTTTGAACAAGTCTGAGTTTTGGTCTACTGCAAAAGCTTGTGGGTAAGTCTTGTTTTTGAATGGAAAATGTGGACAAGGAACAGGTAGCTTCAGCAAGCGCTACCTCTAACAGAAAATAAGATCATTAAGTCTATCATACTTCATGTGGTTAGATGCCTTGCGACATAACAGCTGTAGCTACAACCCAATAGCAGTAGCTCTAGCCCAGTGAGACCATTGCAACTGGGTGATAGTATGTAAGGGGTAGTGTTCGAACAGCACATGGCTGAAGCACGGTAACATTCTTCCTCTGGTATTCTCTCCCAGCTTTCTGTAGTTTATAGTTCAAGAACTTCCTGATCTCAATCGTCATGTGCCGTGGTTACCAATTAACCTGTTTTCCATTAGTCTGATTATTTTTTAATCCATTTATTGTTGGCTTCAAAAATATTTTGAAGTATCAAGTTCCACAGATTAATTATGTAACATAAATAAACTCTATAATTTAGCAAACAGCAATTGAAGAAGATGCATTTAATATAGTCTGCATTTAAAACTACCATATTAATATGTAAAATCCACCACAGACGAAAACAAAATATATGCCATAATAGTAATGTCCACAGCAGCAGAACAGTATGAAGAATGGTCCATTAGATTTTCAGTTCCTCACCAGACCTCTAACTTCTGCTTTACAAACATGCAAAGAATATAGCTGAACATACACCTAAGGTAGAAAATTAGCCTCTAGAATTATAGGATGACATTGGAAGACAGGAGTACATCATGATCTGTGTATTGCAGTGTAGTTCCACAGTATATTCCCCAAAAGAAGGCAGAAACAGGATTTTCCTGGTAACTGGAGGTGAACTAGATTCATATGGCTGACAAAGATGTTTGCATATGTAAGTTCTTGTACCTTCACAGTACCAAATAAAACAAGAAACAAATCTTAGAGAAAGAGTTCTGTGGCCTTGTCTTGTTCCTTTTTAGTATCTAATATATAAATATATTGCACATCAACAATTAGTAACAACACTTACGTTGGGCATTAGGTGGAATTGTAACAGTTTCCTTTTATGGTGAAAAGTTTGTTTTCTATTTTGATGTATCCCATTTGCTCTCCACGTTATCAGAAATTATAGTGAATTATGGTTTGTAATTTGCTTCCAGTAGATTAGTCTGGAAATCATATTGTTTATGTTGTTTTGAGAGAATTCAAGTAATCAATCATATTTATTTAAGCTCAATATCCAGGACCTCTTCATAATTTTTTTTTTTATGGAATTGATTTATTTGGTCAGTACAGACAGGCAATTACTGTCTAGTGATTAACCTCACAGTAAACATCCATGTACTCTGTTTGATTGACTCTCACGCGAAGAAAGCAGAGACAGAGTCTTCAAGAATTTGATTTATACCAGAAGGAGGTTGTCAATTATCTTTTGCAATATATGATGTATGGATTCAAAAAGTACATATTCCCTCAGTCCTCAGGTGATCCCTTCTGTCCCTATGGTTGGTGCTCCACTGCGCAGCAGTATTTCAAACAGACTCAGACTGACAGAGAGGAGAAAGAAAAAAGCATTGGAACCAGATGCATGTTACTATTTGTAGTAATAGTTTAAAAAATGTAATTCATCACTTGTGGTGTAGGTAGGAGTTCAGTATTTAATGTTTAACTAGACAGAGACAGAAAGAGACTTGGCTGATTTTGATGTGCTAAAAATGAATGAATGCATACAGAGGGAGTTACTCAGTTTCCACCTCTGCAAAGCCTGGCAGATGTAAGGACACCCTCCCGATTAGTAAACTGCTTGGGTAGTACTGTAGGAATTCATACCATCTTTATAATATTATGTGACTAAACAGAACAAACAGATTTACCTATGGTACTACTAATTTTATACTACCTCTGTATTGATGTCTTGATAAGACTTTTTATCAATGCTTTATAGGAAGAGATTCACGCTTTAGGTGCCTGTCTTATGCTTTCTCTGTGAGCTGAAAAACAGTTTGAATTGCCCTGGACACACATTGAGGAATATGCAGAATAAATGGGGGGTGGAAGGGACTGGGTTTTTGTTTTGAAAAAGGAATTAAACTTTAGTTCAGGAACTGAGAAATAAATGTTGTAAATGTCAAATTAAAAGTAGAAAACTAAATTAATAGTTGATTGCTTTACTGTATTAATGAAAACATAATTAATTGAAACAAAGGAATGATGTATCTTTCTGAAGTACAGACTCCGACATGTGTCCAGGCAGCATCAATAAATGATGATGCTTGTGTAAACCATTGCTAAGAACAAATTCGATCAATAAAATCCAGCTCCACAAGGAGTGAAAAAATTATTTCTAAGACATTTGAAATTTCTCTGACAAACATAATATTCAGTTAGAATAAAAGAATTTGAAAAATAGGAGTAAGAATTACCAGTTTGCCTCAGACTTTCCAGAACATGTGGAAAGTTGTAATGTGTTTATCAACTTGTAATGTCTTTATCAAAATGGGATTTATGAAAAATAACTCTCTGTATTCATTAGCATTACCTTGTGTGGTAATGGTGGGTGTCCCACCATCACACATCATTAGAAAACACAGTCACTTATTTTTTTCCATTTTCTGTGTGCTATGTTTCCATGTATGTGTTTAAGTAAGATTGGAATTTGGACTTTCTACATTTCTTTCCTGGAATATACTGTCTTTCCTCTAGAAACAGAAAAAAAACATCACCTCTGCTGCAAGAAATCCATGAGCCAGATGTTGTGTATGTATACATTTGTAGTATTCTATAGAAACTGAAGATCCTCTTTTGTGCATTATTATCACTGCCTAGTAAGAAATCAAATGGTTAATTATTTTGTTAAGAAATCATAGGTGTCTTGTTGCTGATGTAACAGGATTCAGTGTGTTAAGCAGAGGGTAGAACTGGATTAAAGCAGAATTCTTGTCCTTCCTTCTACCTAGCAGAGGCAAGGAGAAACAGGCAGCATATCCAGAGAGTAGAGTTACACAGTCATAGGGATACTCTCCAGTTACCTAAAATTTTCTTCTTCCTTTGGCTCTCCAAAACTCCAATTGGAATGAACAAGATAAAAATGATTTTGGAAAGTAGCGTTATTTAAGTGGATAGCCTATCTCTGAACAGTTTTTACTGAAAACTTTTCTTCAGATTGGAAATTAAGTTTGGGCCCAGGCAGTCATTTGCACAAATGTCTTGAAGTTATTTATTGTAAACAGTCTTTTTTGCAAATGATAATTTAGGTGTTCTGTAGATGAAATCAAAAGAAAAAGCTATTAAGACCTCCTGAAAATGATCCTTTGCTGAATTTGTGGGGTAGGAGAAATGCTAAACCTTTCTCTCACAGACATCTTATGCTACTTTATGCAAATAATAGATCTGTTCTTTGTTTCAAATACACAGAAGCTTGAATCTCCAATTTTAAAGTCATGGGCACCATATATCTAGCTAAATTAGAATGGCAGACCTAATACCGAGGTGACATACACACATAACTACATATGAGGAATGTATCCTGTAAGTATGTTGAAAGTACACTGACATTCAGAGTAACTTGAAGTTCCTGGTGATTTTTAAGACGGGAGTGTGTTGCTTTCTTAGTAAAAAAGGAAAAATAACATAAATCTTATTGGAGAAGAAAAGATAGGATGTTTCCAGACAATATGAGAAAGGATAGAAACAGTTTTCTTGACTTTATAAAGTCATAAAAAGCTCTCTTTCTAGTATTATGCATAGGAACTGGAGCAGAAGGTAGAACATACTCACAAGAGTTTATTGGAAGAACAGGGCCATATGTATAAGCAACTGCAATACTGTAAATTAAGTAGAAGCTCCTGGATGACTTAAGGCAGGCAGGGTGAGCCAGCTACGACACTGGTGGGATGTGGCAGCAGCCTGCCTTCTTCACCTCTCCTTCTCTCTGGGCAACCGCAGAAGATCATTTACTCCAGGATCCCCTTTATTTTTCTATACAATGCACTTTGGCAGCCTTGCTGTCTCCTATAGGGAAACCATTGTTGCTATTACAGACTATTAAACTATGGGTATAATTATATAGGCACATTATTTTCAATACTGATGTTGTGTACGCTTGTTGTGATAACCTCAGTGCTTCACACCTTACATACCTATTCTGCTATGATAGTGGAATATGGAATGGCTTGTATTCTGATTTAGAATTAAAGTTGAAAATAAAAAAGAAAAAAAAAAGAAGGAAATTCACACATTTTGAAAAAAGCCAAACTCACTTTTTAGGTGGTATCCATCTCATCTAACTATAGCAGTTGAAAATCCCTAAGCCATGGAAAAAGATGATTTTCCCTCCTTTTAAAGAATGAGAAAACAAATTGCCCTTTCTTAGTTTTTTTTCTTTATTTTGTGAAAAAAGCCCTGTTAGTGGCAGCAACATTGCATTAACAATGGTAAACAATACACAAAATCTTCAAAAGTTATGTACCTATTCCTTGACAAGAATAAGTATATACTTTACTTCTGATCCAGAATATGATTTCTTCTTATAATATGGATGTATCTTTCAGGTTTTTATTAGGATAATTCTTTTTGTTTGGATTTTATCGTTGTTTGGATGATCTGTATCTCACACTGAAAATATATTATCATCTAAGTGATTTGAATCAATTTCCTTATTCTGAGATCTGACTTAGAAATTATCTGCTTTGCAAAATGCAAACTATGCACTGATTATTCTAGCTTGTAACTAATGAAAATATTCACATAAACAGCATAATTGGTGGTTCTTGGTTTCCGGTTAAGTAATTACATTTTCTAAAAAGTCCTGCAATGTACAAAAACATTTGTAGACATTTATACCTTCAGATTGGTCAGATTAGCAATTTTTTCTTTTATATGTGGAATTTTAATTAAAGCATACCTGCCTTCTGTGACATACTTAATTAAGTGTATGTTCAGACTTGGGAAAGAATCATATTTTAACAGCATAGTATTAATTTAGTCATAGTGCATAACATGGGTCAAAAATATTTTCCAGCAGTGATTTCTTTTAATTAAACATTAGGTTTAATAATATTCTTCTTGTTACTTATACTACCGAGACATTTGCAAGCACAAACTCTTTCCACTTTTGCAGAATTTCATTCAGGTCAAATGAAGTCCAGCCTGGGTCTAAGAGAGACTATATGTGTCCCCACTGCAATATCAAATAGTTCTCCATGGTGGACATCACAAAGCAAACAGACCCCATCAGCCTTGCAGTTGGAGCATTGGTTATTCAATTCCTCCATGACTTTTTTAGTTTTAAATACTAAATTTTTTTTTCCATTCTGTTAAAAGTGACAAGCCCTTATACCTCGCAGATGGAATCAGAGCTAATCAGTATGTTCTTACTCCTGAAGCCTTTCCTCAGAGATACCCTTTATTGTCTTTATTCGTTGATTAGTCCCCTTAAAGTCCCCTTGAAAACAACTCCTGTTGGAATGAGCAAAATTCTAGATTTAGTGATTTAAGCATGTTCACAATCAAGCTTTAGCAATACTAAATTTAATGTAAATTCATACAGGTCTTTTTATTGTTTAAATTTAGTCTGGTTGGTTTAAAATATTTCTTCAATAATCAAATATTATAATTCAATAATCAAAACGTCCCAGTTTACTCTTTTCCGTCTGCTACCCATGACTTTTTTCGTCTTTAGATTTTTTAGGCAAAAAAAGGAATGTAATTTATCTGTTAACAGTTATACAGTAGTTGACTCTGTTAGTGTTGCTTAAAGGTTGGGATTTGTTGAATAAGCTTTGTCTCTTTTGCTTTCTGACAGGATTAGTCTTCATTAGCACAGTACAAAATCTTAAATGACTATATGTACGTACGTATTCTTAGTGCTGAAAAGTCCACTGTGAAAATAAATAGTATGAAGAAATAATTATAATTAAATTCTATACCTAGCCTCACAGCTCACTACATTTGGATCTTATATACATGGCTTGTCACCATATTTGGGAGGGGGGAAGGGGGAAGGGGGACTTTGAAGGTTTTAGCCTGCTTTAAGTGGTCTGTATTCTAACCGTGTAAGACAAAATGTTCAACCTTTTTTCCCCAAAATGTCAGCATTAATTCTTTCCAGTTCTGCTGCTCTTTCTCCCTCAATACATTGGAATGCAGAAAGGTGCTGCAATGAGCACGTACCTTTTTTTTTTTTAGCAGGTGCTAAGTGAGAAAAGTGTTAAAGAACAAAGATTATTTTTTCCAAGCATTTAGAGCTTGAGAACAGACTCTGCTTGGTTTCTGCAGCTAATGACAGGGATGAACCCTTTTGAATGCACCCAGCCCCTCCTTCCTTCAGTTGATGCTAATAATTATCAGAGCCGATGCTCATTCCTTTTGTTCATCATGAATTTAATTCAACTCCAGAACATGTTCAGATAGAAATTCTATTTACCATTATTCTGTGCAAAAACCTAATAAAATATAAAGCAAACAATAGACTTATTATGAAAGCAGCATGTTCAAAATACGAAACTAGCATTTTTATAATACATAAAATCCTGTAGGTTTAACAAATTCATGGCTGAAGAGTGGGTTGGATGTTTTTTTTTAATTAGAAATGAGCGATCTTCTTTTAGAGTGCAATAATTTTTGTATGGCTGAAAACCAGGGTCTAAATAAATCTCATGTGTGCATTTGAGTAGTAATAATGAGAATGTTATGTAAAGATTTGATTAAAACATTCTCTATAAATGTTCATTTAGTGGGTTATTCAAAACCAGCCTTATATAAGGACAGCAATGAGCAAAGCTTTATGTATTTTACTTCAAAGTAAGTGCAAATGATGTCATGTACTGTTTGTTATACGTTGAAATCATGTATTAGAAAACCACCTTCAGCAACTTAGCGAAAGAACAGATGCATACGTTAAAGGGAGACAGACTACCAGCTCTATTTTGAACCTTGCTGCTGGTGGCCTTCTGACATTTCTACCTTTGTGATATGCCAAATTGGGGTGTTCACAAAGGCCAGCTTTAATAATTGGAGATTATTCCCATCCGTGGTCACTGGAGAGAGAGAAGATCCTCTGGATAGTAATTAAGAGAAGTAGACAGAGTTGGGCGGTCAGAACTTATAAGACAGTCTCTATAGGCTGTAGAAGGAGTAGAGTTTCCTCTGCCTAAGATTAGATCTGATGAATAACTTGTTCCTTTTGGGTGATAAGTTTACATGCTTGTCATTCTGAGATTATTCCCATCCGTGGTCACTGGAGAGAGAGAAGATCCTCTGGATAGTAATTAAGAGAAGTAGACAGAGTTGGGCGGTCAGAACTTATAAGACAGTCTCTATAGGCTGTAGAAGGAGTAGAGTTTCCTCTGCCTAAGATTAGATCTGATGAATAACTTGTTCCTTTTGGGTGATAAGTTTACATGCTTGTCATTCTGGACAAAGTCCTAATTACTGCATAATATACCTTCTATAATATTCTCCCTTTCTTAGTTGCTATATTTGTCTGTTATTTGCCAAAAATTCCTGCAGGACATGGCCACTATTGCTGACTTTTCTTATTTTATTAATGCTTTTTATACAAGTACACCTTATTTTGCACTTCCCTTGCTATAACCTAGGTCTTCCTCCCTACCTGATAGTGTATCCTGAGAAGAGGAGAAATGATCAGTCTCTTGTGGCTTTTTGTGTGGATAATGTAAAAATAGAACATTAGTTATAAAACCCTAAGACATATAAGAAAGTTTTGTGTTTAGCACAATAAAGTAAGTTTCAGTATTTACAAGCTTATTTTAATCATCCTTGTTCACTGTGTGTCATGCCTGTTGATGCCTCTGCTTATCTCATACAATGTTAACGAATGGAAAAAATATGTATGACTTGTGATAGTTAACTGGGCAGACGCTACGAAACAATGTAATTGATGGTGCAGTCATGACTTCTGTTGGAGTTCTGTACTCCCTGTTGACAATATGGTGTCAGTGACAGTTAAAGGGACGTTTTAACATGTTGTTATTAGTAGAAGAAATCTCCTTATTCCCTGAGGAAAATGAAAAATTCCACTTAAATTAGATATTATGTAACAAGTGCAGTGTGTTGATGTGCATAGTGTTGTTGAAATTATGATATTTTTGCTTATTTCTAGCCATAGTTTTGTTATTATGAACCTGATGAGTTTTTAAACTTGTATTAGACTTTTCTTTTGCTGCTGATTTTTTTTCAATTGTGGCTTTGTGTGTAAGGTAAAAAACTAATGTAAAAAAGTAATAACTCCAAACAAATGTGGTTTTTACATAAATTGAGAAAAATTTAGTGAAATGCCATTTCTTGGTGTGATGGAAGTTTGTTTGTGTGAGTCAGTTTCCCTTTCTTCATGAGTCATGTCAGAATATTGAAATATAAACATTTTGAGTAGACGTTGTTGCCATGGTGCTGCTTCCCATTGTTTCAGTTTAGTGTGGTGAAGTTGTTAAGATGAGCTCCGTTCTACAGAGAGAAGGAAACTGTAGACAAAAATGTTTCTCACAAAACTGTGTTAGTGACTACTAAAGACATAAAAAACTTATAAACCCTTAGTTCAATAAGATGTTACAAAAATTAAATAAATCTGTTCTTAAGGCACCCAAGATGCTTGTTAGGCAACCTGTTAAAATGTAGTTAAATGACATTCAATGTTAATGTTTCGCATTATTGCTATGGAATCAGAAGACTTCATTTTACTTTTACGTTCCCCTAGAGTATGTTAATCCAACAATATTGTCCTAACCGAGCATTTATAATTTCCCTAGCTTTTCTTTGAAAGCTTTAGATAATTTATGTGTACAGTGGAGTCCTCCAGGATGGTATTTTAATAAACTAGAGTATAAAATGTACAAGTACGATAGCATATGGGCCTTGTCTTGCCTCCATCCTTAAAAACAATCTGTACACATTCTTAAAAACAGTCTGTACACAATTACACTAACTGTATATTTAGCTTTAAAATGGAAGGCAATTTTCTATTGTTTTCAATCTTTCAATTGGCTTAGTCAAATTCTTAACTCAGAGCTACTAAGTGAAACGATATTAGTAGTACATACGTTAAGCGAGAAATTCCAGATAATACATGTAACTGAAATCATTGCGATTGTTATTACAGGCAGAAAAACTTTGTTTAAAGAAGAAGAAAAAAGACATCTCATTTTTACTGCAGCATTACCTGCTTGGTACAGCATTAAGAGAATAGTAACATCAAAATCTTGTACAAAGTATCTGAGATGTATTCCACTATATCAACAGTACACTTATCTTAAAGAGTATTCATGTTTTGAGATGACCTCAGAAATATTGTCCTCTGCCCTTCACCATCCCCAAGAAAGAAGTGATCAGGCTTTTTTTCATGTTGTTGCCTCACAGTATTAATTAACCATCTCAAAAATCATAGTATATAAACAATGGAAAAACAGTGCATATCAAATTTAAGAAACAAGTTTTAGTTGGGATTCTTTTACAAGTGTGAATCGAGAGTGAAATCTTGGTTTCTTTGAGACCAGTGGCAGTTGGCCCATTGACTTAACAGGGCCAATATTTCATCTTTTGACTTTTTTGTTAAGAAAGATCAGAACTCAAGTTCATTTAAAAAAGTGAAATCAGATTTGAAAAAAAAAACAAACACCCCGCAAATCACCTTGGTGTTTTATTGGTTACTCTCTCATCCAATTGCTTTCAATTATTTAATCAATTACTTTTTAAAAAGAAATTTAAAAATATCTTCATCATGTTTTAGTAACAGGAAAAAAGGCATGATGACCATCCAAAACACAATGAACAGTAGATGAAATCTTTTTTACCATAATAAAAGGGGAAAACCTACCCATCTATTTTTACATCACTCTAAAATACAGGTTTTAATTTTGGAACTGGCTGAAACTATAGTTCCTCCTAATTTACTCGGTGAACAGTTTGATCCTATTCTTACTGGCGTCAATAGAGATAAAATACCTACTGGCTTACTGGAAAAAATACAGGGCTAAGAAAAAGCAGTCAAGAGAACAAATTTTCTATTCTAGGGTACTTTATCTGAAAAGTTTAAAAGTGAAAGATATGTGAAAAGGAATAGGAATGAATAAATCAAAATTATATCATAATTTAACTTCTGATGTTTTACTTATCTGTGTGAGAGCTTAATATAGGAAAACAATTTCAGCAACTTATTTTTTTCTGTAGGAAGTTGATAACACATGGTAATTGTTTGAATAGGAAAAAGAAATTGGAACCAGCAATGACATTTTTCATTTCTTTAATACAGTTTTTCTTTTCACTTTGGAGTATTATATTCACATCCAGAACTGCATTAATTTAAAAATATGAGATATAACTTCATAGAAACAAGATTGAGGAGTGATATAAATCAGCGGATTTCCTCCATATTCCTTAAACAAAGTGGAGAGGGAGGAACTAAAATAGAAAGATGCCTGTGAGTTTTCTCCCTTTCTAAATCATTCTGTCTCTCTTCACTGCATCCTTCCCGTGTTAAACAAGATGATGATATTTCTCCAGACACAGTATATGACAAGAAACATTCTCAGTCCTTAATAAGCCCTTTATGGAGTCAACAGTCCCACACTATAATTTTAGTCAAGTTGTGGGAGGTTTGTTTATGGTGAGTATATGATCTGTTGTGTGTTTTTTCTCTAGAGGTAAGATTCCTCTCACCTAACTTTAATACTTACAGACATCTGCATATGAGCTAGTTGCTCTTTGCAGCAATTCCATGGCATGACTTGTGTCCTCCTGATGCCAGTGTGTGAAACATCAGACGAGTTATATTATACGATGTCTCACTTCCATCTCTTGACTATCAAAGGAGCTTTAGGTGACAAACTCAAATGTAGATTTATAATATAGGCATCGAAATTATATGAATCCTACTTTAAGTTTTCACAGTTGTTATGTTTATAACCTTTGGAAATGGTAAGCTGGCTCTACATAATATTTTGTTGTTATAAAACAAGTCCAAAAATGAATGACAGCTTTTTGAAGCAGACAAGAACAAATCTGTAGAAGAAATGTTATTTGTTTTTAGACTGAGATGTACAGCTGAATAAAATAAGCCAGCTTTTGGGTGTACAAGGCTGTCTTCAGATCTCAGGGGTTTAATATACCAGCTGGTCTAATAAAATATATTGCTTCTACCTTGTTTTGTCTAAGCCATCATGTCTACAACAACATTACTATTATTGTTTTTCATGGTATTTAGGTTTTCTTAGGATGGAATCACAGCATGCATTTCTTTAAGCTAGCTGCATTGTACAAAATAAGTATAGGGATTTTTATTAAAATATTACTGTTTTGATTCATTTTGGCGGCTAGAATAAACTGTGCTTCACATGTAAAACAGAGTGTACCCTTTTCCATTCTGTGCTTTCATTGAAAGTGATGATTGTGGTTACAAGACAACTGAAAGCTTTCCTTTTACATTTCGTGATTCTGAATACAACTCGAACTAAACGTAAAGAAAATTGAGTCCTCTCTGAAAACAAAGGTTTTGATTTGAGAGATCCAGTAAACATAATAAATGTTTTATTAGTAAGTAGGTGGGTTATGATGTTTCAGTGTAGAGATGGTAAATTTCTTTTAAACTACTACTTCTGTTCACTACTTACCTGTGTCTTCCAACAGGGCATTTTTTAAGGCAATATCAACTGGCATTAACACCCAGATGGGTAAAGAACTTGAGGAGAGATGTGATTTTTATTTTGTTGTCACACAGCTCTGCCAGGAAACCTTGTCTCTTCCACACACAGCACGGGAGGCAAGCGTTACTCGCTGTGAACGCCTCCTGCTTCCTCCGCAGCTTTGTGCCTGGTGCTAGAGCCCAAGCACCATCTGCCTTATAGCAACCCATGCTGGACCTGTCCTAACATACCAGCCCCCCTGAATCTGACACAGTTTGTGATTTCAATGACCAAAACAGGCCTCTCTCATTTTGCCAAGCCTGCCCTTTGAAAGCATAGACCAGCAATGCACTTTGGGTCTTGGCATCGCTTCCAAGATGTGCCTCATCGGCGGCAGCAGTGGGGACCTCCAAAGAGGTCACCCTGCCTCCCCACAAACACCGTTGCAGTTGTTCCTGCCCTCCTGCAAACCACCTGTCTGCACATCCTCCCCTGTGCGAAACTTGGACAGTGGCAGCAGACAAGCCAAGGCTTGGTAGGAAGGCAGCACAAAAATAACCCGCTGCGGATGGAGGTCTCAGGGACCACTGATTCTGTGGGGCGGAAGGGAGCATCTACCCACCCCCATCTGAGAAACAGAGGAGCCACAGTCTCTGGCTGAGCAGTCACCCCTCCATGCAGTGGCAGAGCATCGCTGAAATCCTGTTTTGATTTTTCCGGTGTTTTGTTCCTTCAAAAAAATTCCATTAGTTTTTCAGAATTTTTGAGCTAGCATTCAGAATTCAAAAAGTCACTCATGAATAACTTGGCAAAGGGCAAAAAATGCATAATGATAAGCTAATTTAAATAGAAATAGGCTCATTCCTTTGTGTGGGTTGCACATGCTTTTTAAAAAAAAAAATTCTAGATTTTTTTGAGCAAATTCAGTTTTCTGAGGAGCTACCCCGACACCTTCAGGAAAGAAGAAAAATAAGGCTAGGTGAACTGTTTGTCATTTTTGTACAGCTAGCAGTATCTAGACTTTTTGGTCACATTTGAGGAATGACAGTTTCTTAGGATGAATGGGAGGGTAGGAACAGAGATTAAGAAAGAAAAGACACTTGCAAAATGTGGATAATGTCACATTTACTGGAAATTATGTGATCATAACAGGAAAAGCCTTTATTTTTCCCTACTCTTGTGCATAAATAAAAAGGTGAACACTGAATAGGAAATAGTCCTTTGCAGCTACTGTTCTGACAAAGACAGGCTCAAAAGATTGAAGGAGAAAAATATTTGAAAGAGTTATTCTGACGTCTGAAAAGTCAAATGCATTTCAAAATACTTTTGCATGTGCTCTGTAATGCCTTATTCTAATATAGTATAAATGCTAGTCGGCAGATCACATCTCATATTTTCAAATCTAAATTCTGTACTGTTCTGCTTTAGGTGTCTTCTTGTCTATGTGGTTCATGAACATCCTCGTGATCTGTCATAGTAGATTTGATATGCACATAAAGCTGAGGGAACAATGATTTATAAACTCCACTCAGAAAGATATACAGGTATATATGCCTGCTGTGGGATGGACAGAAAGCATAACGCACTGAAAATGTCTTACTTTATGCTGTAGTTTATGTAAGTTGGAAGAAAATATTATCTTTAAATACACGTTCAGGGTCCTGTTATTACTTAATAATTCCGTAAGAAACATAATTTCTTTTAGTTGTTAGCGTTACTTGTTTTTTTCTGACCTTTTTAAAAAAGCAGTTCTGAAAAATGTTACTTAGTTCAGCAAAGACAAAACAAACCGCAACAATATAAATGACTCTGTTAGGCCTTAGAGGCCAAATTAAAAGACTTTCATGACTTGAAAATTTCCTTTCAATTTTTGAATATATGGCAAAGTAACTCTTCTAAAAAAAGTTCCAGCTGACCTAGTTTCCTTATTAAACTGAGTGCTTCATAGTACCAAAGGACAGAAAACTTGCATTAACTTGATTAAAAATACTACACTGAGTCAATAGAAAAATGATGAATCTACTCTTAGGATTTTAAAAGGATTTTGTGAGCAGAAAGGAGACTTTTTTAATAAGTAAATTGTTACAGAATGAATAGCTACATGTGTAGAAGGTCCTTATGGTTCCTACTCATGTACATCATGGAAGAGTAAATGAAATGAGTAGAGTATGAAATGCAATTCTGGCTCAAGAACTGAATTGGAGGGGGTCTTAATTCTTGTTTGTTTATGGCAGTTGATAATATCTAGTTAAATTAACTGAAATACTGTTAAATATTCAGGATATGGATTGTTTCTTCACCATGCATAGCAAAGGAATATTTATTTTTTTAGAGGCCTTTCAGCATTATCAGCATGTTAGGATAGAAAAAAGTTGTTTTCTGCAATTTCAGCCATTAAAAGAGAAGCTAGGCCAGTGTTAGAATAGGTCTGTCATAGAATCAAAATACTGAAGTGTGTTTGCATTGACACTATTTGCATTTCCTTGCTTTATTGTAGTCTATATAGGATTTTGAAAAAAAAAAAAAAAATTCATACTGCAGTGGTGGGCTGTTATGTTAAAAGATTTGAAAAAGGGTGAAAAGTGTGTTCATCTATAGCTAAGAGACATTTGATGATTTTTTACTTATTCAAATATAAAGCATATTCACATAACTGTTTTAAAATTAGTTTTACCTGTTGTGCTTTTAATTAAAAATATTTAAGTGTTTATAATTAAACAAACACACACCCATTCACTAAATCTGAATGGAGCTCACTGATTACCAGTCAACAGAAAACATCCCAGTTCAAAACAAATCCTCTTTTCCTTCTCCAAAATCTTTGCCAACTTTTTTATCTGGGAGGAGAGGAAAATAAGTTGCTTGTGTGTGTGTTTGATTTTGTGGGGCGGAAAAAAACCCCATATTTTTAACAGTATTTAGCTGTATTTAACCTTTACCAAATTTTGAGTAACACTTCTTTGAAGAAATATATGGGACACTTTTAGGAGGAAAAGACACTTTTAACAGGAGAAAGATAATTTAAAAATCTTGCTTAGAATATATTATTAGAAAGCACTTCTATGAGATAAGAGGCAGACTTTCATGCCTATAATGATGCACAAACTTTTTCCTGAATAAGATGACAGTTTTTCTGGGGGCAGGGGAAAGGGTTGCTGTGAATTGAAACCAAGACAATAGTACAAGAGTGGATAAACAGAGTATTTGTTTGAGACAAACATATCTTTCCTTCTCCTGTGGAACAGGAGCTTGGGAAGACTTTAACAATACACCCTGAAAGATTCAGTGGGTATGGGAGAAAATGAATATATGAACATGGAAGGAGTAAGAAACTTCCACTAGTGGAGAGGAGAAAAACACACACAGAGAAGACAGTGATTTTTTTCTAAAGAAGGCCTACTGTAAATGTGTTTATGATTTTCCCTACTGTTGGAATCCGTACCATTTTTCACAAGACAGTATTGACACTGAAGACCATGGTGAGTTAGTCAGAAGGTGAAACATATTTAAGTGAATACAGTTGTATCTGCCATTGTGAATGGCTGCTGTAATCACAGCTTCTAAAACCCATTGTAGATTTCAACAGTCCACGGTACAACGGAACTCTTAAGAAAGACAATAGTTGTCGACATTCCATCAAAGAAAACAATATAAGTGGAATGAATATGCTTAGATTTCTTTTTACTTTGTATAACTGATTTATAAAAGAAATAGCAGAGAGAGAGAAAAACAAGAGGGCAAACCACTGTGAAAAGTAATTAAAGATATGAATACTTGGGAAGGGTAAAATACTGCTACAACTACAGTGAAGACTATATGGCATTCTTTAAACTATTAAATGGATTTTGGTTTTTAAGGTTGTATATTGAGATATTGTTATGATTATCAGAGATATCACACTGAATTTTGATTCTAATTTCTGTTAAAAAAATAGATTATATAAAGCTTTTAATTTACCATTTATGTACCAACAGGCTCTATAACAGGTATTTTACAAGATTTGCGCAGTTGAAATTATGAGGAGTTAGATTCTGGGAGAAGTTCAAAGGTGATGGATATTTAGTTAATATTTTTACATTATGTATTTCTGCATTCAGTTGGTGAAGAATGTACCCTACCTGAATCTCACTGAAATGATGCTTCTGTGTAAGTTTACTGCCCAAGGTTTGTGTAGATTGATCCAATGAAAACATCAGCTAAAAGCAGAGCTAGGCATCATTTACTTATTTAATAATGATTTTTTCCCCCCAAAGGGTAGTTTTCACAATCATTTTGGAACTGATATGAAATCCATTGAAGGGTTTTGCCTTTACCTGTCAGCTTTGCCTTTACCTGTCATCATGAAATATTTCAACTGCATTATGCAGCCTTTTCCTCTTTAAAATCTTTATAATTGTTGTCCTCATTCTAAGTAACATAACAAGTGAGAGGCCCCAAATTGCCTTTGAAACTATTACTATGTAATGTACTGTATGATTTTGGTTTACTTGCTTAGTTGCTTTTAATCTAGAAATGGCATTATAGCAAAACAAACAATACTGTCAAATATATGAACCTGTTTTTCTCCCTCCTTAAGGTTATGTTGGCTACATATACAGATATTTGAGAAATACCTGTGCATCTTACGCACAAATGTTAAATAATGTTCAAATGTAAATGCCTAAAGAATATCAGAATAGGTTTTTAAAAGATGAAATTAACATTTAATGTGGCTTTATTATACAAATAACCTGTCACAGCCTGTAATCTCTCCTCCATCCTCCCCCTGCTGCACTGAAAAAAAGCCCAACACTTTAGCTAGGCAAAATGAGAAATATTTTTTATTTTGTCTGTTAGAAACAAGGTGGGATTTTTGCATCCGCATATCACATTGTTTTAAAATAACCTTGGCTGGCCTTTGGAACTTGATTCCACGTGTCTCGTTCTCCACTCAGGCATTGTTTTAGGGGTTAGATCGCAAGCTGCAAAAATTGTAAATGTGAGTCTGAAGCAGCTTGACAATTAGACAAGCACTTAGAATTCTTCCAATCTTTTTTTCATATGTCATCTGTAAGAAAGTGAATGCTTACATTATAAATCAGGCTTTTAAACATTGCTTCCTAATGCTTTGTTTTCTTTCCAGGAGATTTATTTCTGCCTAACACAGCAGGAAAAATTAGCTAAAATTATTTAGTTTCTTTTTTTTCAGAATAATGAGTCAAGTCTTAATGGTCAATGAAATACGAATGCAGAAGTAAATGAAAAAAATTTATAATTGAGAACTTAAATGTGTGGAAGTGAGGAAATTCAGGAGGAGGTCATATGTTAGAGAAGGCAGATACTGCAGCAAATGAGGCTCAAAAAATCTTAGTAATACTACTGGTGATTAATTATCAGTATGTGCTGCTTGAAAGATCACACTGTTTACAAAGTCTTTTTTCTGAGTGACGTAATTCTGTTACTTGCACAGTGGTTCCATCAAATGATGACTTTTGTGACACTGCTAGAGTTGGTGACGTGTCACCCCTGTCTGGGAGTCATTCTTAAAAAACAGGTTTTTGTTTCCAACAGAACAAATAAATAACATGTTCTAAGCAGGTGCTGTAATACTGCATTACAAGAGCAGTAATAGGCAGGAGCTTTCTGGATGTGTCTAGACAGTTCCAGGTTTGGAGATCTTTTAAAAATTTTCTTTAGTTTCACTGCAGTTGAATTCAAAGACTCAAAACTCAAAATCTCTCTTCATCTCTCAGTCATCTGTAGCAAATTCAGAAGGAGAGACACTAAATTTCTGTTTATAAATTAACAGGCTTGTCTCATTGCGATTCCTGTCTGACAAATGTCTACATCACAAAAAATGCCATTACGGTCAGCAATAATTGGCATCCTCATTGGTAATCTCAGCAGAGAAGAGGAGACTTGAATAGTTTTGGAGGCTGAGCTACCAGCCTCGCTATTAGGTGGAGTCCCAAAAATATGTTAGCCAAGGAGGGGTGGAGAAACCTTCTCTTCTGCTCTGGTTTGTAGATAAATAAAATAATTTGGTTCACAATGTTGTGATCATTCACTACTCAGGACAAATAACTTCATTTAAAATTAAATGGGCTATGTCCTGTTTCTAAACTTTTTTCAATAGTTTGCCTGCGGCTGTTACAGAAATGGAAAAATAACTCTTGAATTTCAAATCAAGATTATTTTTAAAATGTTGCCTAGGTTCAAATTCTTTTTCCTCACACAGAAAGGAAGAAAATAGTTGTGGTATTCCCTTATGTCACTACAAGATTCCTTCAGCCCACATGTATTTTGCAGCCACATAGTTCAGAAGCTGACAGTAGGTACTAGTTTGTGCACTAATTCTTGACAATGGCCTGAAGAGATGATCAGTCTTTGCTATTTGTATTTGAAACTCACCATTGCTGTAATCAGGATCCTAGAGTTCTCTTGGTATTCTCTGGAGGCTCTGCGAGGTGTTACTTCACAAAATAATTTTGTAGAACGAAAATGAAGTTGGAGACAGTTGTTATGAGAACAGTGTGGGTATATACATATTTTTAATGGTATTGATTTTATAAACTGGTTAAGTCGTTAATCCTTTTACTCAATTTTTAGGTAACTGTTTTCAAATAGCAATTTATAGAGTAAAAATCAGTATTTTTAGGCATTCATAGGCATTCAGAAAGGCAGTATTACTTCTAAACAACCAAACAAAACCCCGCCAATTAACAGGATAACTGTTAGTGATAACCTGTCCTGCCTATCCCAAAATGTGAAGGGAAGGCAGAATATTTGTACCTTGCTGTCAGTGTTCTGCCCAAATTTAAAGCCATTGCCTTTAAGTTCACGGCTGCATTGCACTTCTACTGCTTCTATCTCATCAACGCTACTGCAAAACGAAACACTGAACTTTGTTGTGAGAGCTGAGACGGACATTGAAATTTTCCAGAAAGGTCAGCTGAAATATTCCCGTGCTGCTCCCAGTCTCTCTCCCCGCTAGCTCTCAGGCTGCCCACAGCCCTGCTCCTCAGAGGTGAGCTGTGCAAAATGCTTTCCAGCAGCACCCACTTGGTAATTGTTTCTCTGTCTAGAGATGCCAGTGCTTCTAGACTAGGCAACATGTCAAATTGACAGTGAAAACTGCACAATACACAGTTGCCTATGACTGTCAAACCTTATGATGTTGATGCAACAGGTAAACCTCAAGGAGTGGTATTGCCAAGTAAGAGCCGCTCATTTCTAGCTAATCTAGATTTTTCTAGTCAACTGCAGACTTTTATGAAGACAGGTTGGACGTGACAGTGCTAGGACTAACCATTAGCTTTGTACTCAGTAAAATGCAGAAAATTTTCTCCTAAGCATCTTTCAATTGCTGTGTTACAAATAGAGACATGCACCACTTCTTTGTGTGCTTGTCTTTCCAGTCACAAATTCTTCTGATCAAATTCTGAGGGAAAGAAAAGTTTCCAGATATTGATTTCAGATTCTGTAAGTCCAGCTAGGTTCATAACTTTATTATGTTCCAAACAGCATGTGGACATAAAAGTAATGTAGCATTCACCCTCAATGATTTCTAGAAAGACTTTTTTTTTTAAAGTTAAACCAACTAGCTCAAAAAATAAAGCATTTTAAATTAATACCGCTCTTAGTTTCAGAACTGCAGGCATAGAAAAGGAAAGATATGAAATATGAAGAGCTACAGTATAGTTAGTTACAACTTTATTTACTCAGTAGGTATTGCCTGGATACTAGTGCAGGCTACAGTTCCTTCTTGAATCATCATCCTTCATGGAAAACTTTTATTAGCCCCTCGCTGACCCTTAGACCCTTTCTAGAACTACAGTCCCTTCCCCTCACGTGGCAGTGGAAAGATTGGTCAAATGGGACTGTCATTCTGCTTCCCTAGGAGGTCAAAGCTTAGCATTAAAAAAATACCTCTCTCTCTGCCATTAGTGCTGCTTTGGGGCAAGCAATAAATGACCCTTGGATCAGGACCAAGCTGTATGTAAACTCTGACTTTTTCAGAGTTTATTATTGTCACCGAACATTGGGAATGAAACTGCTTAATACTGGGTGTATTAAAGAGCAGGCATTACTTTATTCGGCTGGGTGCATGTGGGATCTCTCCGCCTAGCATGCACACCATATGTTGCATCAACCGTCCCTTATGTGGCTCTTCGATATACATATTCATTATAGTTTCTTGGAATAATCATACATATTCATTATATTTCTAGGAACTAATTATAATATCTGCATAGTCTTTCACGCATGAGTTTTGGGTCCTTAGGAGCATCTACAGGTGTCTTAGATGGTCTCTTGTGGTCTTTGCAGGAGGTGAACTTTTCTTGAACCTTTGGGCCCTTCTCCTTATATGGTCACAAATTGGCTCATCACTGCCATTTGCCACAGTTCTGGTTGTCCTTGTCTGGTTTCTCCTAGTACTTATCTATCCCATGATGTGCTCGTTAGCTTTGGCCTTTTAATAATCACTTCAGATAATCCTTTCCCCTCTGTCTCTTGCTTATCAAGGAACTAGATACCTTATGAAGTGAAAAATAGGCACAAGATTCATAGATCCATGTATGCATACCTAGGTACACACACGGATACAAGGAAGCAAGAACAAATAATGCGGTTGTTTGGACCTGAAACATACTTCCTATGAACCCAATTTTTCCCCTAATTTTGACCCAAACTGAAAAGACTACAACTTTCCTGGTTGCTAGTCATAATACTTTGGGCTCTTAGCAACCATTTTTAATTGTCAACGATTCTCACATTTAACATATTAACTATAAATACCCAGTTGGTTCTAGTCATTCCCTTCACTACAGCACTGCTGGCTTGTTTAGAATCACCTACCAGCAAAATAAATTTAAAAAAATAAAATTGGTTCACTGTATTGTCTTATGATTTCACTTAAATAAATTTTCATGAAATCAGTTTAGAACTGTGTTCACCTGAAAGAGCAGAACATAATCAAAGTGGAGTAGCACTATCC